>NW_005369365.1:0-96490 GCF_000412655.1 Myotis brandtii | reverse complement strand
CGTATTCTTCCTTTTTTTCCCTGAAAGCTCTCCGACCCAATAAAGGTTAAGAACAACAGCAATGTACATCTAGGGGGAAGGAACATCTGAGTTGTTCAACTTGTATAGTGTTCTACTAAGTACAGTAAGGCCTCACTTAATGTAGTCGGTAGGTTCTGTGACTATAGGCAAAATAATGTATAACGAAACCAATTTCACCATAGGCTAATTGATTTATAAACAAGAGTTAAGTTCCCAGGGCATCTCATCAATGTTATAAAGCAAGGACATTATTCGAGGCCCCACTGCGCATGCTGAAAATCAAGCCTTCAGCTAGGAAAGCTTGTTAGATATTTGGGGAAGGCTGGACCCACCCTTAGCCCTCAGCACTGTTTCAAAAACAAGAAACTTTCCCCCCAGTCTTCTCAGTCAGCACCTCAAACACCCAGGGCTGAGGTGTTTCTCAGATGAGCCTGTGTTTTTTAGCCTATAATTTGGGGCCAGAAAGGGGGAAAAGTAGGCCAAATAAGTTAAAAGCGTTTTATAAATTGTAAAACTCCATGCGAATGTGAGGTGTGATGTTTAGGTGTGCGCTTCTGTGGTTTAGGTTCATCCCCATGCCATGCCGAGCCTCTGTTTCCCCTTCGCCTACCAGATACAATGCAGCTTAAACACTACTGCGTGTTCCAAAACAGCCCTGGGAGACAAAGTGCCTAGGTCTCTGACCAGCCTCTCCCACCTGCTTCCTTTGTGTCACCTGACACCACCGTGCCTCAGTTTCCTCATCTGCAAAATGAGTAGCGTTGTTTTACAGATCGAATGACATCGCTTATACACAGCACTCAGAAAAGTGGCTGGCACATAGTAGGCTGGTTTTTCCCACTTTACTCTAGATGAGACAGCTGAAGGTCACAGAGGTTAGGGGAGCCATTACAGCCTAACTTTGACCGCAGCAACAGCTCGGTGTGCAGCCTGAATTCCTGACAAAGTGGCCTTTCAGCTAAAGCAGGATCAGTTCTCAGTAGTATCAACAATAACAACAACAACTAATATTTATATGGGATAATTGCTATGTGTCATGTCCTAATAATTTAATACACAATATCTTGTTATAACATACCCTCACAACAAATCTATGTGGCAAATACTATTTATTGCACCCATTTATAGCGAAGAAAACTGAAACTTAGATAACAAATACATCCAAATGAACGGCAGACATGGAATTCTAACCTAAATAGTTGGTTTTTAGAGTCTGTGTTCCTAACTATTATGATGCCTTGCCTCTGGGGTTCCTACAGCATTCTGGGTATATCTCTATTCTAAATATTTATGATTATTGCACTAAAATTATGTTTCACTTCAAAAATCTATATTCCTCTGGGGTAAGAGTTACCTGTGACATCTCTGTATGTCTACCACTTAGCACAGTATGTGGTAACCAACAGAGGCTTCATAATGTTTGTTGAATTATATTGAATTACTAGAGGCCCGGTGCACGGGATCGTGCACCAGTGGGGTCCCTCGGCCTGGCCTGCGGACATCCCCCAAGGGGTCCTGGATTGTGAGAGGGTGCAGACCAGGCCAAGGGACCCCACTAGTGCACAATCAGGGCCGGGGAGGGACCGCGGGAGGGCTCCAGGGCATGTCTGGCCCATCTTGCCCAGTCTTGATAGGCCGGATCCCAGCGCAAGCTAACCTACCGGTTGGAGCGTTTACCCCCTGGTGGTCAGTGTGCATCATAGTGACTGGTCGAAAGGTCAAACAAATGGTCAGACACTTAGCATATTAGGCTTTTATTACATAGGATTCCCTGGACACTTCTTGGATCTTGGCTCCCATGCTCTGAGTCCTGCCCACTTCCTATACCTAGAGGATTATTTCTTTTTCCCAATTCTGATTGTTTCTATCCTGGCCTTTAAAAGCCTAGTGCAAATGCCATTTCATTCATAAGGCTCCTTCTGGGACACTCCATTAAATTCCACTCTACCGAAATTCCCATGGCATCATGCCCCGCCTTCACCCTGCAGATTCTTTCTGTGTCATACTGAAGTTGTGTATGTACTGGTCTTGAACTTAAAACTTCTTGCAATTGGGCTATTGTAGTCCATTGCTATAACTTACAGAACCTCGTAGAACTTCACACAGTGCCTTAAAACTGTAATAAACATTGATTGGGTGAGTGAATACAGAACATTCAAGAGAAGGGGGTATTTTTCCCACCAGCTATTCTCCGTTTTTTCCCCTTATTTTTGTTTTCATGCTTTGGAAGAGAGGGCCCCATTGCACTCCTGGTTTGAATCAGCTGCTGGGCACTCTATGGAGCATGAAAAAATATTGTTTCAACTGAAGCAACGGAAGTAAGAGAATCATTTTAGGGTGTCACTGTAGTGTGAAAAGTTTGACATTTAAAATAAAATAAGGAAGGAGAAAAACAGTTCTCTCTGTAGTTGGAGCCCTCTGAGCAGCATGCTTACCTGAAACCCCGCCAGACTCACAGATGTTTCCTTTGGCTCTGGAGTGAAGAAGCACACTGCCATTCTCAGGAGCCGTGCCATTCTGGCAGGACTGGTGTAGCGGGAGTGGGGCAGCAAACAGAGAAATGACTTCATCGGCCTTACATTTCCAGTTTCTTAGAGCCTGTGGTGCACCTTGCCTTTGCCCTCCCAGTGTTCATACATCACTGTATTCACTTGGTGCCAACACACACAGCCTTTTTATATGAGGCTACAAAAGCTCCACTTGGCTGAATGCACTTTTGAAACTCTGTGAGATGAGGACCTGGTAGACTTTGCCTCTCTTCGTGATCCTAGAAATTCCCTCAAGGTCACATGTAGCTGAATGGAACTCTTCCAGACTTGGGTTTTCTCCCCTCAGAGACGCAGATTGTAGCACAGAAGGAAAGGTATCCACCCAAGGGGAATGCGGGAGGAATGTCAAGTTGAAAGTGTGGGATTCCAGAGGCTCTGTGTCTTGCCTCTCACTTCTAGTCCCAGGTTTTAAGCTGCCCCTTGGAATGAGATGGGTCTGCCAGCATCCAGCGTGTTCAGAACTTGAATTTACCTGCTCTTCCTTTGGTCACCCTGTTTCTGTTAAGGGTGCCACCTGCCTTCCTGTCAGCCAGTCTCCAAATCTTGGTTATACCTGACTCCTACCTTTTCTTGCCCTCGCACCCAAATCTTGTGAGTTTGAGACTTTTGTATTCTCAAAGCCATGTTTTCCCATTCCTACCACTTTTTTAGGACATTGCAAGTAGCCTTTCAATGGTTGTTTCTACTTAACAGATTTATTGAAGCATAATTAATACTAATATACAATAAGCTTCACATTCCAAATTCGTAAAATTTGGTAAGTTTTAACATGTCTGTATCTCTGAAACCATCACCACAATCAAAATAACAAACATATCCATCACCCCTAAACACTTCCTCATTTTCCTTTGAAATCCCTTCCCTTCCCCTCACCACCTCCCCACCCACTTGCTGTCACTGTAACTTTTCATTTCCTTTACGTAAATACAGTCATATAGCATGTGCCTTTTCTTTTTGGTCAGGCTGCTTTCACTCAACATAATTATTTCAAAATTCAATACCAGTAGTTCATTTCTATTGGTAGTTCATTCCTTTTCATCTCTGAGTAGCAGTTGTTTGAATGGATATGTGCACTGCAGTTTATCGTTTCTCCTGTTCATATGCATTTGGTGGTTTCCAGTTTTTGACTATTAACAAAAAATGCTGCTATGAACATTCATGTACAAGTATTGGTATGCTTTTGTTTCTCTTGGCTAGACATTTAGGAGTGGAATGGCTGAATCGTATGGTAAGTGTGTATTTAACTCTCTAAGAAACTGGCAAACTATTTTCTAAGGTGATGATACCATTTTATAGTCCAGCAATATAGGAGTTCCTCTACATCCTCAAAAACGCTTGGTATAATCAGTATTTCTAATCTTAACCATTCTAATAGGTGTATAGTAGTGTGCGTCACTAATTTTCATACAACTAAAGATGCTAAGCACCTTTTCATGTGCTTATTTGATATCTGTATATCTTCTTTGATGAAGTGTCTATTAAATCTTTTGCCAATTTCTTACTTGGGTTGTTCCCTTATTGTTGAGTTTTGAGAATTCTCAATATACTCAATATTCACGTCATTTATAGGATACATGTTTTGCCAGTATTACTGCCAAGTTGTGTCTTGTCTTTTTATTATCTTAGCAGTGTCTTTAAAAAGCAGATGTTTTTAATTTTAAGTCATTGGTTTTGTATCAAAGAAAACCTAACATGGTCACAAGCAAAAAATAATAATAATAATAATAACAAGAACAGTTTACTTCCTTTCTAATATAGGGACCTTTTCTGATTACACTGGCTAAAGCCTTAGGACAGAGTTGAATAGACATGGTGAGAGTGGGCATCATTATCATGTTCTGTATCTTAGAAGAAAAACATTCTGCTTGTTGCCATTAAGTATGATCTAGCTGTGGGTTTTCACAGATGCCCTTACTCAAGTGAGGACATTGCCTTCTATCCCTATTTTGCTGAGCATTATTATCACAATGGATGTTGGGTTTTGTCAGATGCTTTTTCTGCATTGATTGAGATGATCATACGGTTTTCATTTTTAGTTTGTAAATATGGTGACTCGCATTGATCAGTTTTCTGTGTTAAAGCAGCCTTGCATTGCTGGAAATAAACCTCACTTTATCGTGATGTACAACTCTTAGGTTATTGGATTCTCTTTTGCTTACATTTTTGGATCTGTATTCAGCAGGAGTGTTATTATATTGTTTTCTTCTCATTTCTTTGGCTGATTTTGGTTGAATATAACCCCAGTCTCATGAGTGATTTACAAAGTACTCTCTCCTCTTCAATGTCCTGGAAAAATTTGTATTAAATTGTATTATTACTTTCTTAAATGTTTGCTAGAGTTCATCACATAAGTCATCTGGGACCCAGGTTTTCTTTGTGAGGTTAAGCACAAGTAAACTTCCTTTAGTACATATAGACTTACATGTACTAAATCTATGTACATATGTGTACCTGTATGTACCTATAAGTCTATTTAGATTATATATTTTTCTTGAGTTTCTCTCCTTTAGAGGATATGTCTGTTTCACCTCAGTTGTCAAATTTATTGGCATAAAACTATATATAATCTTCTTTTATCTCTTTAATATCTGTAGAATCTGAAATGATGTTATCTCTCTCATTCCTGATATTATTTGTGTGTGCTCTCTCTCTTTATTTTCTTCATCTGGCTAGAAGTGTCTCATTTTATTTTTTTGCTTAAAGAACTAGCCTTTGATTTTATTGATTTTTCTCTATTGATTTCTACATTGATTTTTATCACTTCTTATTTTTTTGGCTTACTTTAGATTTAATTTGCTCCCATTTTTATAGATTTTAAGGTAAAAGCTAAGGCCATTGATTTGAAATCTTTCTTCTTTTCTAATGAGCACAATTAATGGTATACAATTCCCCCTAACTACTGCTGTACCTACATTCCACACATTTTGATATGTTATAGTTTCATTTTCACCTTAGTTCAAAATGCATTCTAAGTTCTCTTTTGATTTCTTCTTTGACCTGTGGTTATTCAAAGTATGTCATTTAGTTTCTAAATATTTGAGGATTCTTCAGAGATTGTTCTGTTACTGATTTCTAATTTAATTTTATTGTGATCAGTGAATATAATATACCTTGAATGTCTTAAGACTTTTGAACTTATTGATAATTGTTTGATGTCCCATAATTTGGCCTATCTTTGTAAAAGTTCCATGCGCCCTTGAAAAGAAGATGTATCCTGCTGTTCTTGGACTGCGTGTTGTGCAAATGTCAATTTGGTGATAGTACTATGCAAATACTCTGTGTCCTTACTGATTTTTTCTATAATTGTTCTATCAATTATTGAAAAAGGCTATTGACATCTCCAAATGTTATTGTGGCTTTTTCTATTTATCCTTGTGGTTCTATTAGTTTTTCCTTTGTGTATTTTGAAGTTTTTTATCTGTTATATAGATGTTTAGAATTTTTATGTCCTCTTGATGAATTGACCCCTTTATCATTTTGAAATAATCTTTCTTATTTCTGGTACTTTTACTTTGAAATCTACTTCAACTAATAAAATATACCAATCAAGGGTTTTTTAACTAGTGTTGCAATGGTGTATCTTTTTCCATTATTTCACTTTTACTCTATTTGTGTCTTTATATTTGAAGTTAATTGCTTGTAGATAACAAACAGTTGGGTCTTACTTCTTTTTAAATCACTGTAAAAAGTTCTACCTTTTAACTGAAGTATTTATATAATTAGTATTTAATTGATTGTTGATAAAGTGGGGTGTAAAACTGTCATTTCACTATTTGCTTTTTATTCCTCTCGTCTGTTCTTTTTCTATTCTTTTTCTTCTTAAGATTATTTTTTTCCATTTTATCTCCTTTTTTGGCTTATTAGCAATAAAACTTTTTTTTATTTTAGGGGTAGTCTTGGGATTTATAGTATTTATCTTTACCTTAGATTATTTTCCTTCAAATGATAGTACACAACTTCACATATAGTCTGTTAATCTTACAGTAGTGAACTTTCATTCCCTCTGCAGATTTTATGCTATTATTGTCACATATTTCACTTTTACATATGTTATAAACCCCATAATACATAGTTATTATTTTTGTATAGGTGTTTAAATTTATTTTAAAGAGATTTACATAATAAGAAAAATATTTTACCCATGTTGTTACTATTTCTGGAACTCTCCATTCCTTTCTGGAGACCTCTATTTTCTTCTGGTATCATTTTTTTTCTGATAAAGAACTTCTATTAACATTGCTTATAGAGTAGGTCATTTGTTGGTAAATTGTTTTACCTGTTGTATGTTTCACCTTTGTTTTTGAAATATATTTTCACTGAATACAGAACCCTAGGTTAACAGGGTTTTTTTCTTTCCATGTTTTATTTATTTTTTATTTTTTCGTAGTTCTTGAGATTTAATTTACATATAACATTGCGTCATTTTTATGTGTACAGCATGATTTGATAATGTGTATATTGCGAAATGATTGCCACAATAAGTTTAACATCCGTCATCCACATAGTTACAGAATTTTTCTTGTGATAAGAAATTTTAAGATTTATTCTCTTAGCAACTTTTACAAATACAGTACAGTATTTTTAGCTTAAGTTACCATACTGTACATTACATCCCCAGAATTTATTTATTTTGGAACCGATAGTTTGTAGCTATCTTTGACAACCACTAATCTGTTCTCTGTATCTTAAAGTATTTTAAAGATCCACTGTCTTCTCACTTTTATTATTCCTGCTAAGAAAGTTAATATCAACCTTATCTTTGTTTCACCATTTTTGTCTTTTTTTCTCTTTATTACTGTGTTTAAGCAATTTGATTATAAAGGGTCTTGATTTAGTTTTCTTCATAGTTCTGGTACTTGGGCTTCATTGAGCTTCTTCATTTGTGATCTCATAGTTTTCATCAAATTTGGAAAATGTTAAGCCCTTACTTTTTTCAGATATTTTTCTGTCCCCTTTCTCCTCTCCTTCAGGGACTCCACTTTCTCACATAGTGGGCCACCTGCAGTTGTCCTGTGGCTCATTAATGTGCTCTTCTGCTTCTGTTTCTTCTTCTTTTAAAATGTTTGCTTCTCTCTGTGTTTTATTTTGAAACACAGCTCACTAATCTTCCCTTCTGTAATGTTTAATCAGCCATTAATCCCATCCAGTTGTCTTTTTAATCTTAGATATAGTTTTTAATATCTAAAAGTCCATTTTGGATCTTTTTTATTATCTTCTAAGTCCCAATTATCTTTGGGGTATACCAAATACAGGGATATATAGCTACATTAATCTCCTTGTCTGCTGATTCTAATATCTGTATTTGTTCTGGATTGGTTTCAATTCATGCATTTTTTTTCACTCAGGATCATGTTTTTCTGCTTCTTTGCATGCCTAGAAATCTTTGATTACCGAGATACCAGACATTATCAATTTCGTCTTTTTGGGTGCTGGGTAGTTTTATATTCTTCTAAAAAAAATTGAGCTTTGTTCTGCAGTGCAGTTAAGAGACTTCCAAACAATTTGATCCTCTTGAGTCTTGCCTTCTTTTATGTACTAGGCAGGTCTGGATCATTATTTCCTACTTCTAAAGTTAGGCTTTCCAAGTTCTCTACCCAATATGCTACGAATCATAAATTTTTCTAGTCTGGCTGGTGTGAACAGCACTGTTCCTAGCCTTTAATCCTTTGGGATGGTCCTCCCCTCCACCTCCACCCCACCTTGGTCTGTGGTAGTTTCTTTACTCACATGTATGATCAGTTGTTCTGAGTATCACTGTAAAAAGTTCTACCTTTTAACTGAAGTATTTATATAATTAATATTTAATTGATTGTTGATAAAGTGGGGTGTAAAACTGTCATTTCACTATTTGCCTTTTATTCCTCTCGTCTGTTCTTTTTCTCTTCTTTTTCTTCTTAAGATTATTTTTTTCCATTTTATCTCCTTTTTTGGCTTATTAGCAATAAAACTTTTTTTTATTTTAGGGGTAGTCTTGGGATTTATAGTATTTATCTTTACCTTAGATTATTTTCCTTCAAATGATAGTACACAACTTCACATATAGTCTGTTAATCTTACAGTAGTGAACTTTCATTCCCTCTGCAGATTTTATGCTATTATTGTCACATATTTCACTTTTACATATGTTATAAACCCCATAATATATAGTTATTATTTTTGTATAGGTGTTTAAATTTATTTTAAAGAGATTTACATAATAAGAAAAATATTTTACCCATGTTGTTACTATTTCTGGAACTCTCCATTCCTTTCTGGAGACCTCTATTTTCTTCTGGTATCATTTTTTTTCTGATAAAGAACTTCTATTAACATTGCTTATAGAGTAGGTCATTTGTTGGTAAATTATTTTACCTATTGTATGTTTCACCTTTGTTTTTGAAATATATTTTCACTGAATACAGAACCCTAGGTTAACAGGGTTTTTTTCTTTCCATGTTTTATTTATTTTTTATTTTTTCGTAGTTCTTGAGATTTAATTTACATATAACATTGCGTCATTTTTATGTGTACAGCATGATTTGATAATGTGTATATTGCGAAATGATTGCCACAGTAAGTTTAACATCCGTCATCCACATAGTTACAGAATTTTTCTTGTGATAAGAAATTTTAAGATTTATTCTCTTAGCAACTTTTACAAATACAGTACAGTATTTTTAGCTTAAGTTACCATACTGTACATTACATCCCCAGAATTTATTTATTTTGGAACCGATAGTTTGTAGCTATCTTTGGCAACCACTAATCTGTTCTCTGTATCTTAAAGTATTTTAAAGATCCACTGTCTTCTCACTTTTATTATTCCTGCTAAGAAAGTTAATATCAACCTTATCTTTGTTTCACCATTTTTGTCTTTTTTTCTCTTTATTACTGTGTTTAAGCAATTTGATTATAAAGGGTCTTGGTTTAGTTTTCTTCATAGTTCTGGTACTTGGGCTTCATTGAGCTTCTTCATTTGTGATCTCATAGTTTTCATCAAATTTGGAAAATGTTAAGCCCTTACTTTTTTCAGATATTTTTCTGTCCCCTTTCTCCTCTCCTTCAGGGACTCCACTTTCTCACATAGTGGGCCACCTGCAGTTGTCCTGTGGCTCATTAATGTGCTCTTCTGCTTCTGTTTCTTCTTCTTTTAAAATGTTTGCTTCTCTCTGTGTTTTATTTTGAAACACAGCTCACTAATCTTTTCTTCTGTAATGTTTAATCAGCCATTAATCCCATCCAGTTGTCTTTTTAATCTTAGATATAGTTTTTAATATCTAAAAGTCCATTTTGGATCTTTTTTATTATCTTCTAAGTCCCAATTATCTTTGGGGTATACCAAATACAGGGATATATAGCTACATTAATCTCCTTGTCTGCTGATTCTAATATCTGTATTTGTTCTGGATTGGTTTCAATTCATGCATTTTTTTTCACTCAGGATCATGTTTTTCTGCTTCTTTGCATGCCTAGAAATCTTTGATTACCGAGATACCAGACATTGTCAATTTCGTCTTTTTGGGTGCTGGGTAGTTTTATATTCTTCTAAGAAAAATTGAGCTTTGTTCTGCAGTGCAGTTAAGAGACTTCCAAACAATTTGATCCTCTTGAGTCTTGCCTTCTTTTATGTACTAGGCAGGTCTGGATCATTATTTCCTACTTATAAAGTTAGGCTTTCCAAGTTCTCTACCCAGTATGCTAAGAATCATAAATTTTTCTAGTCTGGCTGGTGTGAACGGCACTATTCCTAGCCTTTAATCCTTTGGGATGGTCCTCCCCTCCACCTCCACCCCACCTTGGTCTGTGGTAGTTTCTTTACTCACATGTATGATCAGTACTGTTCTGAGTACTCCAGAGGGACCATGTGCATCTCTCCAGGGTTCTCTCTCCTCTCCAGTAGTCTTTCCTGCAAATTGTCTTACCTCCCCAGACTCTCAGCTCCAGATCCTCAACTCAGGATGTCTACCAGCTTCCCCCAGCCTCCCTCTTCCTTTGCTGTGGCCTGGAAACTCTTGAGGGTTGTCAGCCTTTTTCAGGCTGTAAGGCTATCCATCTAGACTGGAAGCGGAGGCCTGCTCTTCTGCCTTATGTTTCTTATCTCTGATTCTTTTCTCATAGTGCCTTCCTGTTTATCCAGAAGAATCACAGTACTGATTATGGTACATGAACATTTAGTGGCACCATATGGCCCAGTAAATAAAGCCTAGAGTACATGGCCATGCTTTCCAGATCTTCCATAATCCTTCCTGTTTTTTTCTAATTCACTTCCATATTCTCCATGCCTTCAGATCTATGTTTTATAAGCTAGAATTCCTGTACTCTCTCTCTTTCTCTCAACAGACTGCCTTTCTTCAAGATCTATTTCCTACAAAGTTTTATCAAATCTCCAGGTTGAAAATAATCTCATCTTTCTCCAAACTCCTATAAAGACTTACATATGCCTCTTTAATTCATCCTATTATCCTTCACCATGTGCTAACTTATTTATCCACATGTTTTAGTTCTTCTAATTATCAGTAACTCTCTTGGGTACAAAATTTGTGTCTCATTCTGATGCATTTAGAAGCATACGGTGTGTACATATTAAAGCAATCCATACATGTACATTCAAAACACAGTTATTGGGAATCAATACTAACTAGGTATTAATGAAATTCTAGCCCAATGATAAAGAATATATACTAGGCTAAAGTAACTGGGGAGATGCATTTGGCTACAGGATGCTTCAGTCCTACTCCCAATTTAGCTGATATATCTCTTCTTCCATCTTGCTTTGCAAGTGAGAATTGCCATTGTCCCTTTAAAAGAATGACTGCAAAGGCAGAGGTTTTTATATGGGAATCTGTATTCCCGAAACCCAGTATTGTACCTGGTTCAAGAAATAGCCCTTTAGTCACAGCAGTAATTCCCAATGGGAGGTCCTCTCAGAATTATTCTTTAAAGTAAAATTTAAAAAGCCACAAAGTAGTGTGGCCCATGGATGTGGTATGGAGAGCTTTGATCTTTCAGAATCTGTCTGAAATACTGAAAGCATTCAAAGAAGGAGAAAGCGTAAAACTACACTGTGACTCCCTGTGTTTTTGCTCTTTAAAAGTCCATTGACATGATTCCACTTACATGAGGTGCCTGAGGTAGTCTTAAAGTAAAATTTAAAAAGCCACAAAGTAGTGTGGCCCATGGATGTGGTATGGAGAGCTTTGATCTTTCAGAATCTGTCTGAAATACTGAAAGCATTCAAAGAAGGAGAAAGCGTAAAACTACACTGTGACTCCCTGTGTTTTTGCTCTTTAAAAGTCCATTGACATGATTCCACTTACATGAGGTGCCTGAGATAGGTCATGAGAGACAGAAAGTAGCATGGGGTTGCCAGGGACTGGGAGAAGGTGGAGTGGGGAGTTGTTGTTTATCGGGGGAAGAGTTTCAGTTTGCAATGATGAAAAGGGTTCTGGAGATGATGGTGGTGATATTTGCACAACCAAGTGAATGCACTTACTGTCACTGATTCGAACACTTAACAATGGTTACAGTGGGAAAGTTTAAGTTACATATATTTTACCACAATAAAAAAAAAGAAAGAAAGAAAGAAAAGATTAAAGTCCTGGTCATATTTAGGGGAAGGTTATAGGTAAATCTGGGTTTAAATTCTAGTTCCCAATACTCACTAGCCAGCTGTGTGAGGCTGGGTGAGCTGCTCATCCCCTCTGAGTCTGTTTGCTCACCTATAAATGGGGCCTAATGTATCTAGCGGTTTCTGACCCAGTGCCTGTAACATCGTGGGCACTCACCTTGTTCCGACCTTGTCAGCTTTACAGTGGCTGTCTTCTTACTTGGAAAATCCTGCCCAGTACAGGCTTGGAGAGTGAAGGGGACATGATTGGTGGCTTGGGAAAGAGCAGTGGTTAGTGTAGCTCAGCCTGGCCTCCTGTTTGTAAGAGGCTGAAGCACACCACCAGGACCCTGAGGCTGTAGTCTTCGGAGGTATCCCTGGGCAGGGAGACTCAAAGATGTGCCAGCTCTTGATGTCACTGTGGGGAGAGACCTCCGGGCCAGGACCCACCATGGCACCAGCTGCCAACCTGGTGGTCCCAGGACAGTGACCCGTTAGGGGCAAAAAAAAAAAAATGGGGATACGCCTTGAAATCTGAAGCCACTGAGTGCAGGAAAGTAGAGCTCGGGGTAACACTCTGCCTGTTCTTGCATTTCATTTCAGTGTGGACCCCCCAGGATATATTCCCCTAAGTGTCCTCATTTTCAACGCTTAGATCTTTTCCAAATCATCAGACTTGACTTCTTTTATAAATAAAGAAGTGATTGTTTCATTAGCGTTCGGATTTCTGAGCAAAGCGATGATCCGGAGTCTGAATGTAGAGCAGTGAGTCCCAAGTGAAAAGGAAGGGAGGGTGTGTGTGTGCAGATTCCACTTCTCTGGTTTATGTTGCACGCCCGCCCTGTCCTCGGAGTCCCAGGCTCTGTGTCACTTTGGCTTCTTGGAATTTGACAACAGGGGATGTTCCTGGGGAGGTATGGAGTCCGTGCCGTTTAATGGGTTCCTGCTGTTTGCCCGGAAGAGCCAGTTAGTAGTGAGGGATTGTCATCTGCTCCTCACGTGCCCTCGTGCGAGCACGTCCGTCAGTGTTAAGGAGCCATCTGTCCCTCGTGTACAGATGTGCGGGCCCTCGGGCTGGGATCTTGTGGAAGTCACAGGCTCTAAGCAGGGTACTGGCGTCTGGTTGTGGTTAGGGGGGCTCTTCCAGCGAAGTCCCAGAAGGCCCCGCCCCAAGGAAGCACCGCCCTGATTAGGTCCCCTTGTCCCAGCCAGGCTGCGGGTGAGAGGAAGCAGTGCAGTTAGTCGGAGCGCCAGCCATGCTGCTCATTCATGCTGGTGTGTTCTGGTTACGGGGCACCAGCTGGCCTTGGATCCCAGCAAGTCATTGCTCACGGTGCTGTGTACCTCGAGGCAGAATATGCTGCCACAGCCCTACCTGGCCCTGCCGCCCTGTGGCTGCCCATTGAAAGGGAGACTGTCAGCCGCTAATACGAACAGACTAGATTTCAGGAGAGCCAGGAGTCATGGAAGGCAGCCACTCTACTCTAACTCACCCCTCTCCGCCAATCAGAACTGCCCCGTGGCAGTTGGTTCCAGCAGTTACAAGGGAGCCAAGTTATATTGGGAAGATGTCAGGGACTTTGACTTCTGACTTTTGACTTGGAATTATCTCCTGAGTGACCTGGAGTAAGTTGCCCACGCGCTCTGAGCCCTTTTCACAAAGCTGATGTGAGATGCAGCTACGACTCAGTGGTTTGCAGCCCTGTCTGTCGGTGAGCATCGCCTAGAGCAGAGGTCCTCAAACTTTTTAAACAGGGGGCCAGTTCACTGTCCCTCAGACATTCCACACATGCGCACTGCGGGCCCGGGACGAGTCGGCTGCTAAGGAGGACAGGCAGTGGCGGCAAAAACACCCGGCGGGCCGGATAAATGTTTTCGGCGGGCCGCATGTGGCCCGGGGGCCGTGGTTTGAGGACGCCTGGCCTAGAGCAGTGGTTGGCAAACTTCGGCTCGCGAGCCACATGTGGCTCTTTGGCCCCTGGAGTGTGGCCACGAAGTTTCAATCGCACTGTACGTGCGCGCTCGCACGTGGTATTTTGTGGAAGAGCCACACTCAAGGGGCCGCAGTTTGCCGACCACTGGCCTAGAGGAATTGAAAAACAAAAATGTCAGTGCCTGGACTCCACCCTCAGGAATTCTGAATTCCTCCGAGGAAGGGCGCAGTCAGCATCTGATGGTGTTCCAGTGATTCTGTGCAGAGCCAGTGTCCAGAGGGCTCAAGGCAGACCAGGCAAGGACGCCTGAGAAAGTATAAGCCGCGCTGTAAATTCAGGGTGGTGGCAGTCTTTGTATTTCCCACCGGTTTTGGCGATGTCGAACAGTTTTAACCCTGCTCACGGAAAGATACTGTAATCATTCATGACCTGGTTTTGTTTTGGTTTTTTAACATTGCTTCCAGCACCCACCCAGGCCATTTTTAGAGAGAGGTAGACACCGTTGTGCACCTCCCTGAACACAAACGCCACCAAATCTCACTGGGCGTGCGGTGACTTTTCCGCGGACTTTCATAATAGCCTCTCCCTGGGAGAACCTGGTTTTCCTGGGGACTGTGAGAACCAGGCCGGCCTTGCAGACGTTGGGCTTCAGGTAGCAATAATTGCTTTCTGGTTGGAAACCCCTCCGGCTCCTTCAGCGAGACAGGTGCCAAATGTAAGGGTAGGGGAAGGAACGGTTCTGATGGGTAAGATTCTCAAAATCTTACAGCGAGGGGTCTGCCGGAAATCACAGGTGTATGTGAATGTGAAGAGAACAACTCAAAAGTTTCAGTGACAAGATAAGTGCAGTATTTATATTTCAGTGAGTACAGAAGAAAATGTCACTGGAACCTGAACTTGCAATGGAGTATAATTTAATTAACGTTGAGATCTACCTGTGTTCCTGCTAACGCCCTGCGGGTTCTGTTTGGGGCTGGTCCACCCTTAGCAAAGCTCTCCTGTTCCACAGAGGACTGGGCTAGGGTGTGAACCAAACCTGCCTAATGGGGGATATTTATCAGAAGGCAGAATACCTTCTGAGGGTCCAGTACAGTTTTTGCTGCAAGGAAAAAGTAATGCCGGTTTAGTGGGAAGTGTATGATCATTTAAGGCACTGTTTGGTTCTGTATGTGTTTGGAGTACTTCGTTAATGGAATAGCGTTTCCAATAAATGCTAAAACACACGTGTTTATACGGTGCTTCACATGGACTGATTTATCAAGTATTAATTCTCAGTGTTATCCTGGGAAGGAGGCGGAGGAGTCATTCATCCTCAGATGTGGGTGGGGAAACTGAGATTGGCAGTTTCAATGATGGACACCTGGCTACGAATTTGGCCATTTGGAGACTTGTGATCTTAACACATTGCGTACCGCATAGAAATCTCTAAGACATACGCCAGGGACCGCACGTTTTTGGGCAAACTGCACGTTATTTAAATCATCATAATGCACTTTAGGTGTTGTTTTTCAATAATTATAACATTTTTATTTACAAAAACAATTAAACAATTAAAGTTCCTAGTACTTTTTTAACGTATGGTACTGCGTAAAACATTTTCCTCTATGAAGAGGGACCAAACAAAATTTACCTAAGTATCTAGATTCAGTCCTTTTTCCATGGGCGTGAAAAACGAGAACACTCGTGAGCGGTCCTTAACAGATGGCGCACAAAACACGAGAAAACTCCTGAGCGGTACGAAATGTGTTAAGATTCTCCTTTTGATGCTTTTTCTATTTTATGAGTTTTCACTTCTTTTACTTTGATTTTTAAAAGTAAAGACATTAAAATTGTTTTCATTTTGAATTGAGAAAACGGAAGATTTTGAAATGAGAAAATTAGCCTCTGTCCAGAAACCCAGATATGTCTGCATCTTTGCATTGATCTAGCCCTTTAGAGTCATTAAGTCCTCATTCTGCAAAGGCTGCCCTGAAACATTCAAGGTCCAAATATAGATCACAGAAGGGTTGGAGCAGAAGTATAGCAAACTGCCTGGGTCCTTGAAATAAGCTTTTCCGAACCACACCCCCCACACACACCACCTGCTATTATTAGCAAAGATCAATGACATGTTAACATATGCTATTTTACTAGGAATATAATGTCAAATGTTAACAGATACAGAGTCAGGTAGCATTTTCTGACTGGAAGAAATTGACAGGAGATGCAAACACCCATAGGTATCACTTTTCATGGAGAAGTTCAGCTCAGTTTCTATTTGCTGTCTGTTTCACAGACAACAAGAAACCATCCTGTTTTATAGTGCCACATGGGTTACAAAAATACGGGTGGCTCTTTGCTAGACAAGCCATAATCTCAGGGAAGAATGGAGGTGAGCTTTGATCTCGGTGGCCTCTGCTCTAACTGGTCATTTGCAACAGGCACTTTTAGGCATCCCTGGCACCGGTCCCATCTCAGAATAATGGGGCCCATAATGCCTTTCCTGTGCATAGTTCAGAAGGAGCTTTGAAAGTGCCCTTGTGGACGCTGTATAAATCTGTGATATTGATTGTCAGTGTTCCACTATGCACTTCAAATCACCTCCTATCGCACCTCCAGGTGTGATAATATTTCTCATTCTGTTACAATACAGTAATGTCACACTTGGCGCTTTCACTGTCCTTTTCCTAGAATATCCCCAAAGTGCTTTCTGAGAGTGTTAACTGCCATTCGGCTCGTTTTTCTGTACTGGAGAGAGCAGGAACGCACCAGACACCTAGAGATTTAGGGTACAGTAAGTAGGTGGTTCCAAACAGCAGTGTTTGGCATTCCCTAACCCCTCCGTCTTTCCTATGCCGGTCACGGGGTCCTGATAGCCATGGCCATGCTTAGCTATCACTTCTTTGTATCCCTCCCTCCTCCCTCATCATCCGACTTAGTTTTGCACCTGCCACGACCCATCCAGGCCCGCAGCCATGCGCAGGTACAGCAGTGTCACCTAAGAAAAAGAGGGCTGGAGATGAATGGTGATTGAAGTTTGGGCTGGCAACTGTTTAGAAATAGGACAGACATTAACTGATCATTACCTGGGTACTCCATTGGCGGGCTTGGGTGCCACAACTCCACGTCTGCGGGAAACAAAGCGGGGAAAGGAGTCGCCGTCACTAAGACAATAACCAGTCATTTCTAATCTGGTGATATTTTATACTAACTGGTGCTGGTATGCTTTATGTCATTCATCTTCTGACTCCTTGTTCCACGTTGCCTCCCACTTGAGGCCAAGAACATTACAGCTGTGCCAACGAGTGGGTGGAAAAATAGCCTTATTATTAACCTACGTTGAAAACATAATGGTTTCTTGAATGTCTTCATTCACAGACGCAGTCACACAAGATACTAATGCTCTTTCTTAAGCATAGCAGAACAGAGTCTTCATTTAAACCTCCTCTGTCCACCTCGTGGGGAAAAAAAAATTAGCCCCTTGGAAATGACTTAGTCCTTTACATTTTCGTAGAGCAGTTTGAATTCATCAGTGGGCTGTTTTTATTGGTTAGCTGTAGTATCAGATAGACCATGAATATGTAAGTGAGAGTCATTGAGACCAATCATCCACAGGAAACCTGTGAAACTCATGAGCGGAGTAAGCTTCTTTGCAGAGGGAGAGAAGACATGGGAAGTGATTTGCCAAAAGCCGCTCAGCTTCTGCTACGCCCAGTCCAGGTTTATAAACCAGAGAGTGCTGATGCCCTATGTGATAATAACTTCCATCTGCATAGACTCCTTCTGTTTGTGGTGCATCCTCACATCATCTCACTTATTCCCTGTGATGACGCTGGGATAGGCGGTGGGCTGGGCATCTTGCTTTTACCCAGGAATCTGTGGTCGAATGTCAGTGACTTAGCCCCGCCAGGAGACTTGGGACTAAAGCCACCCTCTCGGACTCAGGCCAGTGCCCTTTGTTACACCAGGCAGACTGTTGAATCCAGGGTCCGTCCATTGGACGCCGGACAGCTCTTCTCTCCATTCACATATGTAAAAAGGCTTCAGATGGGTCCATTTTCATCTCAAGTTTCAGTTCCCATAAAATAAACTGATACTAGGGTCTCCAAGGATCCCTTATCAAATGTCACAGGGGGAAAGGAAAACCAAGCTCGTTTTCTGTACTCGGCAGAAGACAATTTCGCGTCCAGGTTGCCATAATGCCTCCAAAGAAAGCAGCAGCAACGTTTATTGGTGGCCTCTCAATGGACCGACCACTTTTCTGTTAACAATGCACAGTGGAAGGAACAGACTGGCCTTGGGCTGCCCTGCTCGGGACGTTGAATAGAAGCTCACTGCTGTTCGACTCCCATGGTTGATGGCAGGGGGCGGGAGAAGCAGCTCTTAAATCTTTATTCCCAAATGGATATCTGATATTTAGGTGCTTGTACACAAACTCTGTCTAATTCCTGCGTGTTTAGTTTATTGGTGTGTACGTACTCCTGATTTTAACTCATGTCTTCATGAAGAAACTTCTGTATCGTTTTTGACGCTGACAGTTTTATTAAGGCTATTTCTTTACATTTTGGTGTTATTACTCTTTTAAAAGTATATTGTTGTGGCAGCTTTGAGGCAGTTGCAAAATACTTTTTTAAAAAAATATATGGAAGTTGGATTAAAATATACAGTAACTGTCACCTGGTAACCAGACCCCATATAACTATGTCAACATTCGCCAGTGATTTATTGCTTTAAATTGGAATCAGCTGATATTTGGTTTCACAGTTTTTAACTCCGCAGGGTTAATCTGGAACCTGCTGGTACACATGAAATAGTTGTTTTATCTGCTGCCCTAAGACTGATGAAATGTTTTAAACATGGCTGTGTAATCAGTCAGTTATCTCTTAGTGTTACAGCTTATTCCGTACAGCAGTGTACAATCTCAAAACTAATTATTCTGCTGTGGTTAAGACATGGGAGCAGAATGCAGTAACTGATAAAGACTGCAGTCAGCCAGTCCCTGACTGAATGAGGTAGTTCACCAATATTTTGTTATCTTCTTAGAGGAAAAACATTGGTTGTGATGGTCAGACCTCCTAGGAGCCTGCAAGCTTAGGGCAAGACCTGGGAGACAGAACACTTAATCTACTGTCAATGTCTTTTTTTACTTAATCTACTGTCAATGTCTTTTTCTACCTTTGATCTTTTGTTTTTAGATAAACTTGATTAGACTAGACTTTCACTCATCTAGACATGGATAGGCCCCTTAGAAATAAGGATGCTGGTGCTTAGAATTTTCTTTTGTTCTGAGTACAATAAAAAAAAAATCTAAGGTTATGTGAACTACGAAAAAAAAAAATTCTAGGCCAGTATCCACTTTCTAACATTCATTTTTCATAGCTAGCTACCGCAGAAGGCCTGAAAGGGAGAGGTCGTTCGGTCTGCTCCAGACCTCACCTTTTCTACAAAGCTTGTCTGAAGGAAAAGCATCATAGATTTTTTTTTCATAGACTCAGTCTCCTCTAGAGATAATTATTCCTGCTTACAAAGATGTTAACAGCAATCCATATACGACTTATTGATGTTTCAAGGAAGACCCAACACTCAGAATAAAATCTTGGATATAAAGGTCTGCCAATTAGATTACACAGCCTGTCTTTGAACTGAAAGTCTACTTTCAGTCTAGTGTGTGTGTTTCAGTTCATAGGGAGGAAATGCAGTGAGTTGTATTGTAAGGTTATTCTCATTTTGTGGACCAACCGCAGTTTACCTGTCAGGTAACCAAGGATTCCAGGGATTTGGAAAACTGGGAGTACAGTTGTATGATTATTTTTTTACAGGTGACAGATTATCGGGGGTAAAATGATAGTTTTATTAGAACCCAAGAATATTATCTCTGGCACCAACATCTTTAATTGGAGACGAGTGAGAAGCCATTCGGTTAAGAAAACAGTACAAGATGTTTTCTCTTTGTTTCTGCGATGTTTTCTTACTCTCCCCAGTTCAGTTACTAATCATCCTGTTGGCCCTTCTTCTTTCCCTCTTGAATATATAGCAAATTACTTCCAAACGGACTCGTATCCCTCCAGCCAAACTCTTCCTGTGTCATATATGGGCCGGCTTGCCATCGCTCTCCGGCCAGAGGTGTCAGAATTGGGTGTCAAGCTTGCCAGCAGCCCCACATATTACTGCACTAAGGCCAGAATAGATAGATGGGGCCTGCAAAGGGGGATTGATGGATGTTGCCCCCGCCTTTCTTAGTGTACTTTCTCTTGAAAAATATATTTAATTACATGGAGTCCATTTCTAGTCACAGTTAAGAGCAGGCCCTCCAGACTCCACTTGGCGTGTCTGTTATGAGGGAAAAGCCATCAATATTTTAAAAGCTGCTGACAGGCAAGAAGTTAGCCTTGATGGCTAGAAATTTAGAGGGATTTTTAACTCTATAAGATATACTCATTGCTTCTCTACAGCACTATGGAGGGGAGGCTTAATAAAGAGCAAGGGATGTGGTGAAGAGTAACCCAGTCAGAGTCTTCAGGCTTTAGATAACCTAGATGTGTCCTGATTGTATGGCCTGAATTTCTCAC
The DNA here is from genome assembly GCF_000412655.1 of Myotis brandtii. NCBI lineage: Eukaryota > Metazoa > Chordata > Mammalia > Chiroptera > Vespertilionidae > Myotis > Myotis brandtii. The sequence goes on along the minus strand of NW_005369365.1, from coordinate 75,852 downwards.
CCGGGAGCTTTCCAGAGCAGCCAGCACCCAGCGCCTCCCCGACACCAATGTCACAAAACTGGGTCGTGGGAGGTGTGCACCAGAGAATCTATTTTAGGGCAGATCTTCCAGGGACAGATGTTGACAGGCTTTCTGGATTTCCTGTGGTCGAACAGAACGAATGATGTTCAAATTCACCCAGACTTTCCAGGTATCACCTTAGTGGTGCTGTAGTAATCAGGGTAGACTAAACTGCTGCAACAAATAGACCCAAAATTGTATTTCAACTAAAAACCTAGTAGAAGTTTCTTTCTTGCTCATGTCAGTAATCCTTTTTGGGTGTTCGGTTGGCGAACGGCTTTCCTCCTTGTGATATTACGGGGATCCAGCCTTCTTCTTCATCTTGTAGCCCTACCTCCTCTTTATATTTTTTGTTACTTTGTCTTCTGCATCCATCCAAAAGGAAATATGAAAATATCTGTTCTATTGCAAGCCCTGGCCCTGAAGCAGCAAATATCACTTCCATTCACATTTCCTTGTCCTGTACATAGTGACATGACAAGCTAGTGGCTGTGGTTTTGTCATGCACTCTTCTTCAGTCCTGGCGCTGTGGGAGAAGAAGGGAGGAGACCACAGGTGGCTGGTTGTATTGTTCCCCAGACTTCCTTGAGGATGAGACTTACTGATATACATATTACCAGGCCTTTCCCCTGAAAATCCTGACCCAATATGTCTGGATTGATTTTAGGAATCTGTGTTTTTACAAACATTCCAGGTGATGGTCTTAGGAAAGTTTGAGAAACACTGTAAGATGTAATGAAATTTAGGGAGGGTAGTGTACATTTGTTGCAGTCTTAGGATCCCATGTTGTAAGGAAGGCTGGCAGACTAGATGGCCGAAATCTAGTTCCCGGCACCCTTTACCTATCTCTGTTCTTCTAGAATTTAGAGGCAGAGTTATAGTGTGTCTCTACTATATAACACTAATATGTCCGTTCAAACCTGAATTTTTCTTTGAATTAGCTCATTGCTTCATTCAGTTGACCAAGGTTAGCAGACATTTTGACATACGGTTGTTTTATGGATCATATCAAATACTTGGAACATATCATGTCATGACAGCTCTTTAACACGTAGGTCAATGTATAAGATTGACTAGGAATGAAATATTGGGAGTTCCCTGCCCCCCTAGCCCCCATCCTGTCATAATGTTGAATCCTTTTGAAGCTTATCATCATGGAAATTAAAAACATAACTATATTGGACAAATAATGGGTTGAATTATTTATCGGTGACCTCTGTCCCAAACTGGAAAATAGAAAGCTGCTCCACTCAGCCTCCTGAACATGCCAGAAGAACGCCAGGAGATGTGTGGAATTTCCGTTTCATATGCTCTTCACAGCACATTTGAATCCTAGTCTCTGTGCTACACAACAGTGGTGCGGACAAATTGGGGTGTGCTCGGGGAATTCAAACCAACTTTAATGTTTGCCTATGACAGTTAATATTTAGGAAGATAATTCTTCCTCTCAAAGTATTCCAGGACATCCTGAAAAAATATTTGGGATACCTACTGTTTTGGATTGCCTGAGTTATTGGTCTTCCTGTGACAGAACAAAATTTAGAATAAGGAGGCCTTCAGTGGCAGGAGAACCTCTTTTGACTACTAGGAAGTATTATTGTCATTTGTTATCTGCACAATTAGGAAGCAGTCGAGTATAGCAGAGGCTTTGCTGCGTAAGTGATCTTTGTTGCCTCCAACCCTTTAGCTCATTGTTGAGTGTTTTCCAACACGCCTTTCTTCCCACTCCTATCTTAATAAGAGTGTGTGTGTGTGTGTGTGTGTGTGTAAACTCCACCCAAGTTCTGGCTCTTAAGTCCAAAAGGGCTGAAGACTTTTAATCCATCTTCATGCAGTCATCTTGAGGACCGAGTGGGAGCCTGTGGGATATTTCTTGTCTCTCTTTTCTAAAGGTTTAACCGAAGAAAGAGTGTCGTTGACAATGATTGAGAAAAATGAAAGTTTTTAGATCAAACACTGCTTCGGTGTGCGTGCAGCGCGGGGAAGGCTGATAGATGGCGTCTTCCTCGAGTGAAGCCACATAGCGGCTAATCAGTGTGTGGCGTGTAGAGCTTTCTGTAACCTGGAAATCAGGGAAATATTTCACTTTCCCTCTGAGGTTTCCAGGGAGAGAGTCTGTGGCAAAGAAGATGAATCTTCTTCTCTCTACCTGCTGCAGAATGGGCAGTTCACTGTGCAGCTAAATTTTAAACACATCAAGTGCAAGGACCATGATTATATTTTTCTTGTACCCGTAATCAGTTATGTTTATTTAATTTCCTGGAAAGTGGAAAGCCATGCTCAACATATACCTGGGTTGAGATTCAGAACAATCAAGCAGCATGACGGTCTTTGGCAAAAGCGAGTCCACCTGATTGGATCCGGGCCCAGGCTTTGTCCAGTACCCAGAGAGTTGACGCTCTGTCCAGATGCCACCTCTCTATGTCCCAGTTTCTTTTTCCTTTTCTTTTATAAAATATATTTTCATTCATTTCAGAGAGGAAAAGAGAGGGAGAAAGAGATAGAAACATCAATGATGAGAAAGAATCATTGATAGGCTGCACGCCCCCTACTGGGGTTCAAGCCTGCAACCCGGCCATGTGCCCTGACCCGGAATCAGGAATCCAACCATGACCTCCTGATTCATAGGTCGATGCTCAACCACTGAGCCAACTTGGGCGAGCTATGGCCCAGTTTCTTCAACTGGAAATGGACTAAAGCTGCACAGTTGCTAAGTTCTCTTTATTCTCTCAGCCCAGCACTTGAAGGTGATCACAGTCAGTCAGGACCAGCCCTTGTGAAAATTATGGTATGTGTGAAGTTTCTTTCCTGCAGCCACCCCAGTTTTTTGTCTTTTTTCCCTCTTTCATGACACCACCTCATGCCCCAGCACCCGCCTTGTCACTGAATAAACTCATATCAAAACCTATCGCTGGAGATTTATTTATACTATAGTGTACATCACTGGAAAAGTAGATCATAGTGTTGCTTTTGAGGAGTGTTTATTTTAATATAAATCAGAGCTTCCGGCTATAAGGATGAAGCTCACAGGAGAAGAGAAGCAGTTGAGAGAGAGAACGAAAGAGAGGAGTCTTTGTGTTCGCTTGTGACAGCCCTCGTTTTGTTCTGTTGTCCCAGAATGACTATTAATATTCTCCCCTCTACTTCCCAGAGTGACCCCACTTGGTGAGTTATTTGATCACCCTAAATTTAGAGGAAGCCTCCATGGTACCCCTAAAATTATATCACAAGTAGAAGGAAGAAAAGAAGCCAACCTTCACTTCTCTATGCCAGAATCCAAGGTTGGCACTGTGTACAGATTATCTTAAGAAGTGGATTGAAAAAAATCTAGCTCACCTAACCAGCAAACTACACATGTCTTAGGCCAGAAATTGGTCAGCCATACCAGAGTCATTTCTCGGGAAATGACTGTCTCATGGCCTGTTTTTACCACCACGAATAGCCCACATCAGAAAGGCTCGTAGAACATGAAATCTGAAAGAAACCGAGTTTCTCTGGGGTGAACTATGGGGAAATGCCCTGAGGACAGTCAATCAATAAGTATTTAAAAAGCACCTGATGCCCCGACTCAGTGGTTGTGAGTCAACCTCTGAACCAGGAAATCGTGGTTAGATTCCTGGTCAGAGCACATTCCTGGGTTGCAGGCTAAATCCCCAGTGGGGGTGGGGGGTAGGGGTTGCGGGGGAGAAGGCATGCAGGAGGCAGCCGATCAATGAGACTCTCTCATCACTGATGTTTCTATCTCTCTCTCCCTCTCCATTGCTCCCTGAAATCAATAAAAATATTTTTTTTTAAAAAGCACCCGATACCTGGCACAGTGCCATGCCTTGTTAAGGGGACCAGGGGACCTTTCGATGTGGCCTCTGCCGGCAAAGAGCTTCGATAGTCCTAGGTAGCATGATACCAAAACAGGAACTGAACTACCATTGGAGACAGCAGCTTATCAGGCAGTCCAGGGATATTTCCTGTGTGTTACCCTTGTGTGATGGTGACTCTCCAAATGAAATCCAGCCACTGGAACCTCATTTTCAGGTTCCTGAATTCTCCTGGGGGACAGGCACCCCGGTTCTCCTCCCTTTCAGCTCTCGGTCCTACACATCGAGAGTGCCGCCTCTTTACGCGAAGCCCAGGTCACTGCTTTTCCCTCCTCCTTTGCTGAAATAAGGGGAAGTGACACACATCTGTGGTTCAACTCCTTTCTTAGTAATGAAACCTGGGTGTGCTCATTAGACAGCAACAGGTTTTATTCCAAAGAACAAACTGTTTTAGGGAATTCTGGGCTCTTGGGGGAGTACCATCAAGGGTACAGTTGGGGAAAAATTTGTCATACCCTGAGCAGGAAAGTCACCACAATGATTCCATTAAAATTGATTGACTGTTCAGAGGCCATGTAAATGGATGTGCCGGGTACTCAAAGGCCATGCAAATGGGTGAACTTGGCTGGTTCTGAGTAATTACTTCAGAAAGCAAGACAACAAAATCAATTCCAAACCCTATTAAAGGGTGCATGGCCATCATTTACAAAGGGGCTCGTGTGTCTCCCGTCCACCCGGAGGCCAGCGGGGAGCAGCACAGCACTGTGGCAGGCGTGTTGACGCTGCCTTTCGGTCCCTCAGGTGCTTCTGTTATAACATTGGGGTAACACTGCCTGCCCCTCACCTGTCTCCTAGGGACCCTGCATAGGTCCTGCCTGCCTTGAGGCTTTATGGAGGAACATAACAAATTTAAGGTGGACAATAATATGTAACATTTATTAAGCGCTTTGAGGGATATGCCAGGAGCTGTGCCATACATTTTCACAAATTATTTTGTTTAATGTGACAACCCCGTGATACAGCTATTATTGCTAACTGGATTTTATAAATAAGGAAACAGAAGCTTGAAGAGGTAAAGAGCTGTGTCACATCCCCAAGTCAGTCTGAAATTCTCATATGGGGTGACTGACTACTTGACTCACTGTGAAGTTTTATGAATGAAGCAGGAGAGGAAATCCAGTGTGACTTTGAAAACTGTCAGGGTCTCTGCCATGAGAACTCTGGGACTTCTTATCCCTGGAACATTAACTAATACTTGGCTACATAAGTGCATTTCTTGCATGGGTTCTGCTGTTCCAGGAAACTCGTAAAAGTCTCTCCCTCCCTGATCTACATGCACATGAAAAATGACGCAGGCATCGTGGGAGTGGGTGAGGCAGTTACAGTGGTCTTAATGGCCGCTCTCTGGAGTCTCAGCACAGGAAACAGGCTAAAACCAGTGCAGAGCTTTCCTTTCGCCAGCATACCGTTTCTATAGCCAGAGGGTTGGCCTCTACATTTCACTTTGGCTGTGAAGACTAGCGTCAGGAAGTGGATATGATTCCTTTTCCAGTTCCAGAAAAAAATATTTTGTTTCTGCTCTGGATTGAAATGCCTCTGGAGAGTTCAGCCCCACCTAGATCAGGACCACAAAAAGCTAGAATACCAGTGATATCCACAGAGGGACAGTGCTGGGCCGTATTTTACACTAATAATAAGGGGTCTATATTCCTAGTCTCCAAGGACAGATCACCACACCCTCGAAGCAGCGCAATGAAGTTGAGACTCAACAGATTGGTCTAAAAGCCCAGTGTGCTGAACTGAGAATCCTAGCAAATTAGACATGATTTTGACCTACTCCCATTGCCACCAAACTCCTAATTAAAATGCCAACCTGTCCTCAAGAGAATCCATACTATGAAATAACCTTATATTAAAAACTTCCTTTTAATGAGGTTCCTCAGTACTTTAGAAACTAAATCCTTTTTAATTGAATTCAAGGCAGAAGTACCTTCTCCCACAGTTAACCCTGAGCCGTCTTCCTTCCTCTGTGTGAAGGTGTCTTGGTTAAATCAGCCTGTAGGCCTACTGCAGCCGTGGGCCCTTGGAAAAGGAGGCATTGCTGCCGTCCTCAGGGGTGCCATCTCTGCCTCATCACCAAGACTCCTGGGAGACCCACCAGCCTAGGGAGTCTGTCCAGTCACCCCAAGTTTAGGGATACTGCCCAGTAGGCCTTTTAGTTGGCTTGTCAAGTTCAACCTGAAATTACTTTATTTTCTTACCTTTAGAGAAAAAATATATGGTCCTTCTTCCTAATCTAGAATTAGTATTTAAAAATAAAATCATAGTCCGGCTGGATGTGGCTCAGTGGTTGAGCATTGGCCTATGAACCAGAAGGTCACGGTTCACTCCCTGGTCAGGGCACATGCCCAGGTTGTAGGCTTTATCCTCAGTGTGGGGCATGCAGGAGGCAGCCAATAAATGATTCCCTCTCATCATTGATGTTTCTAGCTCTCTCTCCCTCTTCCTTCCTCTCTGAAATCAATAAAAAAATATTATTAAAAATAAAATTGTGATAACTACACCATTTGCTTATTACCTTGTATTCCAAAGCTCAGGTGACCTTCTCTGTAACAAAGGAGATTGCCTGCTTCCTGTATCCTGTCCCAGGTTCCTTGAAAAGCATGTGCATCACACGTAAACTCACCGTCCCCTGCTTAGAGCAGAGTGGGAGAGTTCAAGAAGCGGCTAAATGCAATGATGGTCACATCAAGGGAAAAGGGTGACATTAAAATTCTTCAGATACTTTACAGGTATTGGACGTTTGAAATGGTTCAACATAAGTGGCTTATTTCAAAGCCCCAGGGTGAAGGGGAAAAGCAGATCCCAGCAGTTTTGCCCTTGATGCCTTTTCTGCTTGTGTCCTGCTCTCCTCGTGTTTACATAATAATGGGTGAGGAGTGTTGCAGCACACACACAGCTGTGCACATTCCTCCTCAGTTGCTTTTCCAAAGGGTTTGAAAATGCAGTAGATTTAATCTAGGGTAAAAAAAAAAGAAAGAAAGAAACTCAATTTTCCTGGCAGATTTAGAGAGTGAGCCTGTCCTCACGGGGCCATGGAGCATCAGGAGATGGTTTCTCCGAGAGAAGTCCCCAGGGCAGCAGGAGGCTGGCAGTAGCCTAGATCTGTGGCCACTTAGAACGTGGTCATGTGGTCACTGCACATCAGGCGCGGCGTCTGAGGAAAGAGTGCAGGATTGCAGGGAGATCACTGAACGGTGAGATCACTGTGCTCTGCCTGGCTGATAGGTTGGCTCAGATTTGCTGCAGAGCGGTGGTCCTGCTGAGAACGTTGAGTCAGACTTCTGGGAGGAACAGAGAATCCCTGCGCCTGGCAGCCAGAAGTAAGAAGTACAGCTCCTGCTTTGTCAGTGAAATTCCCAAGGGATTCCCTGGGGTTTGCCCTTGGTGACCCAAACGATGACAGCCACGTAATTCAAGCACTGAGAGCAGAATGGCAGCGTTGTTTTTCTGCTTCCCAGGTAGTGGCCAGATGGTAATAGTTTCTACATCAGGGTGCCAATTATATCAAACTCTGTAAAACTAAGCTAATTGGATATGGTTTCATTCGAAGTTGATTTCTACAGGATGTGGCATTTGTGTTGGGTAGCTGTCATGCTAGCTATGGAAGACCCACTTTTAGATAGAGAAAAAAAGGTTTGTCCTAGGAGACTGTTAGAAGTTTCAAGCAAGAGACGTTTTGGTTATAAAAGGATATTTTTGGTGACATGAGGGAGGTTGAAAGAGTTCCAGACAGAAACTGTTGAGTGGTTCATGGCACAGCCCCCTGTGAAGGGTGCTGTCAACTAATAATGGTTAGGATGGTTTTGCCTTATCTATTAGCTTCTCGTTAGGGTAGTTGAGTTAACGAATTATAAAACTCTGATTCTATGAAAGGGGCATAGAAGCCAAGAGAATGCCATGTTCACTTCCTCTGATTTTCTTTTTCTGAGTTTAAAGCAAAAAAAAGTTGGGGGGGGGGGCAGTAAATGGCTTGCAAAACAAAACTTCATCTCTTTGTAGGTTCTTCCTAGAACTAACTTTTTGCCTTGAATGCCACTTTTCTCATTCCTGGCCTTTGTGTCTCTCAGTGTACGTCAGGCACTGCAGCTGTCTGGGTGCAATATCCAAGTTGAGAGGAGCCCAGGTGAGGAAATGGAAGCAGGAATGCAAGCCCGTGCTGTGCAGCATGGGAGCTGCATCTTAATGTAACCATGTAGTTTAGCGGTCGCCAGCCTGTGGTCCGTGAGGTCCGAAAGGTTGGCAACCGCTGGTGTAGTTGGTAGCAATACTTGGGACTCAGGTTTTGAGGACAAAGTAAACAAAATAAACACTTAGGACCGTGGAGGCCACAAATTAATAGCAGTACATTTGACATGGTTTTGCTCTGGCAGCACCAGTTCTTCTTGGTGGGGGAACTTTGGGCCAAGGAAAGGACACATCTGTGTACTTTTGAAGAATGGTATTTGTCGTCATCTTTTGCGTCAAGGCGCTGAGGATCACCTTCCAGACCACGGGTAATCTACTTCTTTTTTTAAGGTTAACACTAAGTTTTCTTTAAATATAGAATTCAGGGGACTTTTGATGGAGTGTTTGAACCTTTAACTGCTTTGTAGAAACTGAGAGTCCAGGGTGCTGGCAGGGGTGAGGCCGATGGTTGACAGCGGAGAGCTTGGTGTGTGGGAGATTCACTTGGACACAACATACACCACTTAGATCAACAACCTTTGGACTCAGAAAAAGTATTAAACTCTCTATAGAGTGGCGAAGATTGAGGGAGGAAATAGATCACAAGGGGAATCAAGGGTGAAGAAAGAGTGCGTCCTCTTTTGACTTCAACTGGCCTGGATGCGACTGACTTGACGAGAAGCCAAGATCCCAGTTGCAATGCAACTTGTGTAATGCAGGCACCTACTTTGCTTGCAAATGTGCACAAAAGAGATCTTCATTCACAGAAAGAGAAAAGCCACAGTGGGTTGGCTAAGTTAGCCTTCCAGGGCCTTTGTCCCTCGATCTGCCAGCCCCTTAGAATTCAGACGCAGATGTTAAAGGGGTTTTCAGTTCACAGTGTGATGACTGTTGACACCCAGAATTCAAATGTATTTTGAATTGAATTTGTCTGCTACAACCATCAGATGATCATTCTGTGGCTGTTTTCAAGTGTTCATTTGCTTAGATTTATCAAGTAACATCGATTTCTTATGAGGATGATGTTGAATGGCCTTGAAGACATGGCAGGCCCCTGTGTATCCAGTGGACAGAGTCCATCTGAGGAGACAGGTGTCCATGTGCACAGCGCCATGAGCTCCAAACCTGAGATACATTTTATTTTAGTGGCTTAGCCACAGAGTTGCGGGAAATCATTTTTTTCACCTTCTCTCCTCCATCCTCAAGTGTACAGTTATTTCTGTGCACTTCAGAGAATGTCCCACAGTTTTCCATGTGAAGATATTACTGGAGTGGCATCAGAAAAAGAATTTGCCGTTAGAGCCAGAACATTCTAAAAAGGCCGTTTCTCCCATTTAAGAGAGCACCATTCCCAGGAGAATTCATGCTGAGCCCAGGCTGGTGGCTCCAGGAGACGTGTGAGGAATGACACTAGACCAGCCGCATGCTGGGCTGGCTTCCTAATCGTTGGCCTGTGATCTGAAATGTCTACACGACAGCTGACGGGCGACTGTTTCAATAATTGAAAACCATTCAAGTCACTGACCTCTCGTCCTTATACCTGGATTCCTTACAACAAGCACACAGACATGATGCAAACTGCCTTGTTGTCTATATTTTAGAGTCAAAGGCTCTTCAGAGCCTCAGACCTTTGTTCCCTTCCTCCCCACCTTGGTGAGGTCTGGAAACCTCGGAGGAAGCCCCTTCGATGAGTACGGGGTCAGTTTGCTTCGGGGCAGAGGTAATTTTACAAATCTGACCTCTGGCATCATTCTCTGGGGCTGTGTCTACACCACCCTCCACACTGGATGACGTAAACAAATTGCTGTTTGACTCAGGGCAAAACATGGTGTAAACTGGTGGTTTCCACAAACGAAGTGCATTTTTTAAAAATTCTGTATTACCAAGAGTTTCCAAGCAGAGATTTTCAAGAGAAACAGCTGTGGTTTGAAAAGATTTATGATAATCCAGATGGTTTCTTTGAGGATAAATCTACTTGATCATTTAAAATTAAAGTCTTTCAGTAAAGTTGAGTGTCTTCTTTATGATTTTAAATATACTACCATTGTGTGTGTGTGTGTGTGTGTGTGTGTGTGTGTGTGTGTGTGTGTGTGTGTGTGTGTGTGTTGGCCTGTCTTGTTCGGAGCTTTATCTTTGGAAACAACAGAAACCTCAAGACAGTGTCCCAAATTATTCAGCAATTAAGCCGGCAGAATCCCTGAGGGAACCCTTCGTAACAGCAGAAACGGTTTGTGAGGAGATACAGTCAGGTGCATCTCCCCTGTCTGGACCGTCTAGCAGTCAGCCTCTCTGGGAACTGCCACTCTCAACTTCTGATCCAAGATGCTCTAATCTTACCGCACAATTATAATACTGATTACATTTCACTTTCCAAGCTGAACATGGGCAGCTAGATTGCTGAACTTGTCCACTTGTGGGAACCTGGGTGTGAAAGGCTCCCAGTCCCCTTGTCGGGGCTCTGAGGAGACAGAGGGGTGGCGGCAAGGGGCTCTGGAACCAGTGCCTTTCTGTACCTCTCGCCTGCCCTCAGTGCCCATCGTCCACTGGCTTGCGGCCACCCAGAGATGCTCATGTGAGGCCCTGCGCCTGGCCTTCACCGAGGGCCCTCTGCACCCCGGGTCTTTCCCTTGCAGGCCTCTTCCACCGACCATCACACTTGATCTGTCCTACATTGCCTGCCTAGGGCCTGTGCTAGATGTATAAATTCAAGCAGCAAAATGAATTCTCAGGGAGATGTAATGTTCACTGTCCTTTAATGTGTTACCAATGGTGTTTCAGACTCATCTGTGTTTCTTGATGACCAGTGGAGGAGTCATCAGCAGTGGACATGTGAGCTCTGTGTAGGCCTGAGACAGGTGTTTGGTTCTCTTGACCGATCTCACCTGTGAATTTGAAAAGCCCTTCTAAGGAGCAGTATACTGGGGTTGATAAATAGACACGTGAAAGATGGATTGTATCGATGAAACTGGGAAAGCAGGATGCCATAAAGTAACTTGGGTGTGGAAGGTCATGTTCATCTTTTGTAAGTTGGCTACTGCCACTGGCAGAAACCCCTGAATGAGTGGATAAAGGTGGCGAGAATTGTGAAGTCCAAGTGCTTATTAGTGTCAAACGAGCAAAGCAGAAAAATGTGAAGTAGCAAAAATGAGCAGCATTAAGCAGAAAAAGGAGTTTGAGGCTTGCTGAGGCACCTGACTCATCAAATTGCATTAGCCTCTGCTCATCCCCCAGAGGCCCCAGGGTGTCACTTCCCATGGCTGACATTCATGAACGTTCCTGGAACCCCCGAAGCTGAGGGACTGTCCCCTTGGTGCCTGTGGCGGCTGCTGACCACTGAAGAGTACCTGTGGATGGTGTAGGTGTTTAACCACCCACCTTACGATGAAGTTGGAAGCAGACCTGCTGGAGGAGGAGTCTGTCCCCAGAATCAGATTGCCGAGCCATCTGGTGCTGCAGCTGACCTGGAAATGCATCCAGTAAATTTCAGCCCTGAGTTACAGCTGGTGTGGGGAAATCTCGGAGACAGGTGGTTCCCTTAGCAGCTGTACCTCCGGTTAGGGTAGGCAAGAAAGAAAATTCCATCCTTCTTGAACCTTCATGGATCTTCTGGGATCTGTAGTAGCTCCCTGAACTTTTTCCATGGTAATTACCATATCAGGGCAAATAATGATATTTCTCCCTTCCTTTGTTGAAATAATCTCTGCGAGGCAATGAATCGAAAATTTTAAGTGAGCATATCAAATGATAGATGGATAAAAAAGACTATGGTTTCTAGAGAGTACTCACAGAAACGAGTCTTTAACACATTCTTATGCTGGAAGTATACAGACTAAAGTCCCATCAGGGGAAAAATAGATTGCTGCATTTAAGGGAACTATTTAAATTTATAATTCTGTATTTACCCTGCAAATTTTAAGATAATTTAATCAAACACTGTTTTTATCAAGTGGATCAGTATGCATGCTGAATGAAATGCAAGACATTTTTAGCCCAAGAAAGATAAAGAAGACTTTTGACTTTTGACTTTAAAAATTTGTTCTGAATGAAACACTTTGCCTTTATGCCCATATAATTTGGGGAGGATTTTAGGCAGACCTGGTTTTTATTCACTGACTTAGAAGTGATAAAGCTAAAGTAGCTAAGGTACAGAGGAAGTTAGATATTTTCCCGTGTCACTCAGGATTCAAATGTTAGAAACCAAAGGGAAGAGTCTTGGGGTGATATTCCCCAGCACCCCCACCTTTCTGCAAGTTGTTCACTGCATGATGGGGCCCAGTGGAGACTGCAAGTCGGAGCAGAAATTCAGCCTGAGCTCTGCTCTTCAGGCCACGGGCTGTGCCCACCTGGAGCTGGGACACCTTCTTCAAAGGTGCCAAGTTGGGTGCTGAGCTGTTGGGTTGGGTTCAGCGAGTAGCGAGGGAAGCATATCACCAATGTTATGCCAGGGCTTCTCCAATGCATTGCAACCAGAACTAGAGCTGATCTTGGCAGCATTTTTAAAAAAACAGCAACCGTTGTTTACATGGGCATGGAGTGAGAGTTACGAGCTGTACACAGTTTGGAGAGGACCAGCATCATGAATGCCTGGTTTTACCTTGTCAATTAGACAGGCAGGGAAGGCCCCCGATTAAATTGGACAGAGTTTGAGATTTGGGGCATCTTCCCATCTCCCCTTCTATATGTTAGACTCCTCTCTTCATTTCCTTTCCCCCTTCATCCCCATCCTGCACTGCTCAGCCCTCAGCTTCAAACTTGCCTTTTCCCCAAAACCAACAAAAACCACCTCCCATCCACTAAGAACTTTGTTCAAGAAGAAAACACTTCAGCCAAATTTATACTAAGATGTTAATAGCTAGGAACGGTGAAACATTGCCACCCCTGAGGACACCCTATTAATACTTAAACAGGAAATGAACTGTTCTTCCCAGTGGGTTTCAGGCAGTGGGAAATGGTCGGCATTCTGTTTGGGGTTCAAGGCAGGAGAGCTTGCTTTATTCCTGAGCCCACTGCGTATTGGTCAGAGCTCTTCAGGTTGGCCGAGCACACAGGCTTCCCTCAGTTTCCATCATCTTTGCTCCTTGTACGTTTATCTTAGCATCATGTTAAGTTCTCCATTTCTAGCTCCTGTCACTTCTTTAGACCAATCTAAATGCTTCATTCTTAGCTCTGAGCGTGGCCAGACTGGCTTTGTTTTAACTTCCTTCCTTAACTTCCTTAACTTCCTTCTTCCCAGGCAAGCAAATTATCCTGTAACTTCTTCCTTAACTTCATCTTCCTTAACTTCCTTCTTCCCAGGCAAGCAAACTATCCTGTAACTTCTTCCTTAACTTCATCTTCCTTAACTTCCTTCTTCCCAGGCAAGCAAATTATCCTGTAACTTCTTCCTTAACTTCCTTAACTTCATCTTCCTTAATTTCCTTCTTCCCAGGCAAGCAAACTATCCCGTAACTTCTACCCCAGCCCTAATTTTTTTTTTCAAGTTTCACACTTCCAAAACCCACCTGCTTGAAAGTATCAGATTCTGCTTTTTCTGAAGCTTTGATTGTTGAGGGGAAATTCCGAGCCTTCCCTCCTGCATCCTTACCTGGCATCTAACCCTGTAAGCCCAGGATCGGGAGAGAACTTACTGAGAGTCTGGTTGTTAGAAGCTTTCAGAAGGCAATGGGTGGGACTTTCTCTGCTTTTCTTTCTATGCCAAGCCTAAAAAAGTATAGCTGGTAGTTTTTCCTCTTCTTAGAGCGATTATGATAGGTACTGGAAGCTGGGACTTGACTTTGCTGTATTATTATTCCTTGATCTACAGCCATTCCTATAGCTTTTCTTGGGCTTACCTAATGCCAGAGAAACTAAAACCACTCGTTAATTTGATTAGTTCAGTAAAAAATCTACCATCAGGCAGCATGGCTAAATGAACTCTGGTCAAAGAAATCCAAATAGCTGAAATGAAAGCTCATATAAATATGATCAGGCTGTCCACCTATGATTCTGTAAGGAAACCTCCTAATTTCCAATTTCCTCTGTCATGCCAGTGATATATATATGAAGGGTTTCCTATCTCTCGATGCTTGTATTTTTAAATGCCAGGAAGCTATGCTCATACTCAACTTTGTCCTCAAGGTAAAAGGTTTTGCATATTTAATCTCAATAGGTTCCAATAAAATCAAATATTTGACAGGTTTCCAAATTTCTTTCCTAACGAGGAGGAAGCATCTTTCATGCATTTTGGAATGCTATCTGAACAGTATTGTACGTTTATTTCCCCCTCTACCTTTGAATGAGCGTTTGGTTTGAAAAATCAGAGTGACAGCTTAGCACTCTAAAGATGGCCAGTCGTGCCAGCTCCCTGCCCTCCAACTGTACCTTTTCTTCCCTCTTTGTCTTATTTTCATCATTCCCCCAAATAGAGCCAACCAATGTTGATGCCTAAGGGTCATGTGCTTCTCCCCTGTTACTTGCTATCCTTGCGTAGGAGAACCTCTCAAAGCTCTTGCCGTCTCTGTGCATTAGGATCCTGTACTGAAGGGGGGTAAAATACGTACTGTCTTGGTGATGTCGTCTCTCCACCTTTTTTTCTCAGCCCAAAGACAGCCCAGGTCAGAGGCAGCATCTTTTTTCTTTAAATGTTTAGTTTTTGTCCACACCCTTTTTCTAAGCCTGGTTGTGCTAAGGAACCGTGTGCTGATTAACAGATTGTTAACTGGTGTCTTATCCAGTCTTCTTAGCTACATGTTGAGGGGGGAGTCTGCCATCCTTCAGAGCACAGAAGGAATGGTCCAAGGCCCTGACACCATTTCTTTGGTGGAGGGAGTTGGCTGTGTGGAGGGTGGATGCCAGCCTCTCCCGGAGGGGCATGCTGCCTGGACCCCATCAGCTCTGAGATAAGGAATCAAGAGGTTGCCACTCGATGTGCCACAGCCAGGTTTGAGACGTGGGACAGAGTGTGCAGATACCTGTTTGGACATGTGGCCACCTGTACTATAACATAGTTGCTAACTGGTAAAAATAGAGTCTTTCATTCTGGTAAACCAATATTGAGTGTCTCATGTACGGGACTTTGCATTATGTACTGTGGTGGAGATAAAATAGAGCATTATCCAGGCTTTTAAGAGGCTTATAATCCAGTTGTCTAAACCACTGAGTTTAGAAAGTGTTTTAAAAGTGTGATGTCCTAGAGATACCCTTTAAGGAAATCATAGTTAATGTTTCTGCTATTGTTGTGATTAAACACTTTTCTTTGTGCGGCCCTATTACCAGCTCACACCGCCCCCCCTCCCCACCTCCCACCCTCATTTCCGAAGGGCTGTGTTCCAGGTGGCTGGTGCACAGAGCTATGAATTTATCTCAACACGGGCAAAGCTAATAAATATGATTCAGGATGAAAGGCACTGTGTAAATGCTTGGGATGTTGTTATTACTGTTCTCATGCACTTTATTATTTTTAAATTGTGCATCCTTTTAAGTAGATTATTTGTTCGCCACAGTCTCCATTATATCTAAGCAAAGCTTTCACAGACATTTCTAAAAACCTTTTCATTTCTCTCTGTAGGTTGTTGTTTCGTAACGTTTTATACAAGAAAAGCTGCACTTGAGGCCCAGAATGCACTGCACAATATTAAAACTTTACCTGGGGTGAGTCGGTTTACTTTTGTACCAAAATCACTTTATTGCTTGAAAATGGTCCTTTCAACTGAAGGTTCTAGTTATGGGCTCTTAGTGCCAAAAATGACTTTGGTCTTTTGAGGAGTGTGTGCTGACCCCTCTGCTCCCCTGCGGCAGCCAAACCAGCTGGCCGGCCCATAAAGAAGCACCCGCATTAATGCCGACGGAAAGAGCTCTCAAACCGCGTGTCCCCTGGTTAGAAAATCAGAGTGACCCCACTGGGTCACAGCGGCCGCCAAAGGGTATTGGGTGGGCTAAGATTTTAAAAGGGAGGAAAAAAACCAACTCACACAAGAGAAGCAAATGGAAAAGGAAAAGCTTTTACTCACCAGGAGCCCCTTTTCAAATTTAGTCTTCAGATTTTTCTTTTGAAAGAACAAAATGTACCCTGTACAGCTATAATATTAAACCTCATAATGGCTTCTAAGCAGTCAATGGTGGTTAACAAAGTCAATGTTTTAATGCCCTGTTTGTGGGTTCGTGTTGATAGAGAACAGAAAATACAAAGCTTACTTTTTTTTCCATTTCCTTCCCGATGAGAAGCAAATGGAAAAGGAAAAGCTTTTACTCACCAGGAGCCCCTTTTCAAATTTAGTCTTCAGATTTTTCTTTTGAAAGAACAAAATGTACCCTGTACAGCTATAATATTAAACCTCATAATGGCTTCTAAGCAGTCAATGGTGGTTAACAAAGTCAATGTTTTAATGCCCTGTTTGTGGGTTCGTGTTGATAGAGAACAGAAAATACAAAGCTTACTTTTTTTTTTCCATTTCCTTCCCGATAATATCTGATGATGAGTACAATTCTCTAGAAGTGAACTGATTTATGTGACTACTTTATGAGACTACATGATTTCTGGAGTTTGGGGGCAATTTATATAGTGCATGCTAGTATGACTATCCCTGTGCTGTTTGAATATTTCCCCCATTGACTCAAATATCAGTGCCGAGTGCATTGAATATCATAATGATGTGCATTGGTTACATGAAGAACCTGTGGTAAGTAGTGTATTGCTAATTATTTTATTGAAATGTGGTTTGGTAAGAATAGAAGGAAGGTAACAGAATGCCCCTAATTTTTCAGGGTGTAGTTCTACCTCTGCGTCACTGAGCTGTCTCTGTAGATGCACGCACATGTCCGAATTTTACCCCCCATCACACCCACAAAAGAGACCATTTGTGTAATTCACCTTTGATCCATTGAAAAGTTTATAATATCTGTACTGGCAAGACTCAACAAAAGGTTTTCACAGCATTAGCTTCTTAATCACCCAAAAATAATAAATTGTGACCCTTGGTCTTGAATCACACCACTTTGCCGTTCCCCTTTTCATGTGAGCAAATCAAAGAGAAGGTCCAGCAAGCGAGCGTGTGGCCCGAGGATTCTCCCTCCCACTTTGATTTAACTACTTCTCTCTGAAACTTATGAGGGGTTTTTTAGTATGTCTAAGTGACTTAAAAAAGAAAGTAGTACTTCAGCTTCCATTTTCCATGTATATGGGATTTTTTTCCCCAATGTAAATTCGAAGAGGTTGCAATGTTATGTCATAATAACACAACCAAATCCCTTCTATGTATGTTTAAAATATATATATATTTGAAATCTTGAATGGTCATTTGGCATTTAGGGTGTATTGATGCCAAATCACATCCTGTTTTAAATGAATGCAAAGTTTGGTTGGCTTGCATTTGTCCCCAGTAGAAGCACAGCTCTCAGCATGCCATCTTCATGTGTGAACTGGCTCTCAGGAAACCCGGAGTGAACATGGTGACTGAGCCATGTTGAAAAACACATAAGTGACTGATGAGCGTGCTTCTGTTTGGGACATCTTACTCCGACCCTTTTCTTAGCAAACCAGTAGTATCTTCTGTATTTTAAAAGAATGTCACATATGCCTCTCTCTTTTTTTCTCTTCTTGAAACTTCTACATGCACAAGTCAGGGATGGTGATTTTGGAGACCCCTGTTTAAGGACAATGATTCTGGGGTTGGAAAACATGGTTTGTGGATTGTTTTGGGTTTTCTTTTTATCCTGTTCAGTTTCATATGCCCAATTACTTGAGGCGGGTTAAATGAAAATTTTGAGATGTCGGGTCTGATTTGTAGGCTCATAGCCTTCGCAGCACGCACACTGCCGCCACACTTGCCATTTCCAATTAGGTAAATGGGAACAGAGTTCCCGGTCTTGCATTTATGTATAGTTTTATCTGATAAACATCACCCTTAACAGCTACAGGAATAACATGAAAGTGGTTTCTTTTCAGCTGTGAGCTTTTGGTGGACAGGAAGAAATGGGACCAGACATAAAAGATTAATGCATATTCTTAGGGAAAAAATATTACAGGATGCCTTGCTGTTTGATTACAAGCCTTGGAATTAGTCAACATTTCCATAATTCTAAACCAATACACACCTGTTTCCCCACTGCGATGTGAAGGCACAACTTAATTTAACAGAACCCCTGCTGTGCTCGGTCTCTCATTTAAATACCAAGGAGCTCAGTAATTTAAAGTTGTATCACTACTATTTTTACTGGTTGCCTTCATATTATGAAATTAATAAGAAATTAATGATGCACTGTGCCATATGCCTTTAATATCTCTCTGAATAAAAATAAAAGGGATAAAGAAAAACGCATCACCAGCTGACACTTTAAAGCTTTCCTGCTGTAATCATTTTCCTGCGGATAAAATCCATTAAAAAGGCACTTGCTGCCTTTTTTTTTTTAAGTGTCCAAAACATTCAATTTAAAACAAGATCAAAGAGTGCTGGGTGTTTAGGGTTTTTTGTTTTATTTTTTTCTATTTTCTTTTGTAGTTGGTATTTCGTATCATATGGAACCTGTCATGCAACCAAAATTAGGTGTTTAGGGACCATCTTTCTTTCCTTCCTGAGAGAGACAAAGAACTTGGTTGCTATGGGAGAGGTGAAAAAAAGCCAGCGGGTCTATGTGTCATGCAGTGGACTGTGCCTGCCCTTCCCCTCGTGTCATATGTGGGTTACAGAGACCCTGTACAAGGAGGGTGCAGGGCATGTGGTCCAGGGTCAGGGCCGTACTCAGCAGTGCAAAGCCATTAGGGACCCATCTCTCAAGCCTGTCTCTCATCCTGTGACTGAGAAGCACTTTGAGCCTTATGTCTTCTGAAATGCTCAACACGAATCCTAGAAATAGAATATTAAAAATAAAGGGAGTAAATTCAGTAGCTCAACCCATAGAACAAGGAGTGGGCCTCTGGGGTTCATTTCTCTGGTTTGATCATGTTCTCTTTCAGAAATGGCAGCTTGAAGTATGAGCAACAGATCAAATCTTATGTGCAGTGCCCTACTTATGACTGACATTTCATCAGATTAACAAGTCACTAATGAAATTGAGTGCCTACTGTGTACTAAGGGGACTAAGCTATTCTGATCTCTCACACACACGCACGCACACACGTGCACACACACCCTTGAATTCCCTGTGCATCATACTTCCATAGCCTGCAGAGCACACTGCGACTGTGTGTGCACAGGCCACAGGCCGGGCTACTTGATGAGCCATTGAGTTTGGTGCAAAATTGTTAGACGGACTCTTTCCTTAGCTGGGCCATTTGTGTTCTTGGACAAAGTTTGGTTGCCTCTGCTTTGACAGCAGGCCTTTGGCTTAGGGCTAGCTTCCTTTGTTTAGAGTTTCAGGTAGGCACAACATAACTAGTGGGATCATTCAATAGAAATGCCATCATCTGCCATTGTATTTCCCAGAGAGAAACCCTTGGAAAGGCAACTTGCAAGATTCATTTTGTTTACACTGACCTAATTTAGCTTAATTAAAAAATAAAATGAAGACCTTAATTGCGGCGCAGAGCAACTACCACAATCTTTTCAATAATCAGATGTCAGGTCCAGATATCCCTGTGCCAGTGACGGCTCTGTGCCTGTGTCATTCTTTTTCAAGGTCCTAACACACATTGTCTCTAGCAATAAGGCGTTTTGATTGAAAATCTACAGCAGTATCATTAGAGCATTCACTGTATAAATTAATTTAATTAAGGATGTAATAACAGAGAGGAATACAGTTTTGAGAAAGCTCTTAAATTTTAACAGCAAGAAGGAATTGGTGGAATCTAAATGTCTTGTAAAATATTAATTGCAAATTTCTTCCAGACATTTTCTCTGAATATGCCTTACTCCGTTCCCTCTTAGAGTCACTACCAGTTTTATTAAATGCAGTTTATATTAAGGAGTTATTGCCGTAGGAGAACATGTGTTTGGAGCACTCCCTTCTGGCAGTGGCACACCAAAAGGTGTTTTATAATAACACATACGACATGAGCACCGACTGCAAATAGATTTGAGATATAAAAACAAATGAGCCTGATCCGGGGGAAGAAGCTGTAAATAAAACGGCCTCTTGGGACAAGTGTGTTCACCCACACGAAGTGAATGAACCTCTTCCTGGCTTGCCCTGGAAGAGATAATTTACCTGTGGGGGTGGGCGCTTTCCTCCAAGGAGGACTTTAACTCCACTCTCCATAGAATTGTCCCCTGTGCCCTTTAACAAGGCTTGACTGTCCTTTCACTAGGACAGTGTGGCTCTCACAGAGACCAAAGTCAGTCTGTCCACAGTAATGCATTTTGACATCATCACTTACTTTGAGCCACCTCCTCTAATTATTAATATGTATTTAATGCCTTTATTCTCAGAGTTATGATGGTATTATTTTATCATTATCATTGTCATCTATTTCTGTCATCAGATCTCTAAAACCCCATGTCATCATTATCTTGGAAATTTCCCCCAAAAGCATCCTATTTGAATCAAAGCCTAACTAGGTCAAGCTAGAGAAAGTGTTTTCTCCAATGCTTTTTATTTAAAATTGTTATGAAAAACAGCCAAAACATTTCTCTGCACAAACAGGTTTGACTCCTTAAAATCGTGGACCATCTGAAACATTCATAGACTCATTCAACCAATATTTGCTGAGTTTGAGTGTTTGCAAGGCACTGTTCTAAGTACTAGGGAATATAGTAGAAACCATCCTATATAATAAAAGCCTTATATGCTAAGTGTCCAGTCAGCCGGTCATCCGTTCAACCAATCAAAGCGTAATATGCTAATGATATGCTAAGGCCACTCAACCACTCGCTGTGACGTGCACTGACCACTAGGGGGCAAACAGTCAACTGGTCGACCAATCTCTATGACATGCACTGACCACCAGTGGGCAGACGCTCTGACTGGTAGGTTAGCTTGCAGCTGGGGTCCGGCGGATTGGGACTGAGTGAGACAGGCCGAACACACCCTGAAGCCTTCCCACGGTCCCTCCCTACCTGGCCAACCTCCCGCATCTCTCCCTGGCCCCAATCATGCACCAGTGGGGTCCCTCGGCCTAGCCTGTGTCCTCTCACAATCTGGGATCCCTCGGGGGATGTCAAAGAGCCAGTTTCAGCCTGATCCCACGGGCCAGGCCGAGGTACCCCACTGGTGCACGAATTCATGCACCGGCACTCTAGTGTTTAATAAATAGCTCTGGAATAGTTAATGCTGGAATGGGTTAGTTTTATAAAATATTTCCAGAGGAGTCAAGTTATATTCCAAAGAAATGATCATTCTGACCACAGGTATTCCCAAGGCTTCAAAATATAAGATGAATGTGGATTTGTTATTACGTGTGTGTATAATGATGTAACTTATTTATGTGCAACTCTAAATGCACACATCTCTATGTGGATATCAGTTCAGTCATATAAATACAGGAAGATTATAGCTTAAAACCCATTTTCTATTTTGCCTGCCAACATACCCTTAATTACTATGTAGCCATCTTTCTGACTTTAGTCTCAGTGAAATGTCTTATGTTTGTTTGTCTGTTTCTGCTCTGAACCAGAATCATGGCTAATTCTGGTACGTGCACAAGGTTCTTGAGAACTGCCATTGGAACGATGATAATCCTGCCTCCACCTTCTTCACAGGAGGTTTGGGACTGGCTGAGATAATGCATGTCAAGCTTTCTGAGCCCCTGGAGAAAGGTGCTTCTACAACATTGTTTCTGTGGGTGTGCACTCTCCTTTGGTAACAACCCAATGTACAAAAAGCAATTGCTGTGGATGGTACCACTCAGAGCATCCATCTGGGGGGCATTCTGCAGATTTGCATTTGCAGAATTTGGTCTGGGCTGAAGTACTTGACCTCATAGGACTGTCCCAAAGCAACTATTCTCCTGCTGCCTCTGTTGTTTTAATATAACACTTAAGTCCCAGAGGAAAAATAAGCTGAACAAAAAGGAAGGCCTTTCTTTAAGATGACTAATTAAAGGACTGTGATGTAGTGCCACGGTGTGGCTACCGAGGAGCTCTTCTTGGGGGTGCTGAAGCCCCTGCCCCCCACCCTGGGAGCCACGGCGTGTGAAGGAGAAAAGCCCCAATGGAGAAGCAGCCCCAAATGGGTCTCAACCATGTGACAGGATTGCTGGCCAGCTAGCTCCTCAGGTGAGACGAGAGATATAGAGATGAGAGACAGAGATAGAGCGAGAAAGAACACGAAGAAATGTCTGGCCCAGTGCTTCCCAGCCTTCAGACCCAGGCCCCAAAGATATGGGAAAGTGTATTTTAATGCTCCATAAAAAGCCATTGAAATTGTCTGTTTCACCCACGATGAAATTTTCCATGCCACCTGAATAGGGGGTGCTTTTGCTTTGGGCTGACAGTCAGTTCAGTAACTTTGAATGACAGCTATTTATGTGTGTCTGATTAACTAATTAAAAACCTAGTTACTTTTAAAATAGGGACTACTTAATGCAAGCAAGTCTATAGGAGAAAATGAATGAGGAGGGGTCTTTGCTGGTGAAAAAGTTGAAAATGACTGAGCTAAGCAGCCCAGCTAGCACAGGGCTAAAACAGGGAGCAGTGACACCATTTTTTGAAAACAGAACTCAGTGTTTTACTGTACAAATAACATAGTCTCTGCTACAGACCTAATTAGTAGGACTGCTGTGAGGTTTACGAGAGCACGTGTGAAAGTGACCTGGCACCGGTGCCCGGCCAGATGTGCAAAATTGCTGGGTCAGTGTGTGAGGAGTATTGGTGCCTCGTTGTTATGTGAGGACATGGTAGGATGACACAGTGGCAAATGAAGTAATAGTCATTTCTTTATATCTCAAGTTTAAATTGGGGATATTAAGTTCACTTATATAGACTTCCGTTCCCAAGAGGTTAATAAGATTTCAGATGAAGATTGTGGAAGGGAAAATATGTTCATGAATATGATAAAGGTCTCTGTGGAACTACCTGAGGAGTTAGCTGGCCAGCAGAAGAACGGGTTGGTTGTGACAATTAAATGAAAGGGGGAAATCAAGCTGGAAAATTGTCCACATTTGGCCTCTAGCGTATGTGGTCTCCATGAGAACTCATCACCCAAAAATATGACTGTTAGGCTGGAAAGCTGAGCCCGGGAGACTGTCCAGTTGAACTGGGCTGGCCAGTGCAGAGCCTCAAGCTCTAGGTCACAAAAAGAGTATAGCAGGTCCTCACATGACGTTATTTCATTATAAAGATGAGATGCTGTCAAAATTTAACTCTTATTTATATCAGTTAGCCAGTGGTAACATTGCTTTCATTATAAGTCGTTTTGCTTAGTCACAGAACCTGTTGATGACATTAAGTGAAGACCTGGGCTGGCCAGTGCAGAGCCTCAAGCTCTAGGTCACAAAAAGAGTATAGCAGGTCCTCACATGACGTTATTTCATTATAAAGATGAGATGCTGTCAAAATTTAACTCTTATTTATATCAGTTAGCCAGTGGTAACATTGCTTTCATTATAAGTCGTTTTGCTTAGTCACAAAACCTGTTGATGACGTTAAGTGAAGACTTAATGCTGGGGTCCTCAAACTTTTTAAACAGACCGTTGGAGGGCCGGACTATAGTTTAAAAAAAAAACTATGAACAAATTCCTATGCACACTGCACATATCTTATTTTGAAGTAAAAAAACAAAACGGGAACAAATACAATATTTGTATTTGCATGTGGCCCGCGGGCCGTAGTTTGAGGACCCCTGACTTAATGTATATAACATGAGCCCCAGGTGAAATAGAGCGCCAGGGGAAGGGAGGCCAGGATCTGAGGGAGTCCAGACCCCACCCCTGGGCCACATCCACTTAAGGATAGAGGAGGCATACTGACCACTGGGAAGGACAGAGGCAGGGAGAGAGCGTCATGTGTCCTTTGCTTGTTTTAGCCATAGACTGTCCTGTACACAGGTGCTCATGAAGCCACATTAGTATTGACGTAAGCTATTACCTTTGTTTTCCTAATAAAGCCATATTTGAGGACCAGTCTTTACACTCTCACTACCCACCAATCACAAGAGGAAAGGATAAGCAATAAACAGTACCTGAGGGAGATTACAGAAAGGGACACTGTGACAAATGTTGTCTAGTACTTTCTTGTTCCTGTCATTACCTCCCACCAGTACTCAAAACGCATACCGTGCTGTCATTCCCTCCCCCATCAATACTTAAAATGCTTCACAGTCCTTCCTTTCTTCATCTGCAAAACAAGGTGGTGGAGTAAGTGATTCTTAGAGTCCTTTCCAGTGTCACAAAACTGTTCTTCACCTTCCATGCACTGCCTACAGGAATGTCACATTTAGTTTTTAAAAATCTAGAAAGATAGATAGATAGATAGATAGATAGATGATAGATAGATAGATAGATAGATAGATAAGTAGGTAGATAGACAGACAGACAGATGCTGGATAGAGATGGACTGATTTACATGACTTGACTTGCTTTAGGTATTGGTTAGTCATTTCAGAGTCCTTTGTATAGACAAAGCTGAACCATTCAGGCTTTGACTCTTGAGAATCATGGGGCATCTGCTTCCCTCTCCCCTCTGATTGGGAACCAACAGGGAGCTTAGCACTCATCCTTGTTCCAGCAGGGCACAGAGAAAGGAAAGGGAAGGTGATGGACTCTAACAAGTCAGTCCAGTTCCTCGCTTACAGCCTTGGTTTGACAAGTAAGGGCATTTAACCTAATGAGGTTTCAGGATTATTGGTGGCTTTCTTTATCTGTTTGAGTCCTGTCCCCAGTCTCCATGGATAAGTGAGCCGCCTGTTTGTAGATGGCTTTATGGTGCTATTTATTTGTTGCCCCTTCTAAAAATATTTCAGGTGATGTATTGATAGCATTCACCTTGTTACACTGAGGACACCGAGGTGCCACAGATTAAATTAACTTCTCTGCCCTCCCCTGGCAACGCCGCAACAGAACTCAAATTAGAAGTCCCAGCTGCTAACACTCCCCAGCAGCCTGGCCTCCTGACGGTGGATGTTGGCATGACATTCACCACATTGTAGGGAGTGGGGAGCATGACTCAGGAGGTCAACACAGCACAATAAGAACCATGGCAAAGTGACTGTTTACTGATTGCCCGCCTATCAGGCACCACGTGCAGGCCCCGGGACTATATTACTTGGAATTGTCACAACTTCACAAGACAGGTGTCATAAAGCCCCACTTACTGATGAGAAAGCAGAAACTCAAAGGAAAAGAGTGACTTGTCCAGGGTGACACAGCTGGTGGCTGTGAGTTGATAGACAGTCGGGGTTAAACCAACACCCCTGGCTTCCAATGCCTGGACCCCATGAGCCCCAGTGTTTCAGGGGACCTGCGTCAGGAAGCGCGCCCCCCTGGGGACTTGCATTGCTTCTTGATAAGCTTAGAATGGCCATGTTTGCTGCCTTTGGAGCTGTCCTAAAGCAAATCCAAATCCTCAGCTACTATACTGGTGTCACCTGGTGAGCTCCCCGAGGGCAGGGCCTCCGGCCCCGTGCTTTGCTAAGTGCACCTTCCTAGAAGTCAGTTGGTGCCCTCCCCCAAGAGCCAGGCCTGACAGCACGTGTGCCCGGGCCCCGTGATGTGCAGCTTTGCCCTCGAGGTGCATGCAACCATACTTTCTTGCACAGGCAGAGGTCACCAGAAACACTGGTGGGCGAGTCGCTCCGTGCAAGGTGACCATCACTGAGCGCTCTAGGGGGACATCCAAATCAAAGGCTGTGCGTACTGTAAGAGGGCCTGCTTTGCAAAAATGATTATAATGCAGCACCTTTCTTCAGAGGAGTGTAGCTTTACCAACATCACCTCATTAGCATTCATGTTATTAGGGTGCCTTTCTTTATCTGCATCCACAGGCTTTCGGTCCCAATCCACAACCTGCATTCTAATGCCACGCTCTATCCAGCTGGCCTCCCGCCCCTTCCCCCCCACCCCCAGCTCTTGTCCATGGGAAGGGCAGATGGGGGCTGAGCTTGCAAACCCTATTACTTGCCACTGAAGCACGAAATAGCAGACGCCAAGAAGGCTGTGGGCGTGGCCTACGGTTGGGAAGTAACCAGGAGTTCCAGCCCACCCTCCATCACCACACCCTGCTGAGCTGAGACCTGGGGCTTGTAGAGAACCACCGGGCTTACCCCTTATTTTATTGATAGGGACACTGGGGTCTGGGCAGTGAAGTCTGTGTGGCCATATCGGTGTCTGAATTCTCTGCTCCTGAAAATGGGGGGTCAAACTCTCCACCACAAACATAGGCACTAAGAAATTTGCAGCAAATTTGTGCACAGTCCCCTCGGCAGCCGAGTGGCAAAGTCGAGGCAAGGAGACTGGGC
Source organism: Myotis brandtii (assembly GCF_000412655.1). Classification (NCBI taxonomy): domain Eukaryota; kingdom Metazoa; phylum Chordata; class Mammalia; order Chiroptera; family Vespertilionidae; genus Myotis; species Myotis brandtii. The sequence continues at coordinate 49,447 of NW_005369365.1, read as the reverse complement.
CCGTGCGGTCCAGGGAGCTCAGGTATTCCTTCTCTCTGCCCCCATCCAGCCCTCTGCTCTGTTCTCCCTTTTAGTTAAGAAGCAAGTTAGGATCAAAGGCTGAAGTACTGACTGAGATACTAGGGCAAGGTCTGCAGTTAATCCTGTGTGGTCATCACGTTGTGATGTCTGTGTTGATGGGAATGTAGACAAGTGGATGTATTGTGGAGGCTAAGGTCCCTCCGCCATGGTCTTGTTCTGGAGCAGGAGCTAGGATGCTGTGTGACCGTTAGCTAGCTAGCTCATGGGTCAGACCAGGAGTTCTATGATCTCCAGGCCGCCACTTCCTACATTCTTGTCCTGCATCAGGGACAGGAAGACCAAGTAAGAGTGACTAGGTTCCCTGGAAACTCACCTTTACCCCTGAAACATTAAACTGGGTGACTGTGGGTCAACAGAGTATATTTTAGTGATAAAATTCAGTGCTTTATTGTACTGGCCCAAACATTCTGTATTAGAGTTCTTTCAGAAGGGGGTATATTTACATACAGACCAGAAAACTGTGCCAGATGCTTTGTAGTAAAGGGTATATGGAGTCCAGTGCACAGTAGATGGATTGTCAACAAGTTGTAAGGATAGGAAATAGAGAATGAATTGCTGTCATTGCATGTTAAATGCTAGGTATAGCATCAGAACAGTAGTTTCTGGCACATTTTGGTTTTATAAATATTTTGTCTACATTTGTCTATATTTCTCAGTGGCTTTCAGAATTTCAGTAATTTTAACCAATAACAATAAATGTCCAATTAAAAAATATAATAGTAATAGTTAACATTTACTGAGTGCTTACTGTGTCTTGGGCATGGTGCCAAGAGCTTCATATGCCCCTGACCTCATATAAATAATAATATACTAGGAAATAAAGCAGTAAGTAATAATTTGTTTTCCCACTCTGGTTGACCTTCAACTAGAATTCTATCTTTCTAAACCCAAGAGAGTTAAAGTTGCTATGACTATAGAGAAAATTTCTCTGACAAATCAGTGACTACCTCTTATGGCTAATAATTGGCCTCCTCCAACTAGACACAAGTGTAATGTAAAAGACAACTGTCAGCTGATTAATGCTAACTCCACCCTGTCATCCTAATCCATTGCTAATATCTTGTTTATGATTTACTAATATTTATAAGTTATCATTTAAACGGGAAGGGGAGCTTTAGCCAAGATTTTGATGAGTTCTGTCTTAATTTCTTCTACAGCTTATGGAGGCCTTAACTCTAATCACAACTCCTAAAATAATAATAATAATAATCTCACAAGTACCACTGAGTCATTTATTAGAGAATCTCATCTCTAAGTCCCCTAAATCACTCCTGAGTCTAAATTTCCCAAATGTAAAACCCCCGGAGGTCATTAGACAAACTCAGTATCAGTAAGGAAAATGAAAGTAAGAGTCACAAGCCCACGCAGTCTTGTGGCTAATTTCAGTAGGTTTCTGTTTATTTGAATGATGTTTTCTGGGTCAGCAAAGGAAGAGAGGGCATGTGGAGGAAAATAGGCCAGATCTTACTATAGATGAAGGACTGTAGAAGCTAAAAGTGTTTTTAGAAACGATACTGTCCAACCCCCTCCCTTTGTAGATGAAGAAACTGACACCCAGAAAGGTTAGGTGACAGGCTGCAGGCCACACAGCCACTTCATGGTGGAGGTAGCCCAAAACTTCATGTCTCCTAACTCTGAGCCTGTTGCTCTTCTCAAATCATGCCCCCACAATTTTTCTACAAGATTATGACAACATTGTTTTAGAGAATCAGAGATTCAGAGTGCAAAGGCCAGTCTGTCCATGGCATACACTCTGTGATGTGAGGGTGGTAGAACAAGGTGATATCTTTTCTCATTTCTATTTTCTAAGAAAGACAATACGAATATTTATCCTGGCCATTTACCTAAAATGATGGATGAACTAGATGAATTTGTAAAGGAACGGATGACGAAAAGAAAAATGGTCTTAATATTTCATTAAGTCCATTTGCATTGACAGCTGGGGCAGTGATCCCCAGCTCTATGCAATAGACTCATTGGGGAGCTTCCAAAAGTACATGTGCCCTGGCCACACCTCAGGCAAATGAAATACGAATATCTTGAGGCGGAAACCTGGCATCAGTATTTTTAAAGTTCCTCAGGTGGTGGCAATGGTCAGGCAACTTTGAGAACCACTGTTGGGAGAATAACTGATCAACCCCCAGGGTTAGGAGATGGTGATTACCTTGTTTCCATCTCCCACTGTTCATTCGGACATAGTGAAGTACTCTTACCTGCCCACAGGCACAGCAGAGCCTCGCTACTCAAAGTTTGGACTGAGGACCAGCAGTATTGCGTCATCCGGGAATGCACCAAAGCTAGATCCCTGGGAGATGCCTCTACACGATAAAGTTTGAGAAGCACTGTTCTGTAGGCACAGACCTCACCTGTTTTCCGGGGAATCTGTCACAGTTCCCTCTAAGGCAGTATTGGATATATGTGCATACATTCCTCTGGCAACTGTCAAAATGATATGTACTCTCATCTGAGTGCTCAAGAGGCCAGAGCTCCACCTCTCTGGTTTCCTGTGGACATCCGGAAGGTGCGCTGGGATGACCTGACCATCTGGGACAGGTGGAGAGGCAGATGAGGAGGTGTACTGTATGCTAGCATGTTTGTATGGAAAACTGTATTTGTCCATCCCATCAGCAGTCTCAGACCTATTTCACGCGAATGAGACTTATATAGAATTAATGCATCCCAGTCTGTTAAGAGGACGAACAGAGTTGGTGCTATTTTAAGCACAGTTTTCTGGCCAGACTAAGCTCATTCTAAAGCATGAGGAGCTGTTCTCTGTTCCAAAGAATTCATCCCTACTACTTGGCAGCCCGGGCCCACCTTGTAGAAACAATAGGCATGTAGAGTCGCTGCTGCCTCATCACCCCTGGGCTTGAAGTCCCTTACCCAACAAACAAAGCACTGCTTGTCCCGTTTCTCTTGCTGTCCACAGCTGGAGAGACTTGTGCTGACAAGGAAAATGTAACCTCTGCATGAATGGGAGGGTAAAATGCACTCTCTCCTAGTAAGGGGTGCTTTATGCATGTATGTTTCTGCAATATGGGAAGCTTAAAAGGAACATCATATGCCCCAAATAGTTGTGAGATATCCCCTTGGATGGCTCTTGTTTCCCATCTTACTTCTTGAGGATCTGGACGCATTTTTCATGTTTGGGGTTATTCCTAATCACCCCAAGTACAGCCAACATCCTAGGTAGCAGTCTATAAGCACAGAGTCATTTATTGCCACATAAAACTTACCATGACCAGCATTCGCCTGAGTCAGAGCTTTGCTTATCAGACCAGCATCAAAGCACAGACTGCAGCTCGTTGACCAAATAAGAAGCAGAAAGTGAACAGAGGAGCTGGACGGAAAAGGAAGGGGTGTAGGGCAGGGCAAGAGAGAGTCTGTGCCCAGACAGAGAGCAAATCCAGTGTAGCAGCTGCTGATGGTGTGTTAGACCTGAACAGAAGAGGGATCCAGAAGGAGTCCATCGAATGGAAGCGAAAAGCTACCAGGACTTACACCAGCACACACACACCTTGTGTTAATTTTGCTTATCATGACCAAATGACTGAGTCATAAAGATCCTGTCAGCTGAGTTCATGTACAGGTGACACCTTTCATGCTCACATTCCTCTACCCATTTTTTTCTATTTCAGGATCTGATTAGAGCTAAATTAATAGGATCAGGGTTAAAAAGTAGCTTCTGCCTCTTAATTATGCATTTTGGAGATCGATAGATTCTGTTTCTCATGGGCGTTCTGTGCCTCTGAGTCACATGGGCCAAGTCCCCTCCCTCTTGGTCTTAAAAAGAATTAGAAGACTGTAACTCCAGGGCAACAGGATCCCGTGGTAGTCGGCACCTAAGCTCATTAGTGAAAATGAGCTCCAGACTCCCAGCCTCGATGACTAGCCACGAGGTCTCCTTGTCACTTGGAAAGGAAGGAGAGAGTCGTGGTAAGGATGTTTCAGTCCCTGTGGCCATCATTGCGCACACCTCCTGAGAGGTGCCTTGATGACACTGGTTGAGTAGAAGTATGGCACTCTGAGGCCACACCCCTGTTATATTTCTGTGTAACTTGCTTCATAGGTGTAGCTGCTCACATTCATGGCTGGGGAAAGGAAAATGCAAGAACACTGCATCCAAGTCCAGGAACCTCAGGGGAGGCAGGTCTCTCTAAGTCAATTGTGCCAAGTGCCCGGTTTCCAAAATAGCATCCCAAAGTCTCAAATGAACCTGGACCTTCAGTCTCTGACCGCATTTGGTGGGATAGATGTTGTAGTTCAGATTTCTTGGGTGCGTTCGTAGGCATTTTATCTGGCCTCTCTTCTCTAAACAGGATATGCTTTTTAAGTTCATAGTAATGCAGATGTTAAATGTTTCCAATGGTAACTTGAAAAAGCTTTCCTGGGAAAGGGAAAATTTAGCTTGGACTTTAACAGAATTCTAAATAGTGAAGGAGTAAACACACCAGCTGGCTAGGCCCAATATTGATTTATGAAAGGGGAGGCTGGGCCTGGCCTAAAGCTTGGAACATTGGGAAAACTGGATTGGAGTAGAGAGCTGAGTGTAAAAGAGAACATACTCTCTGTGCCTTCCCTGTGCCTTCATTGTGACAATGAAGAGAAATTATTAAGGACGTACTTTCTCCCAGTAGAAAGAAATTTGATGTTTTTCGTATGGGTATCAAGCAAAGAACTATGCCTTACAGGTTCTGTATTCACCCTTTCTCAGGCTGTAGGATTCCCTGAGGTCTCCACCAGCTCACGGTTTCCGATAGGCTGCTGGCTCCCAAGTCTTGATCTTGAAATCACACTTTCCTGCGGAGCCCCAAACCTAGATATCCAATATCTGTTATTGAGACGTTTCATTCACGTGATTCATAAGAAATTCCAATACTTAATTCTGCCCCCCCACAAACCAGGCCCCAGGCAGGTGTTACCTGTCTGAGTGGATGGGTGGTCCCACCAAGACAAAAAAGCTGAAATCATCCTCCACTTCCTCTTCCTGTACCTCCACTCTCCAAGGCTCATTTCTAGTCAGTGAGGAAATCCTGGATTCTACCGTGGTAGCATCTCTAGAATGCTGCCCTCTTTACCAGTTGGGACTTACCAGTTGTCATCACAGCTAATAAAAGCACAGGAGGGATTAGGGGGCTTTTGAAGTTATCCCTGTGATAACTGCACTTGTTAGTCCTCCAGATGCTTTCTGGAATGGAAGAGGACAGGTGGAATCACAGGACACTGGAAGTTACACGTCACCCTCAGCATGTGTGCGCATTGTTGTGTTGCATGTTAGGGCAGAAAAAATGGATGCGACTGCAGAGTCTTAAGAGTGAGATCTGCCCTGGCTGGATTGAAGCGTCATCCTGTACACCAAAAGGCTGCAGATTCGATTCCAGGTCAGAGCACCTATAGGAGGCAGCCAGTTAATGTTTCTCACATCAATGTTTCTCTCTCTCCCCTCTCCCTCTCTCCCTCTAAAGTCAATAAACATATCCTCTAGTGAGGATTTAAAAAAAAAAAAGAGTGAGATCTGAACTTCCTTTTTCTCCAACTTCTGTGACATTCTTGCTCCCACACTGTGTTCCATCCATGGGACATCATACAAGTGCAGTCTCATGTGTCTCGGCAGGTGGAATTGAAGATGCTTTCATTATACTCCGCTGTAGTATGTGCTGAAATTTACCCTGCCACCTGCTGGGTTTTATTCCCCCGGATTGTTTACATCTCAGCCTTTTCCATGTTAAGCTCCAAATTCCTTGAGAAGAAAGAACATTCCGAGAGCCCAGCATAATCACCATAGGTGCTGCTCAACAACTGCCTGCTGAATAAATGAACTCTCAAGGGTAGCTTTTATTTATAGATGCCCTCTCCATAGAAAAATATCTCAAGGATTCTTTACGAACTGGTGGAGCAGAAAGTGGGAGTTAGGTGGGTGGTCTCAATACTTTCATTCCCCATTGAAATCCTTTTTTTTTAAGTGAGACATGGACGTGTATAGTCACAAGGCACTTTTCACTCTAATTGTAATCCTTAAATGAATTAAAATAAGAGCTTATAGTCATATATTACTTTATACATTACTGTGTACGTTCACATATATTATCTGATTCAATCCAGACATCCATGAAAATAATCATTTTCTGATATGATCCTTGCTATCAGAAATGGTAGGAGTTTCTGAGGCTTAAAGAGATCAGATAGATGGTGGCCTGACTATAGGTACTTGCAGTTGACAAAGCCAAAATTCAAACCCAGATCTTCTGGTTATAACTGTGATATTCTTTACATTACAAAACAAACATAAAACAGCTCTAGTTTCCTAAAGCCTCATTCAATACTGCACACCCGGAGAGGTAGGAAACCATCCAAGTAGATTTGCTGTTGTAGGTCAAGTGCTATCAATGAAGGTTTCTTACTATCTTTGCTTAATATAAAATTTCTGCCATCTTCTTGGTCCATGTAGCCCCTTTCCTTTTATTTATTTTTGTTTGTTTGTTTGTTTGTTTGTTTGTTAATCCTTACCCCAGGATTTTTTTCCCATTGATTTTTAGAGAGTGGAAGGGAGAGGGAGAGACAGAAAGAAATATCGATGTGAGAGAGACACATCGATTGCCTCCTGCACGCACCCCGACCAGACCCGGGGAACCTGCATCCAAGGTACATGCCCTTGACCAAATCGAACCCGGGACCCTTCAGTGCATGGGCTGACATTCTATCCACTGAGCCAAACCTTTTCTTTTTTTTTTAATAGTTTTTTAAAATATCTTTTTGTCGGTTTGTTTTCATTTATTTCAGAGAGAGGAGTGGAGAGGGAGATAGAGATAGAAACATCAATCAGTTGCCTCCTACATGGAGCTCGATCTCCTACTGGGGATCAAGCTTGAAACCTGGGCATATGCATGCCCTGACTGGGAATCGAACTAGGGAGCTCCCAGTGCGTGGAACAGCACTCAAACAACTGAGCCACACCGGCCAGGCCCATGTATCCCCTTTCTGAGTTAACCTTTGCCATTTAAACATTGGTTCTATGCCCTATTTCAGTGATGGCGAACCTATGACACGTGTGTCAGAGGTGACACGCGAACTCATTTTTTTGGTTGATTTTTCTTTGTTAAATGGCATTTAAATATATAAAATAAATATCAAAAATATAAGTCTTTGTTTTACTATGGTTGCAAATATCAAAAAATTTCTATATGTGACACGGCACCAGAGTTAAGTTAGGGTTTTTCAAAATGCTGACACGCCGAGCTCAAAAGGTTCGCCATCACTGCTGAAGGCCCAAGCCTTGAATTTGATCTTCAGAAGACTGAGCTTCGGGATAAGGTTATTTATAGAATTGAGCCGTCATAATTTCCCTAAGCTCTGCCAGCAGTAATCTCCAAAGTTGGTAAACGATCTCTTGCATTCGAGTAGAAGGTGGAAATCAAAATAAGACAGTAAAATTAAAGTCAAACTCATAAAGAATTAGCAGCACTGGAGGAGATATCTTCACTTGGCAAAATATCAACCAAAGTTTAGTACTACTGTGGAAGATGAGATGAATAAATATAGCTGCTAAAAACAATATCAGATGTCTTGCTCAGATGTTTAATGGATTTGCATTTTAGAAATGGGTAATATGAAATAGCCCTGAAGGCATTTTTTTTTCAAACTTGCCATCTATTTTTAGTTGGGAATTTTTTTTTAGCTAGCCTCATTTGTTTTAAAAAAGAGAGTGATACTTAATCATTTTTGCTTAAACATGATTAAGAAAGGAATATTACACTAGTTATCTACTTTCATTCACTTAGTACAAATCCCAAAGGCCATGGAGGTAATTAAATAAATAAATGGGGAAAGACTGCTGAGTGAGGTATGGTATTTATTTGTCTGTTGTAAATGAAGTTGTCATTCCTAAGCCAATCAAATCATGCATATTTTATGAGAGGTTGCAACTTGCCGAGAGATGGAAATGTTAGACACTAATTAATGAACGTGGCTGGCAAAGCAACTCAACTCAGGACGCAGAAGCTAAGCTATGGCGGGATCATTAGAATACAAAATTCACTGGAGCATTTTCATTGATTTGATGAAACGCCTTACATCCTGTCAGAAGGTTCATGGTAAAGTACAGTTGGCTTAAGTTTTCCAAGTCAGGCTTGAACCAGAGATTTTAACGATTTGCTTGTTAGAGGAGTATTCTGGTGGTGGCTTTAGTTTGCCTTAGATTTGAAAGGAAACCATAGGTTACTGGGTAAAGCCTCGCTGATCTTAACAGAGCATTGAGCTGCCGCTGGCCCATGGAGGGCGCCTTGCATTGCACAGTTGGTGTAGAGGGCAGTGTGGTTTTAAGTCATCAAGTTCATGTTTAACTTAAGTTGTGCAGTTGGTAAATAGTGCAGGTGAATTACAGGAAAGTTGTCTAAACCTTACAAAGGAGAAAGCCTAAATGAATTAAGATTTGGGGACTTTTTATGAGTCGTGTGACAAGAAGATAATGCAGTTCCATTGCTATGCAAGAGATGAGGTTGAAGCATATGAAATTGTTGCTATTCAGCCACTTTTAAAAAAATCTATCTTTATTGTTGAAAGTTGTACAGATGTACCCTGTTTTTACCCATTGACCCCTTCTAGCCCTCCCCCTCCCCCTGCCCCAGGGCTTCACAACACTATTGTCTGTGTCCATGGGTTATGCATATATGCATATACGTTCTTTGGTTAATCTCCTCACACCCACCCACCCAAACCTGCCTTCCCTCTGAGATTCATCAGTGTGTTCCATGTTTCTATGTCTCTGGATGGGGCAAAGGACCTAAGTAGACGCTTCTCCAAAGTGGGCATACAGATGGCCAAGAGACATATGAAAAAATGCTCAAAGTCACTAATCATCAGAGAGATGTAAATTAAAACGACAATGAGGTATCACCTTACACCTGTCAGAATGGCTATCATCAACTACTTTTAATCTGCAGATGTGGCACTTTCACACGATTCAACCTAAAATCTTGACATATAGGTGTTTCTGTGTAACCAACAAATAACTGTCATATTGGCAAAGGAAATACTGTGTTTATATGCATGAGGAGGGTCATTATGCTTTTCTGTGGATGAGCAATGGCAGAAGTTACAGTAGTAGGGAGTTGTCCAATTTGACTAGAAGAGAAGAGAAATGTAGACCCTGAAAAGGTAATTTGGGGCCAGACCATGGAGTTCCTTGAAAGACAGGCCAAGAGCTGGAATTTAATTTGGTAGAAAATTGCAAGTGTTTGAGCAGTGGAGAGAAATGATTAGACCTAAGATTTAGACTGATTAAAAAGGCAGAGGGTAGAAGAGGCAAGGCCCGGAGTGGTGAGGAGGCCATTGCAGGAATCTCAGTGAGCAGGAAGGACAAGCCCAGGAAGGTAGCAGCAGTGGGAATAGAAAGGAGTATAGAAGAAAAAGCAAGTTAAGGGAGATAGCTCTAAACTGAGAATGCCAAGGGGAAGAAAAGGAAGCAAATTTAGGTCCAAGCCTGAGTGTTCCCAGGAGGGCTTGGGAACCCAGCCCCAGCAGCTGCTCCGTCCGGGAGATGATGCTCCATTAGCACCGCACATGCCCAGGGAGTGCCCAAATGCAAGTGCAACCTGGGCACGTTTCACTGCCCACAGGTATTTCCTGTGGGGCTGAGGCACAGGTGTGGCTGAAGGAGTCTAAGGAAAGAGAATCCTGGGAGCTGTACCACCGCCTGTCGGGAATGGAGTCAAGCCCTGGGAAGGAGAGAGACCCAGAGGAGGAGACATGCTGTTAGTTTCGCTGAGACTCACGCAGCAGGACCAGTGAAACAAAACAGTCATTGCCATACTACAGAGAAGGTTAACAAGAGAGGTGCAATGCCATCCACTCACCAGCGTGCGGGGCTTGGTTCATCTCAGTTCTCTGGGCGCTGAGAACTGGGTCAGGGTGAACGACCGAGAGCAGCTGGGGTTGGGGAAGGAGCCACAGGAGCCAGGCAGGCTGGGTTCTCATTTATTCTCAGGCCGTGTGAGAACTGAGGACAATGGTGGTCATTACGGGAAGAGACCAATGTCAAAAGGACCATTTTAATTTTAAACCAGGCTCATTTGTCTTAAAATATGAGATTATACTAAGTTTTGTAGCCAGTAGGATCATAGCATTGGAAATGGAAATGAACTACCGGGTCCTTAAACAACTCCGTAACGGCCAGGCCAGACGTTATAATTTCAGTGTGATTTGGCATGACTCTGTGAGGCAGCATGTCTGATTTAGCATCTGGGTAACATCTGGAAGAATGACTCTTGGAGCATCCATCGCTGATTTTGGAAGACAGTTCCACAATCAAAAAGAAATCACGGTTAGAGAGGATATCTGTATATTCCCCAATTAGTGAGAAGGGCAAAATGACTACCTTTCGGCTCATTAATCACCAGTGATTGTGATCTTCCAACCGTCGCACAAAACCTTCCGGTGGTCCACTGCTGCTATATAGTACTGCTTCGGCAGCGAGATGATCCTACACACCTTTTCCATTTCCAAACTTGTTTTATACCCTCCAGTTTCTTGTTATTAGAACATCTCTCTCTAGACAGAGGATTCAAGACAAAGCCTAGATATACTCTTTTAGTTTTAACTAGCTTTGCTTTGCTCTTCACCAAATTTATTTGGGCGCTCAACTGACTGGATAAATTATTTGTTATATCCCAAAGATACAGAGACAGAGAGGGAATAACTGAAATGTTATCAAAACACCACTTTCTACTCGAAATAACATTGCTAAACACAATAACATGACCTCATCTACTGAAGTGACAGCTAATTAGGTACCCAATATGACTAGAGGGTTAAAAAGTATCATAGATTTACCTCTCTGTGTACTATGCTATAATAGTCCCAAGAAAAATTAAACTAAGAAAGGATTAACATTCTACTTGAACAGCAGTGCTTCCAAAAGCATTATGTTCTCAGTTATAACAATTATTTTTCATTCACGTTCCATGCCTCCTAGTTTGAGCCTGTTCATTTTTCTTCTCATTTTAAAGAGTAAATGAGGCAAAATGGAAGCCTGTGTTATTATTTAGTGTGAAAACAAAGAACCTAATCATAGCTAATGAGTATAATAAATGCCGGGCTGTACCTACCCCCTCTTGTCTGTATGTGTTTTATGTACAGAAGGTAACACGGGCTGAGTAACTAGGATGCCAGGTTACAGATGGGGTTGTGGAATGTTCTTTGACAGCCGATTAGAGTAATCTGTCAGAAATGATGACTTAATCACCATAACAGACTCCAAATTCCCTCACAGAATTCTACCCAGAGTAATCTAATTTTCCTATAATATTTTACTGTATTTATTTTATTTTATTCTTTGCCAGGTGTAAATGGTTTCAATACCCCATGATTGTTACAGAAACGGGAACAGGTAGAGTAACTCCAGGTTAAACAAGGCATCCTTGGAGCCTGATAAGCCAAAAGCTGTTATCGGTTGGGATTCTATAGGTTTTCTTCTTCACTGGACGATTGGTATATATGAAGAAAGCTGGGAATTGAGCAATACTAGCCGTTTACTTCTCAGGTGACCAAAAAAGGCCATTCCTTCCAGTATATTCTCTTAGCTTTCAAATGGGACCTTTTCCCTCAGGGAAACTCTTACACTAAGTAAAATAATGATGATAATGATGATTTTTATTGGGCAGTTATTACACAGTTCATGCTGTAATCTCTTCACCTGTATCAGTGCCTATGAAGAGGAAACAGTCATTTATTTTCACTACTAGAGGCCCAGTGCACGAATTCATGCACAGGTGGGGTCCCTCGGCCTGGCTGGCGATTGGGGCCCATCAGGGCCGTCTTGCCCAGTCCTGATTGGGGTGATGGGGGCCAGCCGGCCTGGGAGGGACCGTGGGAGGGCTCCAGGATGTGTCTGGCCCTCTCTCTCAGTCCCAATCAGCCAGACCCCAGCAGCAAGCTAACCTACCAGTCAAAGCATCTTCCCCCTGGTGGTCAGTGTGCATCATAGCAACTGGTTGAATGGTCAACTGATCGGTCAGACACTTAGCATATTACGCTTTTATTATATAGGACAGTTTTTCCCCACTAGTTGTGATTTGCCACAGGAAGAGAAAGTATAACATATATCACTTTGTTATTATCACACTCAAATACCCTTTTATTCTTGGCTTAGGTCACTTTTGTAAAAATACATGTCAGCAAATATCAGTTGAAAGTTTTCTGCGCACCTACCATGTTAAACAGCTAATGGGGATGCACAGAAGAGCAGTTTGGAATAGCACTGTGACCCCCAGCATGGCCGGATCCCATGCACTCAGCGTCCACCAAGGAATTTGCATCTTCAGAGGACAGCGAGGCACTCGGTTTTCTCCAGAATTTCCAAAGCAGCATTTGAATAAGTAGGCATCGTACAATCCAGTCCATTCACATACAACCATGTGCCAGGGCCTTCTTGCGTAAATGCTGGCTCAGCCAACAAGGAGTGGTCCACACTGATTCATTCTGTAGATTCCAACGTACTTTTTACACTATCAGTTTGTGAAGAAAGCACAAAATGCAGCACCTATTAATGTAAGCAATTCAAAACTGTCATGTTCCTCTCACATAATAATTGTTAGCTAATCTTGCTCATGATCAACTTCTCATCAGCATGGGTATCAGATGTTTGCGAGGGCTTGGCTCCTTCCTCCCTCTTCCTTGGTTCCTCATACACACCTTGCCTCAGGGTTGTTGTGAGAATTAAATTATTAACATACCTAAGGAGCCTACAATAGTTTTTGGTACAGGAATATTGAGAGTGGAGGGAAGATTTACCTCAGTATTCTCAAAATTGCCTAAATTCTATACTTAACAGGTATAGCTATGAGCTCTGAATCTGGCTATATTCCGGGGATAAAAGCTGGTTTTGACTGACCAAACACATTGTTTTTGTCATCAGTAAGCTTGCAGAGGTATCATTCTATTCCTGATATCTTAGCAAGATTACCACCTTTTTATTACCATTTTAAAAATCAGAGAAATTCAAAAGTTATTACTAATGCTTATAAGTCAACATCCCTAAAGCTGCTTTTGTTTCACCCACTCTTTCTCAGGGAGACATAACGTAACAGCAAACATACCTACCTGGAGGGCTGGGGAAACCTGCCTTCCTGTAATAGCAGATCCCGTAATACACGTGGTCATTAGGGGGATGGGACAGTGTGCCTCCAAGTTGGTGGCAGTTCCTTTGAAAGTGTCTTTGCCATTTATAAAACTTTTTAAAGAAAGGTTCAGAAAGTGCAGGCGCATTGGGTGGTCCCCAGTGCTGCACAACAAGACACGAAGTGTTCTGTGTGCACCGTGTGTGTGTGGTCAGGGAGTGAAAGGAAAATTCCGGTTTGTCTGTATGGCTGGAATCTTTTCCTTTTCTCATACAGTGCAGAAAACTCTTCTGTGAATTCACCTCTGCCCCTCCCCTCTCTGTCTCCCTTTAAATATTTTATGGGCAGTGCGCTTATAATATGTACCACCACGGCTGCTCTCTCAAGGGTTCAGGACAGGTCTACTAATGGGATGCGAAACAGGGACTCTGTAAAACCCATTTCACGTTTTAAAATGGCATGTTTTATTGAATCTCGTGTTAGAGGTGGTTCACTCATCAATTGGCGATGGCTGGGGTTAAACAGGTTTCAACACGAGCTCACCTGTGTGTCAGGAATCCACCCCATCACCTTCCCCTCAGCCCGTTTCCTTCCCGCAGACCCTCTGTCTTGAGGCTCCGCATTGGCTGTGTCAGCGCAGCCTCTCCCGTATGCATCCCAGGACCACGGCAGAGATCCGGGCACCTGCTGGACTTCGCATGTAATGGGAACTCTGGGGCATGGGTGCTACCGCTGGGTGGCCCAGCCTCAGCGCTGTCGCTCAGGACAGGACTCCCATGTAGGCAGGGACCGCTGCTGCTGGGCTTACAGACAGCCCCTCTACGTGAAGTCACCCCCACAGACTTGGCGGGATGGCTTTGCTGTGCAGATGTAGCCTCATTTTCATTTTCATGGGCCGCAGCTGGCTCTTGGCTTCGAATGGAAAGTCACTGCAGTCAGGAGTGAGGAGCATCAGTCCTATCAGAGAGCTGCAGACCAGAGCCAGGGCAACCAGATCTGGGGCCCTCTGTGTGTGTGTTGGGGGAGGGGGAGAGGAAAGGGGATGGGGGAGGGGGACAAAAGGGAGGGGACTGAATGCCACTCATGTCTCGGGAGGTGGGGTGTGTCCCCAGCACCCACAGACAGCATCCTCACTGGGGCAGTCACAGGCCTGCGTCTGTGGTCGTCAGCACCGTGCTTGGCTTCGGCACAGAGGGGACAGTGAGATGCAGTCCCTGTCCTCAGGCAGCCGCAGCTCACTGACAGCCCGGTCAGACCCGAAGCGAGCCCTCCGCGAGCCGTGGCACCAGAACTCTTCCCCAGAGGCCCCACCTTACTGTGCACATGGCGCAGTGCTTCATACACAGACTGAAATTCAACAACCATTTCCAAGGAGCATGCTTGGCTCCTCCCCTCCCCACTAGGAGGGAAGGAGGGAGGGAGCTCTTAAAATTTCCCTTTTCATTAGATTTCACTGGTTCTTCATCAAGCAGGGTTAAATAGGGAACAAGATGCTAACCAGTACCTTAATGTGTAACTTGAGACAAAATGTTGTTCTGCGATAAAATGAAAATGAAATTCATATGCAGTCAAAGAAATATTCAAGGGAATGGGTTTTGAAGGCTTTCTTTATACAAATGTAAACTTGATGAAATATACTAAGTCAAATTCATTGCCATAAACCAGGACCTATTTCCAAAACAGTTAATCTTGGGATCTCCCTGGAACAAGCACTCTGCCCACAGGGAGTGTGGGTTACGACAGCCCGAGCCCTCCTGTGTCTCGCTGTGCTCCAAGGGTGCAGGAGTTTTCCAGCCACAGCCAACCCTGCATGGCCATGGAGACACAGCCTCAGTTTAATTAACGCATGTCTCTTAGGAGACTCCTTGCAAAAGTTCTTGAAGATCGTGTGTTCACTTGCTCTAGGCAGAAGGAGGAGGAACCCCCACCCCCCCAGAGAACTAGGCTCCCTCCTGACTCCGAATTCCCTTACAGCAGGTGAGATGTTAGGAGATTGGAAGAGTGACTGTCAAGTTCTCTGGCCCATCCTCTGGTCTGCTGCTGTCAACTGGGCCCCTAAGTGCAGAGCACAGAATGGAGCGCCAGCCTCCGCTCCATCAGCCCTGGCTGCAGATCAGGCCAGCGTCCCTAGTAGCTGCAGCAGCAGTGCTGAGAAGCAGCAGTTCTGACACCAAGGCTTTTGTCTTTAGTTGTTGAGGAATGCAGTGAGGATGTGGCCACTGGCTGCCAACCATGGCTCCTGTGGCAGTCTTAATTCAGGTTGAGTAAACTTGCATTGTTGTCTTTGTACACTTGAAATATTTCTACCCATGAATACATCGCTCACTCTTAGTCTTGTTGTGCTTTGAGTATTTTGAATTTGGTGCATGATCTTTAGAGATTTTATTGCTTCTTCTGTTGGTTAAGATGTCCTATCATCATATATATATATATGCCTCAGCGACCAAATGACCTGACAACCAGTTGCTATGATGGTCTACCAGGGGGAAGACACTCAACACAGGAGCTGCCCCTGCTGGTCAGTGCGCTCCCACAGTGGGGAGCACCACTCAGTTGACCGCCGGGCACCTGGCAAGCGACATTGCGATGGCGGCTCTTTGTACACTTGAAATATTTCTACCCATGAATACATCACTCACTCTTAGTCTTGTTGTGCTTTGAGTATTTTTAATTTGGTGCATGATCTTTAGAGATTTTATTGCTTTTCTTCTGTTTAAGATGTCCTATCATCATATATATATATGCCTCAGTGACCAAATGACCTGACAACCACTTGCTATGATGCACACTGACCACCAAGGGGCAGACACTCAACACAGGAGCTGCCCCCTGGTGGTCAGTGCGCTCCCACAGTGGGGAGCGCCACTCAGTTGACCCACAGGCACCTGGCAAGCGACATTGCGATGGCGGTGCGAGCCTCTCCCGATCGGACTGACTGGTCATGAGCCCGAGGCAGGCGCAGCGGGACCTGATAAGCCGGATAAGCGGGAGCAGCAGGAAGAGCAGCAGGCGGCGTTGGACTGCCGGTTTCTGCCCGATCCCCACAGGCCACACCGAGGGCCCCCACCAGTGCACGAAGGGCCTCTAGTTCTTTAATGACAATACTACCTATTTCTCTTACACTGTACCTTCAAATATGCTGTTCTTTTCCTAAAGTGCCCTTCACTGATGTGCTGGTTAGCATTAGGGTTCCTTCAAGATTGAACTCAAGCATTGCTTCAGCTGAGACACCTTCTCTAGCTTGCCCTTCCTTCATCTGTGTTGGGCACCTCTCCACTGGGTTCCCACGCTGTAGGTCTTAGCACAACACTCATCATCTGGGGGTGATGGCTGTCATATCTCTCTCTACCACTGCATGACAGGCTCAGTTAGGAAAACTCTTTTCCACTGTATTCCCAGCAGCTAAGAGTGTCTGGTAAAAGCAGAAATAAGGGAATGGATGCGTAGTCCTGGTGTCACACCGGATCAAATCTTTGAAACCATTTCCTGTTTAGGGAAAGGTCCCTCTGTTATAACTAGAAACTTGAAACTAGAATGCCTGATCCTTTACAATAACTTCTGTACTCCATTCAGTAAATCTCCCAACAGTTTTTGGAGTCATGAGATTTCGAGGAAGTGAAAACATTATGAGAAGGACTCCTCCAAACCATTTTTTGTCTTCCTTGACATTTACATCCTGTATCTGATCAGAAATTTATAACTCACATGGACTGTTCATGATAATGAGCCATTCTTAATACAGTACTGATTGAACACTTCTCTTCAAGAAGGTCATGGTGTTTTACATATATTATCTAAGAACATACCTGAAGTATGGTGACTACCCACTCAGAATTCACCAGGGTCTGACAGTTACAATCTCTGTGAAGTTGACTTTCACCCCCTCTTGGCCTAGGAAAGACCAAAACAAAGTTCAAGTCTTCAGTGGCAGTAGCTGCTTTGTCATCATTGTCCCTTAACAACAGGGATACGATCTGAGAAATGCATCATTAGGCAGTTTCATGGTTGTGTGAACATCATAGTCAAACCTGGATGATATAGCCTACCACACCCCCAGACTACTATATGGTATAGCCTATCGCTTCTAGGCTACCATCCTGTACAGCATGTTACAGTACAAAACAACATGAGATTCAATCAAGCACAAGACCGAATGATGCAATCAAGAGACACGTAGACAGGATATGTATGAGGCTGCTGCCAGCATAGCAGGGCATACAGTGTTATAGCAAACGTTTTTAATAAGTAGAAAAAGAACACTCTAACACAAGCATGTCAAACTCACAGTCCGTGCGCCACATACCTCGTTTATTTGGCCCATGTTAGCCTTTGAGTTTGACATGCTTACTCTAACATGATAGTAAAAAGTATAGTACAATAAACACACAAACCAGTAACATTAGTCATTTATTGTCATGATCAAGTAGTATGCTGCACATAGTTGTATGTGCTATACTTTTATCAGACCAGCAGCGCAACCTGGATGATATAGCCTACCACACCCCCAGACTACTACATGGTATAGCCTATCGCTTCTAGGCTACCAGCCTATACAGCATGTTACAGTACAAAACATGAGATTCAATCAAGCACAAGACTGAATGATGCAATCAAGAGACACAGTATACAGGATATTGAGGCTGCTGCCAGCATAGCAGGGCATACAGTGTTACAGCAAACGTTTCTAATAAGTAGAAAGAGAACACTCTAACACAAGCATGTCAAACTCACAGCCTGCGCGCCACATACCTCGTTTATTTGGCCCATGTTAGCCTTTGAGTTTGACATGCTTGCTCTAACATGATTGTAAAAAATATAGTACAATAAACACACAAACCAGTAACATTAGTCATTTATTGTCATGATCAAGTAGTATGCTGCACATAGTTGTATGTGCTATACTTTTATCAGACCAGCAGCGCAGTAGGTTTGTTTACATCAGCATCACCACAAACACGTGAGGAATGCATTACACTAAGATGTTCTGATGGCTACGAGGTCACTAAGCAATGAGTTGTTCAGCTCCATTATAATCTTACGGGACGACTCTAGTTTATGTGATCTGTTGACCAAAACTTTGTGTGTGCGCGTGACTATACCACCACTACTGTGTTCCTGAGCCTTCTGGGTAGTCTCAGGTCACAGACTGAGCTAATTCTCTCAGCAGCCGCAAGGAAACCAAGAGTCAAGTCTCAATATAATACTGGTCGTAAAGCTGCAGAGATAAAGAGTTTGGGGAGTTTAGTGGGGGAAAGATTACTTTCATTAGGGGATTTTGCAGGCGCCTTCAAACGAGTGTCTGGCGCCTTCAGTGAGTGCGGCCTGCAGTTCTTCATCGTGGGCTCATGTGTCCAACTCCCCTGTGGGGCGTTCTGTGGAGAAGCAGTGTGATGGGGGGATCAGCATCGGGTAAGAGCAGGGAGCTTGATTTCTGATCCCATCCCAGTCTTAACCAGCTGTGTGTCCTTAGTGAAGTTGCTCAGTCCCCTCAGACCTATAAATTGAGAGCATTAGACTAAATGATTGCCAGGGCCCTTTACAGCTTGAGAGTAGAATGATTCTGTCCTCAGAACTACAGCTCCCGGATTTCCTCCTCCAGCCCTCCGTGCACTTCACAGATTGAGTGCTCTCGGCGCTCTGACGTTGGCCCCCATTTTTCTTCTTTATGTGAATATCAACTACCATGATGGATTGTCAGTTCCCTAAGGGCAGGAGTCCTAGTCACTTCATTTTGTGCCCCATACAAAATGTAGGCATACTTATCTCCTCTTTCCTCTCTTTAACCTGTGGGTCTCACCTGAGTCAGCACATTAACCTGCACAAGTCTTTGCTACCTGGAAAGGAAAGACTCCACCCCATCCTCCATCAGGCTTCCTGTGTCTCCCCCTTTGTAGCTACTGTTCCTGAAATAGAAGTCTATATTTATCATATCCACTCTTATCTTCCCTACTACCCCCCGACTCTCTGCAAACTCACATTCTGCCCACCC
The DNA here is from genome assembly GCF_000412655.1 of Myotis brandtii. Taxonomy (NCBI): domain Eukaryota; kingdom Metazoa; phylum Chordata; class Mammalia; order Chiroptera; family Vespertilionidae; genus Myotis; species Myotis brandtii. The sequence goes on along the minus strand of NW_005369365.1, from coordinate 30,265 downwards.
TCCCCACCCCACCCCCCACAGAAACATCGTTTGATTACTTCCCTACATTAATTTCCTTTTATTGTCAAATCCAAAAGGACACTTGGGCATTTTCATCATAGCATTTAGCAGCGCCACCTTGTTCTTAAAACTCTTCCCACATGGCTCCTGTGAGTTGTTCCTGCTCCTACTTCTCCCACTGCCCCATGGTCTGTTGCTCTCAGACCCCGTGGTTCCGCACCTGGCTCTTGGCTCTCTTCACTTCACATTCCCTCTGTGGGCAGCGTCACCCATGCCTGTGGCCTCCGCTGCCACCTCCCAGAGCAGTTGCACAGCTTGAAACACACACCCCCAACTTCTCTCTCATCCCAGTCACATCCAGTGTGCCCCGTGCAGCCCTGTGCTCATCAGTCTCCCCCAAACAACTTTCTTGTGTTTTCTTTATTTGGGTGATAATCCCACAATCTATCTGGTTGTCCAGGCCTGGGGTGCTCTCTCCCCCTCTTCCCTCCATCCATCCAGTTTCCCCTGAAGGTTAGACCTCCATCAGTTTCACACAGATGTTTGCAGTAGCCTCTTTGTTCTCCCTGCCTGCTGTGTCTTCCTTCTATAATCTGTCCTCCACTGTAGCCAAAAAGGCCTCTTCTAGAATTCAAATTTGATCTTGTTGCCTTGGCTGCTTAAGTCTTCTATGCCTGACATTGACTTTTAGACATTTCAGCAGTTTCTTAGTTCACAAGGTCCTCTGAGAGCTGGATGCCCACTCCCCGTGCGGCCACTTCTGTGCCCCTCCCCACTCGTTTTGGGTGACTTGCTATGAGCAGTTGTGCTCTCTCTTACCACTATGTCTGTACATGGGCTTTTCTATTGTCCCTCCTGTGCTGACAAGTCCAATTTGGCCTTTAGGACACAGATCGGATACCACTTTGCTGAGGAGCCCTCCCTCCCCACCAGCGCCGGCTCCCTTGGGCTCCTGCACACCTCGCTCCTACATCTGCCATAGTTCTTCCCGTGTTGCTCAGGGCTGCTTACGTGTCAGTCTCCCCAGCCACACAGGGAGCACCCGGAACGTCTAAACTTCTCCCCTTGGCCTTCATTCCTCACTTCTTAGCCTCGATCCAGGGACACAGTGGGTTCCTCACACACATTTGCTGAACGAGTGAATAAGGCCTGTGGGAAGAATAGCGTACTCAAAGACTCAGCCCATCTTCCCCCAACACTTAGGTTGAGCCTGTCTCTCCATTCTTACCTGTAGGATGGAGGCCACATTCCTTAGCCTACATCAGGAATTTCCATAGTTTACTTCTGCCTGCTTTTTAGGTGTATATTCTAGTCTTTTTGGAAAATTCTGGTCTATTTACCTTTAAACATTTCATTCTCATTCCAGACTCTTCTACAAATTGAATAGATTAATGAATGGAGTGGGAATATGCGTAGACCCCACATCTCAAGGCCTATGTTCTGTGCATAAGAGCATCTTGCCTTTTAGCATAAACAAAGCAGCTCTGAATTACTTAGCCTCTCATCCCCTGGCGGTTCTCCCTCTCTCCTCTGCCTCTTGTGTTTGGAAGACCCTGGCAGGCATTAGCTGCACATGGTCCTGACTGCCTGATAATAATTTCCCATCATTTAAGTGCCAGAGCCAAGTACCATTCCCCTTTCATTTAAATTAGATAAAACCGGAGCTGTGGCTTGCAAGTGATGGAAGTCCACTGGGGAAATTAAAGGTTCAGAGAGAATGGGACCCATTATAATAAAAGCATTTGCAACGCCAGTGATTCCATCTACCCTGTGGCTCCCATGCTCCTTGGGGTAGGATGAAATATGAAGCAAGAGGACCTTTGAAAGTAGTCTGAGGAATTTATTTTAATTGGAAATGGTGACGGCATTCTGCGCTTGCGTAAACTCTGCAGATCATGCACAGTGGTGTGATGGGCACTGGGTAAAGGGCCGGAGGGCGCCCAGTTCATCTCAGGTTCTTTCTGCTCCCACATAAGTACTGAGCAGACATGGCCCCAAGGCCCGTGTCTCCCCACTTCTCCCCCTCTCTTCCTCCCTCCTTCCTTCCATTCGATCCCACAGTTGGTGTTTAATAAAAAATTATATGATGGCACCTAAATCAGTCAACTGCTAGGCCTTCAATTCTGTTGACTCTGAGACCTCAGATTTATCCATGCAGCAGACAGAATGGCCAGAAGAAACACAATCTGCATTCAAATTTGAAAGAAAGCAAAATAATAATAGCGCGCTTTTTTTCCCAGCACATCCTATGCCCTGTTAATTAAGCACATTACTTGCATTTCTCATTTAATTCCCACAGCCCTACTGTGCCAGTGGTATCTCCATTTCACAGATGGGGAAACCACGTCTCAGAGAAGTAAAGATACTTGCCCAAGATCACATAGCTATCATAAATGGCAAGACCAGAACCACTGCCGAGATACAGGAGAAAACCATGCTGAGTGGCAGAACCAGGTTTCGAACTCAAGTCTGACTGCAGCGCCCATGCTTTTCTAGACTGTGTCCACATGACTTGACCAGGTTCCATTCCTGAACACAAGACACAGGCTGGCATTTGGATTCGGCTACTTTTACCTGGGAGAGGTCTTGTTATTATGCACGTGTCCTATAACATTGTCAGTGTTCAAGTTTAATAGTGTGGGATTTCTGAGACTGTTGTTAAACAGTTGTTCAATCTGCCTTTACCTTCTCACTTTTGTATTTTAGATGCATCATCCCATTCAGATGAAACCTGCGGATAGTGAGAAGTCAAACGGTAGGTGGTGACCGACTGTCTCATCTAATGTCTGTGTCTGTAAGTCAGGGGGTCCGCTGGGAGGGGGAGGTGCCAGCCTCAGCAAGGTGGAGACAACTGCTCCGGAAACTGGCCCTGTAGTTGGCTCGTCTGGGGAAACTTGAGCTTCACTCTCTTGCCTCATTTACCTCTGGTGTGTAAAGGTCCCTGAAGATGTTACCAGAAATGGTTTTTCGTGTCCCTCTGTGTGGGCTTGCTCTGGGTGGTGACCCTGTGGCCTCTGGCTCTTGTTTATCTGCTCCTACAGAGGACACCTGATGGGGAGGAATGACCTTACACTGTGCAGAGAAGGTGAGCGGGAAAGGGAGGCTCACGCAGAACCAGGCTACCTCTTTTCTCTCTTCCATTTATTCTTCTGTGGCCTGGAGGCTGACTTACTGCACTATTCTCTAAATTGTTCCAATGCATTTGCATCCAAATTCATTCAGAATTCAGTCTGCTGATTAAATAAACATGCACGTGGTGCAAAAATATGCATTTGATGAGGTCCACGGAATCATTGAGACTTGACTGTCCGAGACACAAGAGGGTTGATAGCCACGTTTCTCTCTCTCCGGCTTTTGCTTCCACTGACACCAGCCTTTTGTCCCTGTTTTGTTCTTTGAATTTACTGAAATGTATGTTAAAGGACTCTTCCACCTTCTTCGACCTCAGAGCTTGCCCGTCCCACAAGACTGACACGATCGGCACGCTCCCTTCCGCAGGCAGTTCTGCACCTCATTCATTAGTAATCAGGGCAGAAGCCATGCACTCAGAGATCTGCATATCTGCAAATGTAAATTATGATTGGGCTCTAGGTCTCTCTACAAGGTATTATTTGCTAAGTGCAGTGCATCCCATTTTCTGGCTTCTTCACAGGCTAGAAAGTTTTGAGGAGAATCCCATGGATTGTGGGCTGCTAGCACCTGGTTTGCGTGGCGGGAGCAGACCTCAGTGCTTTGCCCACGATCTTCTCCTCAGCCACACCTTCTCGGAGGGTTACCTCCCTATGTCCTCCTCTACTTCATCACCAACACGCACTTGGTGTCGGAGGGTCTCAAACCCGCCACTGCTTTGTTGTGGGATCTCGATCAAGTCCCTTCATTCCTTTATTAGACAGTGCGTTCTGATAATGTACTGTGTGCCAGGCACAGTACTGGCTGGGGCTGCAAGAATGAATTTTAAAAAGAACTGTCTGCAGAAGCCTGCCCTGACCTCATGGAACTTGCATTCAGTCTACTGATCTCTGCTAGTCACTCAAAGACTGAATTTGAAGGCCCTCATCCATAAAATAAGAATGATGGTAACTGCCTCGCATAGGTTGCCCTTTTTTTCAGACCTGGACAAGGTGTTTGTCACATTGCTTTGTAAAGGATGGAGCACCTCTATACATATTGACTATTGCTATCCAGATTTGTCCCTGGCCCTAAAGGGTTCTGCACTGGGCATGTCCTCCCATGCTGAAGGCCGTGCACTCATGCCAGTTCCCAGAACCCTTTGCTCCAGAGTGCACATTTACAGTCTGTTCTGCTCCCTGTGGGAGAGAGGAATCTTGCATTCATGGGATGAATTCTGTCAGTGAAGGTCCTCTTAGAGTTCTGGCCCAAAGAGATGTTCCCTGTCCTCTGGCCCTATCACTCTGTAAACTGTGTCCATACAGGGACCAGGGAATGAAAGTCTATGGAAAAGGGATCATCTTATTTCTGAACCTTAGGTCATAGTTATAAAGATGTGATGAATTAGAGACCTGAGTAGGAAACATTTGACCTGAAATACCCAAATAATTGAGCCACGAAAAGATTTCTTCTTTTGCATTTTCCAATGTCCCAGGGCACAACCCCAGACTTCCATAGAACAGCTGCAGGGGGTCTCAGAATGGCCCGTTGCCCTTGCTGTCCACTGTCTACTCTGCACACTGAGGGTAATGTTAGCCACAGCAACAGAATAAAGCTGCCATGATCTCAAAAACCAAGCAGGACTGGGCATTGTTTTACTAAGATGAGAGAATACCTAAAAATAAGGCCATTTTTCAGGGAGCATCCTAGAGTAGCAGTTAAAAACCAGTTTGAGGAGCCTGGACTTGACCCCTGACCCTGCACTTGTTAGCTGCATCCTTGGTCATCTTCTGCAACCTCCCCTGGCCTCCTGTGTCCAGCTGTAATGGGGCTGCGGTGTTAGGTAGTTGGAATTCCACTGGTAGCACTTGCCTCACAAGGGTGTCTGAGGGGTACATAAGTCACTATCTACGAAGACTGAGCATAAAACCTGGCACATGGTAAATACTTGCAGTGCTGTTACCGATGTGAGTCAGGCTCGCTGAAGCTGGTACTTCCAGCCGTGGCTGTTCATATCAAGCATAGACCTGAACACACAAAGGAGCCCCCCAAAACCTTCTTGTTGGATCAGTGCTCCCTTTGCTTTGTAGATTGGCCTTCATTTCCTGAGTTTCCAATAAAAAAAAAGTCAAAGTATAAGTGGACCAAATTCTGCTTTTCAAGTGCTCTTCTTTTCGGAGGCTCCAGTGGAGCTCACCTTGCATAGATGTGAATAGGATTCAAGGTTCTCCTTGGACCTGGTGGAGGAGTCGAGGAGCCCCCCAAAACCTTCTTGTTGGATCAGTGCTCCCCTTGCTTTGTAAATTGGCCTTCATTTCCTGAGTTTCCAATAAAAAAAATTCAAAGTATAAGTGGACCAAAATCTGCTTTTTCAAGTGCTTTTTGGAGGCTCCAGTGGAGCCTACCTTGCATAGATGTGAACAGGGTTCAAGGTTCTCCTTGGACCTGGTGGAGGAGTCAGGGGGAATGTATACTTTCCCAAAGCAAGTGATAAGAGCTGCAAGCCTTTTCTGATTTCACATGGCAGCTTTGACAGGTAAGCATAGTTTCCAAAGCTCAGAGAGCACCAAGATTGCTTTGGCTCAGATGCTCGAAATAGCTCCAGTAGTTGTGAAAGAAGTCTGACGAGCTCTAATTGCACTTATATTGAGTTTGCTGACATTTATGGATAGCACAAAGGCCTCATCACAGTTAGACAGTTACTGCCTTCATTAGCAGGATGTTCTGATTTCTAAAACTTTGTATTTTCTGAGCAAGACAGGCTGCTCATCATAGATTAATTAGTGATGGACACGTGAATTCCAGAAAAGCAATCACTCTTTTCAGCCTTCATCCATGCAGAGATTCTGACCAAGGGAACCTCTGTGGTGAGCTCAGAAATGTTGGACTGCTCTCCAATCTGCCCTGCACATCCGTATTTTACTGACCGGGCTCCCGAAATCTCCCTGGCTTCCTCTAGTCTGTCCTTTTCATTGGCTCTGATTTAAGCTGCAGCCTCTAGCACATTTATGCCAACTCACTCGTTTTGCTCCTGCCTTCATGCTTCTATGCAAGGTGTCTTCCCCGCGCACACACACAGTGCATTAGCAATAAAATGCTTCAGCCTTTAAGAAGAACACACTGAATCAGTACCCAAATTTCAATAGAACCCAACTTTTTTTGTTATTTCTCCATTGCACATAGTCCAGTGATGGTGGGGAAGGGCATTGGAGGCACATTTATGCCAACTCACTCGTTTTGCTCCTGCCTTCATGCTTCTATGCAAGGTGTCTTCCCCGCGCACACACACAGTGCATTAGCAATAAAATGCTTCAGCCTTTAAGAAGAACACACTGAATCAGTACCCAAATTTCAATAGAACCCAACTTTTTTTGTTAGTTTTCCATTGCACATAGTCCAGGGATGGTGGGGGAAGTGTGGCTTTGAAGAAGGTGTGGCTTTCAGGGACCAGCATATGCCAGCACAAACATAGTTACTCTCTTCAATTTCGTGTTATCATTGGAGGGCCTGTTTTCCACCTTTTAATCCTTCATCACTATACAGGAAAAGATACCAGCAGTGCAGTATTGAAAATTAAATGCAGTTGCTAGATCTGAAGTTTGTCTAGCCGTGAGTGATAGGAAAAGCATAGAGTTGCCTCTGGTTCTGTGCTTGGGGCCCTGGTGGCCGAAGCTGGTGCACACTCTTGCGTCATGCTCCTGGGTGAGAGGCTTGCCCTTGACTCTGTGGCCAGAGCATAAATCCATCCTGCTTTCACCCTCCGCCTTCACAACTTGTAGGGGTCCTTGAAGCCTCAAATCCAGAAATGTCATTCAAGACCCCTGTCTCTTTTCCCAAAGCCTCCAAAATCCCCAGGGTGTCCATGTGCCCAGTTCAGAGCTCTCAGGGGTCAAGATAACCAAATATTGCCCGGGAGGGTAAAGACCAGCAAGGCTCCAATACACATAGTTATACAGGGCGTTCCTATCCGGCCCGTTTCTGATTTACTAGAAGATGAAGAAATAATTCTGAAATTCAAAGTGGAGAAACACACGGATTTGGAGGCAGTAATTAAATGCCATATGTTAGTACTAACACATTGAAAAGTTGTTAATTAATTCAGGCCACCCCAAATCCAGGTGTGACTTTGACAGGTTGTATACCAGGGTGTAAGCACAGGCTTACAATTAGGAATTGCTTTAAAATTTAAGTTCCTCTTCCCGGGACTTAAAGAAGTTCTCACTTATCCTATTAACCCTTTCTTATTTAAACTGTGGGAGGAAAACTTGGAGTGGTCCCTGGTCTGGAGCCCCTTCCAGGCCTGCCATTGTTGTTACTGGCGGTAACCCGTCCGTGCAGCACTATGGGCATTGGTCTTTCCCCTCGTTCCCCCGCTGGTAATCCTAGAGGGAAACAGGCTTTTTCCCAAGAGGACAAAGACCCTCTCTTTTCTTTTTTCTTTTTCTTTTTTTAATTTCCCTAAAGCACTTAGCAGAATACTGTGAACATGGTTGGTTTATTTAAACAATCAGCATTCTTGTGGATTGAAAAAATAAGTAAGATACTTACTGCCTGTTCATCAAACATTGATGGAAAAGTTAAGTGAATTGGAGAGCATCATATTTATTTAAAATGTTGACAAACCTGTTTAGAGGGATCCTTAGCGTGGGAGTCCCAGGAAGAATTTGTATGAATAAATTTTCACTGGAAAGTCAGGAAAACTCAAGGAAGAGGGAGGGTGGGTATGTGTAGTTATCCCCATTTTGCCATCAAAGCAAACATGGCCCAGCTGTTAAAACCACAGAGCAACCTTGACTAGCAAAAGATTGCAAACATCCAGCTCCCTGTATGCACACACACACACACACACACACACACACACACACACACAGATTAGCATTTTGACTAGGATACAGATGGTATAGATTCTAATTTTTTTATTTTTAGCTAATAGGTGTAATTGAAAAAAGTGAGAGTTATCGCCCATCTCCCTGTCTCAATCAACCCTTCATGGTGACTAGGAAGTCAGAATTTCTTAAATGGTTTTCACTATTTTAATATTCATCTTAGTTTTAAAAAAATCATTTTTAGCGTACTGAGGAGCTGCATGTTTGTTTATTATCATATCCCTCTGAAGCTCAACATCTACAAATTGTTGTAGCTAAATACCATAATCATAGGTTTACCAGTGAAACCAAGGACCGACTGGGAATGTGTTATTTGCTTTTGTCTAAAAGAACTAAAACCAGAGTTTTTAGGATTAGAAAAAATAAAACAGGAATTTATTGTTACGATAGCAGTCGCAGCCTCCCCCAGGCAGAGCCCCAAAGATGAGAGGGAGGACGGAGGGTAAGAAAGACCCTAGAGGTGATTCCCTTCCCCCTGCCCCTATCCAGTGGGTTCCTGCACTTCCGTTCCAGCCTGAACAATATCGTGTCCTCACAGTGGAGGGTGTCCTGGTGCTGGAGCTCACAGCACCCCATGGGAAGGAAGCTCCGTTCTCAGGTACCCCATGTTTCCAGCACTCAGATCATTGTTGTGCCAACGCTGCCCTCGACTTCCTGTGCTTTTACCAGTTCCCAGGAGGTCATGGGTAGTTCACTGACTCTGCAGGGAGAAAAGATAAACTGAAAAAATGTTTTATCTACATACAGGAAGTCAGGTCCTCAGTGGCCTCCCTCCAGGAATCAGCAGTGACCCCCAGGGCCCATGGCAGCCTTGGACCCTCTGTTACCTTCCTTATGCGTTGAGCCCCTCTCTGCAGAAGAAGCAAGTCACGGTGTCTGTTGTGCTGAAGCCAGGCTGCTTTGCTCCCTCGGCCCCACAGGCAGGCCTTCCTCACTGCGGGTTCTGCCCCTGCCCCGTCAGCGTGTTGTCCCCCTCCCGCTGCCAGCCTATCTGGACCCTGCCGTGCGTCTGGAAAGCCAGCTTCACGTCCATCTTCCATCAGGCCTTTCTGAAAAACCATGAGCACAGTTCACAGTGGACAAGTCCTGTGGGATTGTGGTTTCAACCCGTGTTCCTTGGAGCCCGGAGTTCCTCTGCATGGTCTTCGCAGCAACCACAAGTGTGGGAGAGGCTGCACAGAGGGGCTCTGGGCTCCAGCAGGCCCCCCACCCCATGTGCTTCAGTCAACCAAAGCTTGTGGCTGGGCCACTTCTCTCCAGTAGAAGTGGAGGAGAGAAAAGAAAGAGGAGAGGGAAAGGAATAGAGTTTAAGCCTTCATTTTATAGATGACAGAACATGTCTGCAGAGGTCGGCTCATTCTCCAGCAACTGAATGGCTGCCCTGGACCTGGGACCCGAGGTTCCTAATTCCAGCCTCGCTCTCCCCTTCAGGCCTCATCTGCCGCCTCTGGGCTGCCAGGCAACACAGTGGAGTGGAAAAAAGCCTGGGCTGCCCTAAGATACTGGCTCATGGTCCGGGTTAGACCACCTCCTTGCTGAATGACCCAAGCAAATCCCTCCCCCCGGCCAGGCCTCGGAATCTCTCTCAGAGCCAAACAACACACCTCTCCAGGCTCTCACGTCCACCCTGGGGTTCTGTGACCTGAGCGGCTAGCTGTCTCACCTAGACCCCTCGGACCTGCGCTGTCCGAGAGAGTAGTCACACATGGCTTTTCACATTTAAATCCGCTAACAGCAAATTACATTAACCTCCAGCACCTCAGTCACAGGAGCCACACGTGCTCCAGCCACTGCAGGGACGTCACTAGAACTTTCCCTTCCTGCGAGCTCTGCTGGTCAGCCTCGGAGTCGGCGCCTTGAGCCACATCACTGCTGCACCCGCAGCTCCTCTGTCCCCAGCCAGAGGCAGAGGCCGTGGAGTGCGGCTGACGCGCCAAAAGTAACTGGCCTAGGAGGTCTAGAGGACAGTCTTGTGGGTTGGGTGAAAGAGACACTTACTCTCCAGGAAAAGGATGAGAGAAACAAGTACAAGATTATGAAGCACGTACAGAAGGTTTCTGCAGGGCGATGTCTGGCGGAGCCCTTCCCTAGGCCAGGCCGCTCTGAGGGGCTGCTACAGCCACGGCCCTTCCCTCTCATTCTACGATGAACGGACAGGAACATGGGAGCGGCAAGCCTTCCCCCTGAGGGTTCGGTGACAGTCTCTTGCTCTCTCCTGAGAAAAGACTCCCGGCCCAGTCCTGAGCTATAAGGGCACCTTTGAGGCTCAATGTGGGAAGTCGTCCTGAGCACAGGCGTGGAGATTTTGAGGAAAATCTCCCAGGTTGTCTGAGGCAAACCTTCCCTCATCTTTTCCCCCATCAGGTTCCAAGCTTAAAATGTGCATGTTGTTGTCATGACATCCAAAGTGCATTTCTGTTCATCAAGAGCCCTGCCTCCAAGTGGGAGGAAAAGTACTGTTCCCTCCTTGTTCTTTTCTTTTTTTTTTTTTCGGTAAGGGCTTCACCCCGAGCATGGGGTCAGGACAGGGCCATCCTGACATAATTCTCAAGTAGCTGCAGCCCCATTCTCTTCACTGGGTTCGCCTTTCTCTCTCCTTTAAGCACACAGACGCCTGCTGTCCTGGTGAGGGCTGCGGGGCAGAGGTCGCTGACTGGGTTTCCAGAGAAGCAGGCGTCTCTCATCGCCTACCCTCCGCTGGGTCTGTGGGGACCCAGCTACACGAAATCGAAAAGGGATGTTTTCTTCCCTCCAGTGCTTTGTTCAGAGTTTTGTTTACTGTTCCACTACATCTGTTCCTTTAGTTTTCCCTCTCCTGACCTTTTTCTTTCCCTGTCATTCAAAAAAATTGACTCCAAAAATATCTCTGTGGCATGGTCATATTTAGCCACTACATGGAACTTGCCACAGTTTGGTAAACACATGACCATCAGTGTCCAAAAGGGGGGAAGAACTCCTTGGTGTCCTGTGTCCCGTGAAGCTCATTATTGGTGAGAGCGAGCTCACAGAGCGCAGGTGCCGGGAGGGCAGGGGGGGCACGCGGAGGCGGCCCTGGGCCCCAGCGCAGGCTCCCGTGGCTGGCACGCGGTCTGACGTGGTCGTGAAACATTGATGACAAGGAAAACGAGGACAGTGGCCTTTGCCTCATGCATTATGTTTCCTTCCTAGCTGTGGAAGACAGAAAGTTGTTCATAGGAATGGTTTCGAAGAAATGTAACGAGAATGATATCAGGGTGATGTTCTCTCCGTTCGGCCAGATAGAAGAGTGCCGGATCCTCCGGGGGCCCGACGGGCTGAGTCGAGGTGAGTGAGCTGTCGCGCAGGTCTCGTTCCTGAGGCGCTGATTGGAGCTCTGTGTCACGGTCAGGGCAGATGCAGCTTCCGCACGCAGCCAGGGTTACCCCGTAGTACATCCCGCGTGGTACAGTTATCCAAGCTGAACTTTTCACCGTAGCTCAGATGATCACATTTTATTTCTCAAGTCGGAAGGTCCTGGTGCCAACATATTAGCTCAGGTTATCACTGTCAGATGGGAAGCCGGGCAGCCTGCCCTGTTGTTACACATGCCTTTTCAATCGCAAATTGAAGTAGGTCCTGGGGTGGTGGGGGTGTAAATGTGGGAGAGGAGCAGGAATACTTACTGTTCTCATCTTAGTCTCTGGCTTTCCGGTTGTGCCTAAAAGAAATGTGGAGGGTGTGGGCCTCTTGACTGTGGTGTAAACCAAGGAAAACGGCCCACACTGCCACGGAGAGCAGGGCAGATAGGCACTCAGAGGAGCTGGGCCCTTCCGGGGGCATCGGGGTTTTACGTCTCAAGACTCCTGGAGTCCTGGACGCAGGGAGCCCATTTAGTGACAGGGAAGTGACTCCGTCCAGAAGATGGTCACCGTGGTGGAAGCAAGGCTGCGGCTCGAGCACCGTGAAGCCGGTATTTTTGCAGGCAGTTACACAAAGTAGCTGGAAATAACTATTCTCTCTCCATGTTTGCCGTCTCCTGTGACAAGGCCACCCCCTGCCTTTTTAAACCACTCATAAGGGCTGCCGCTGAACGCTGACATTCTTCTGGTAGCAGTTTCCCCAACAGTCCAGCGAGGCCCCACTGAAAGCAAGTACATAGAATACGTTTCTCCTAAGAAATCCGTACTTTTGCAACACTGAAAGGATTTCATTCCATTAATGCAGTTATCAGCGCAAGTTCCGTGGGGCTAATTAGAACCGTCTTTTCCTTCCCAGTCTCTGGTTCTGGGGCAGCACGGCCATCCCAAACCGCACGCGGAAGAAAAGGCTGGGCACCAAGTATCACAGCTCTGACTTTCACCCGTCTCCCTCGTTGACTTAAAGTCAGCACCACGTGCGGGAGCACATTTGTTCTTTTGACTTTTAGACATAGCGCTTCAGGATGTCAGCTGTCAGAATGGCAGGCACAGAGAACAAACGTGTTCCACCCACATCCACCTCCACGTCCCCAAATGGAGGGGCTCTGGAGCAAAACTAGGAGGAGGCGGATCAGCCTCGAGCTTGCCATCCCTGTATTCTGCAGGTGGTTAAAAAAAATAGAGAAAGAGATGGGGGAGGAGGCATGGAGATCACAAGCACGATCTAGCAATTCTGAAACTCTCATTATGAAACCCTCACTGATGAGATGTGGTTCTCTAAAAACTGACCAAGACGGTGGTATTGAGGGCTATCCTAAACGGCAGGCCCAGCGCCTCCATCTCATCTGTCGCTCTCCACCTAGGCATAACCAGCATCACCCAAAGCAGTGCGCCATGCTGGTGACCCGCACAACCACTGGCTCCTGTACAGCCTCCCATCAGAAAGCCACTAGGATTTCCTTCCTAGCCCTCCGTGCCACCCTGGCAGATTCACACCATGAGAGCTTCTAATCATATGTGGTCACTGGTTCTTCTGCAGTTACGACACACATGTGCCCACTCAGGCAGACAAGCCAGGAGAGAGAATTCCAAGGGAAAAAGCAGGGTGGCAGACAAAGGGTAGAATGTGTAGGAAACACACAATAACATTTTTCCAATCCCTTTCTGCTGCCACGTTCATCACTGGAACCACCATTCTCTCCTGTTGCTATTCTCAGTCACTCTTCTGTGTTTTCACGGTATTTGTTCATGCACCAGGGCCTCTGGCACTGAGAGCAGAAAGGCAGGCCCTTCAGTTACTCACAGTGGGATTCACAGAGGCTTGAGGTCGCTGACCCCCAGGGCCCACCTCAGAACTTCTCCCGGCGTGAAATGTCCCTGCAGTCATTTCATCTTCCCACCTCTCTGCCTCAGTTTCCCCATTTGTAGATGGCAGAAGTCACAGTACCTGCCCTGCGTATCTTATAATGCATCATGGGTGAGCACTGTGGGAGATTTTTAGTACAAGCATGCCGTCCGCCTGGTTTAGTAGAGACCTTGACCGTGAGTTAGAAGGGCATGACTTCCACTCTCCCTCTGCAGGGCAGGGCCTGTTGGTCCAATGACAGCCCCCGTCCACCTTTTTTTTCTTTGCATATGTCCAGTGGGGACAGTCAGGAATGGCTTTGGTGCCTGCAGTGTCTAGAGCTCCCTGAGCATCCATGAGTTATTTCTGCCGATTAGACTGTAAAGCCGCCCGAACTTACATAGGAAAGAGCTGTGCACAGGACTTGACGAGGGAGTTGGCCAGTTGGATCGGCCATTTGCTTCCTAAACCGGCACTAGACCCAGAAGCGGCCTGCTTCTGAAATGAGTCAGGGAAGACCCTCATCCCTGGTTTATGCGAATGCTGGCTCCATGTGAACAGCAGAGTCCCCCTTCCTGCCCCCACCCTTTTTTTGAACAGAAAAGTAATTTCTGATGAACTGATGAGCATTCCCTATGGCAAAGAAGAAAATACTCATTTATAACCATTTGTTCTGAAATATAAAGGCAGACAGTGGTAGATTTTTCAATTAGCAGGACCCAGGGACTCCTGGGTACAGGGGACCACTCCTGAATCAGTGTATTTGTTAAAGGAACAATTCTCTCCCAGGCTACTATTCTGCTTTCATTAAATAATTGCAGTTTTCAATCAAATATTAATGTGTCTCCCATTAGTGGCACCGCAGATAAAGGGCGCTCAGCACTTCTGGTCTCAGTGCCTGTTGCCGGCTCAGCTGTTTCAAAAATAAATAAATATTAAGTGAAACGAAAGCTTGGCTGCTCTGAAAACTGCCTGCTCACAACTAAGCCAGGGTATAAACTAGTCAATAAAAAAGTGTTTATTGGGTGGTTCATTTTTCTTTTTTTGCTTTTCAGCTACAAGAATGATGATGTTCCCCCTCACGTGTCTCATGTCATTTCTTCTCTGCCACATCAGTGGTTTAAATTCCACTCAGGTTTCTCCAGGCTTGTTGACTCGGCCTGCCCCCCCACTTCTCCCCCCGCCCCACTGAACCAGGCTAGTGGGCTGCCAGGACGCACAGCTTGGTGCCCATCAAGCACCACTATACTCTCAGCACCACTGTCTATAAGGAAAGAAGAAAAAAAAAAGCCTGCTCTGCCTATTGGCAAGAAAGACTATTTTAAAAGTCCCATCATGACTCACCAGCACCCAAGTCTGTCATGTTTCAGGACAGACTCCCCCACCCCCAGCCCCAGGAAATTGCCGTGACTGTGCACAGACAGCACCTGGCCCCTGCTGCTGGTGCTCCCCCTCAGGTGGCTCCTGTCATTTCTTCTCTGTCCCCTTAGTGCTGAGCACGCTGAGGACACTCAGCAAATAGCAGGGCTCAGCCAGTGCAGTGCGCCCACATCTAAGCATGCGTTTCCCCTTTGGGAGCGGTAACCCGTTCTGCCATCTTTCCTAATTTGCCAAGTTTGGTTTGAGCTGCTGTCAAGCACCTTCATGGTCTCACCTCCTTCTGCCATGACAGATGGACCTCCCAGGCTGCTGCAGGAGCCTTCACTGAGAGAGCAAACAGCATGCAGGGAGCCCGCACCTGGCAGGTCAACTGAGATCGGAGCTCTCAGAATCGAAGCCTGAGGCGTCCGCGCCAGTACACTTACGTGACAGTGTGACCTTAGCGTGTCGATTTCCTAAAATACACATGTTTGTTCTCACCCCCGTAACCTCGCAGTCAGAATAGACTATTTGGGTACAACCTACAGGGTTTTCTGCAACTGAACATTTGTAACTCAAAGACAATGAAGGAATTTATTTCATGTTTTTTCCCCAAAAAAAACTAGAGTCAAATCTCCACTGCCATTTAAGGTAACTTTCTGCTTGTTTAAGAATATTCCAGCTGTGTTTAAGGCGTTCCAACATTCTCCTGCCAAAACCCCTGACAAATGAATTGGCAATATTATCAGGGATGTTGGCGAGCACAGACTGGACTCAACCATTAAATCCTCATTTGTTTTTGTTATATCTGATCAGGACGTTAGGATAGGGCTTTTGGCTCTTAAGACTTGTACACAGAGAGGGACTTGGGTTTGATCACACCATTTTAGTCTTGCCCACATAGTGCCTAAACATTCAGAAGTGTAGAGACTTTGATCTGATGCCCCTGGATTATTAACTATATCATATCATCTTGCTCTGTATACAATCTTCCAATCCCATCTCAGAGATGAGATTTTGCCAGTTAAGTCCTAGTCTGCAGTCACCCTCAGGTGCTGTAAATGACTGATCCCTTCATGCCAATTTTAAATAAGTGGACCCAACATTGGGAATGATTCATTGGAGTATTAATTTTTGTGCTCCAATGTTATTATACTGATAACATGTGTTTAGTGACCCCTGCCACTGCTAAAAAAGATAGAGCGAGGA
Organism: Myotis brandtii; assembly: GCF_000412655.1. Lineage (NCBI taxonomy): Eukaryota > Metazoa > Chordata > Mammalia > Chiroptera > Vespertilionidae > Myotis > Myotis brandtii. The sequence continues at coordinate 14,483 of NW_005369365.1, read as the reverse complement.
AAATTGGCTGCATGACTATCTTTTGTCAGCTGGATGGGAATTTATTATAAACACGTTTTCCATAGGTTGAAATCTTCATGCTGCACACGTTATTTTAAATTATGCTTTTTTTCTGTTGAAATGTAGGCAGACTGCTGCATCTCTTTCAAAGCCCAGGCATTGTAGGTGCTTTTAAAAAGTGCCTGTAATTTTTTTTTTTTGTATGTACAGAGAAAGAATTCATCTAGTTCTCCAAAAATTCTCTTGCAGCCTAGAGAAGAGGTAGAACACCTGAGTTCAAATATCCTTTCAGTTGAAATGACAAGTGTAATAGATGTGTTCCAAAATCTCCTCTGTGACAGGTCACGTGCTTTCCTTATCCTGTCTGTAGGAGGAAATTACTTTGAGAAACCTTCCCAGTCAATCATTTATCTGTTTTAGCAAGAACGCAACCTCACTGAAATAAGAGAAATTCAACTTCTTGCATTTCCACTAGCAATCTCTGACTTTCTGAAAATGGAGACAATAAATAGTTACAAGATTGGCCGCATTCACAGACACAATTTTTTCTTTTGCTGTTATGTATTTAGAGGCTTTAAGACAGTGACATACAGGCTATCTTATCTAACCCCACCCTCCCCCCAAAAAATAATATGTAGCTTCATTGTTTGGGTACCTGTATCTTTTCTTTCCAATCTACTTTCTCTTTCATTTCTCAATGGCCTGAGAATTGACTGCTAAGACAGCACATACAACAGTCTAGAGAAGTTAAGGAGTAGACCCTTTAAGACCAGAGCCATTGTCCTGGCCGGATCTCGTGATTCCCCTCCCCCCACCACCACCACCATCACCACCAACCCCCTTGCACCCAGAAGCCATTTGTAGTAGGAGATAACTTAGTAGGGGGCAATTATGACCTAAGTTACTTCTGTCCAATGGAAAGGCATCTAGTTAACTTGTAGAAGGAGCCAGCAGCCAATCTTGGTGGTAGGAGCTGAGGTTAGTGAAAAGCCACCAAGTTGAGGCCTTAATCCTAAATAGCCACCGCAAAGTTTTCAGTGGTGGTGAAAAGAAAATTGAAATCTAACCGGAGCACTACCATGACCTACTGCTTTAGAGAAATTACAAAGGTTAAAAAGCTACCAATCCATGAAACATTTGGTTCTGAAGTTGCTTAACTTCCTCCAGAGTAGCATAGAGAGTGAAATATTTCAACATAGGCTCTCACTTTATAAAGGACACAATAATTTTCTCTCCTGAGTAATGGGACACAGCGCACAGTACAAAACATGACAGAGCCCCTATGGAGACAACTTGTCTCTTACTGCACCACTGCCAATAGAATAAAAAGGTTAAAGAAGTCATCAGATTTGTCAGATCATTTTTTTTCAGATGGGATGAGGATCATATAATTGGAAGCACCAGCCGAGCTTTAATTGCACGTTTCACAGGAAAGGGCAATGGGTTGAGCTTATAGAGGTATAATTTTATTGTTCTGTCGCTAATGCTTTTCTTTTTAGACCTGTTGATTACCATATCTCTCTCGCTAAGTTATTTACAAAAGTTCTGGTTGTTCTGAAATTGTAGTAAATGCATAAACTGTTCCTTATTGATTTTTGTTGACATTTTATATGGGTTTTTTTTTTATGCATTCTTAACCTCTGTTTGGAAACTGTCAGTTTGGCACATGTCCCTGGATAATAAGAGCAAATGAAGTGAATGACACAGTTCTTCTTGACCGTTCAAAGCAGTTAGTCCAGGATTCTCATGGCTTCAGATATGCCTTCATTAGATTATTTGCTTTTGCCTCCATTGTACTCTCAAGATAAAAAAATCGGAAAAGAAAAATCTGTTCGTGTTATTTCCTCCATTAATAATGACAATGTTTTTGAAGAGACATGACTTTGAAATGGATGGTAAATTTGGGACTCTATTATTTTAGAGCCGAGTATCAATATGGAAGCCAGTACAGGTGCTGTCATCTGCCTCACACACCATTCCGCCCGTCATCTAGGTGCCTTAGAGAGGTTGCCAGATGGCCTTCATTGATGACAGAACCTGCAGCCAGGATAGGCACAGGCAGCATGTGGATATAGAGAACGATATGGAACAGCTCAGCATTCATAGTGAGCTACCCTCAGGCTTCAGAAGGCCCGCTGAACTGGGAGGGGGATGTGAGATGAATCTCCCATGCACTGAGAATGTTGTGTGTTAAAAATTACAGCATAATGCAAAAAAAAAATGCATTGACTTATTTTATGACTGGATGTTGTTGTGCTTTGGGATTAATGGGCAGGCATTGCTGTTTGATTAAAAGGTGCTAGTACAGTATTGACTTGATAATCTCACCAGGTACACATGCAGAACAAAAGAAGGAATATGGTTTATGGCTCACAAATGGGTTTACATAAACCAAACAATCCACTGGCTGTTTAGACGTAGGACATTCTTTTTGGCTGGCTGGCAACAGGGCAGCCATCCGCCTTGTCGATGCCAGAATTCCGCTTTCTTGGATTCACTCTGAGATGACAACGGGCTTTAGCCTCTCAGTGTTTAGATCTGCTTCATTTGGAAATCTTTTAAGTAGTAATAATAATAAAGTTTTGAGGAAATTGAGTGGAACACTAAATTATTCTCTGATACCTAAGTTCAAACTGTGCAATGCTAAACAAGCTTAAAATCAATGCACTTTTATAGTCATTAGAGATCATAAGTGAGCCAAGTCTGCTTTGCTTTAGCTCAGATCTTAGTGTGCTGTGGTTTTATTATAAAATCAGCCTGAATCTGCATTAATTTCACAGTCTTTTTCTCTTAAAAGCCCAAGGGTGCAAGATGAATAAAATGTGAATTTCAAAAAGCAGTGTTTTTATTAGTGCAAAGGGCAATGAGCCATGTAGTTGGAGTGGTGGCCTGCATGCTAGCCAACACTGTGACAAGGAGCAGAGACAGGCACTATAGATTCTAGTTATTTTTCAGAATGAGAAAAAGATAGCCATGGCAAGTTCGATGGGCCTCATAGGAGACATTCAGAGAAATGTACATTGTCCTGTGAGTGTTAGACTGTAGGTCAGGTTGCTGATACATGTCAGAAAGTCACAACTTCCTAAAGTCATGAAGATTCTATACCAGTAAAAAATCCAATTCGAATTTAAAATGTTTGCTTTATATGCACTGTTGAACCTTAGAGTGATAGAGCATTTATTTTTGTTCATAATTAATAAATACTGATTTGTGCAGGGTTTGGTATATTGGTCTGCATTTGAATAGCATTAATGTATATTTCTACACATATACTTTTTAACTACCCTGAAGAGATTACATATATTTATTTGCTGACGTTTTTGAGTTCTTGGAATTGTATGCTCATTTGCCCTTGGAGTGAGGGTTTTATTATTTGCTGCTTAAAAATCGATGCTAAATTTTGAAATCCAGAGCCCTAATGTGTGAGTGCCTAAGTAAAGATAATCAACCAGCCAGAAAATGTAAAAGAGCAACTTTTTATTTTAGAAAATGTTAACTAGATCTTGCTAATTTCAAACCTGCGGTTAAAAAGAGTACCCGACTTCCTTCTCCTCATCTCCATTTTTAAAAAGTAAACTAATCAATCAACAGATCTTTCTACTCTGGTCAGATTAGCAAGTCAGCACTGTGCGTAAAAAGCAAAGTACGATCAAACCAAAGAGGGAAGTTGTTTATTTTTATGTACTACTGAGAACAGTGTCGTCCTGTGGCAGTTCTCGTAGACCGTGTTGGTTTAACAAGCGTCCAACCCTTTTGTCTTGTTGTTTTTTGTCTTTCCTGCTCCCTGTCCCCTTGTTTCCCACAGGCTGTGCGTTTGTCACATTTTCTACAAGGGCAATGGCACAGAATGCAATCAAAGCCATGCATCAGTCTCAGACCATGGAGGTACTGTATCATCTGCCCTTTCTTTGTTTTCTTTGTGCAAATGATGGGGAATGGTAACGCAATTCTCTCCTGTGTGGATTGTTCCCATGACAATCACAGATTTAAACTTTCACCACCTCTCTTTCCATGCATTCATACTCTTTCTCTCTCCCTCGCTTTCTTTCTCTCTCTGACTTTTCCCCTAATGACTTGAAATGGACTTAGGAAAGCCTTCCACCTGCTCCCATTATTTTTTGAGCCTCTTATTGCAGTGGCCCAGGGCCTGCCATGTGCAGTCACAATGCAATTGAAGCCAAGTAGTATTCTGCACCTGAAGGGTCCCATCCGCTCCTCAGCCCAGGGTTGGTATGGATTAAGCATGAACAACCCCCACTCCAAATTGCAACTTGCCCTGTGCTAACTCACGGGGTTCTTTTTGGTTTTTGTTTTTTTTTAATGTGGGATCAAGTTATCTTTAGTTACACGGAATTGTGTTTTTGCATCAAGAATGTTGGAGAAAGTTACTACTTCTCCCACTTCATTTAACCAGTGAAAACACTCATGGATGAGAGTCCCCTAAAAAATTAGATTTCTCTCCTTACTGAAAAATGAACAATAATCCAAAAGCATAAAGGCTCAAATTTGGTCTCCTAACGAGAGATAGTGGCTTTAGAGGAAAATAAAGATGCTGGCGTGGGTGCTCACCCGCCAATGCAGATAGATGGCTCTATACTTTTAGTCTGTGATTTGGGTCATGGCCTTTCAGAATTTTGCACAAAAGCATTCCAAGAGTGATATGCTGTTACTTATTCTGTGCTGTCTGATAGAATCATTTGGGAGTGCATGTGCTGCTGTATTATGTACACTGTATCTCTGTGTATGGGTGATCTTTTCCACAGGTGGCCTTGTGGCGTTATCTGAAGTTACATTTTTTTTATCTTTGGGGAAAAAAAATATTTTCCGCTTTATTTAATTAGCACAAATTTCTTAATTGATCGTTTGAGCTTCTTTTTTGGCCTCCATTTTTGGGGGGGTTTATTTTTTGTTTGTTTGTTTGTTTTGTTTTTTTTGCAATGCTGCATCTCCCAAAGCATGCTGGGAGCTAAGTGCTCATTATGCGTCATGTTTTGTGGCAACTTTTTTACAGTGAGCCAAAGGGTGGGTGGGAAGGGGTGGGGGGGAGGAGTGTGCATGGCATTGTCATTAAGTGTTTACTGTACTTTTCTAAGTTTTGATATCAGCATTGCAAAGCCTATTGTCTTTTTCGAACTTCATTTTGACTTTGATATTCCTAACATATCTTATATAATCACTGTGTTTTCCTTTCAGTGCAATGCATTTTTAAGACACTCCCACCCCCTACCTGAAGGCACGCTCAGGTGAAAATCGGCCATGATAGGAGATAATTAGCTGGATTTGAAATATCTAGGAGCCAGTTTCCTATGTGACAGTTTTTGTACCCCCGGTCCCCTAACTTCTGCTGCTCCATCATTGTGGATCAGTCTGATTTCCAGCTTCATGTCAGTTTAGAGATTAAAATGGAAGTACTATTAGGAAAAAGAAAGTCTTTACCTGTATTTATTACCTTCCATGTATATGCTTCATTCTTAATTATTTTTATTTTCTGTAGTTTAGTGATTTGTACCTAAATTGGTCTCATCTTAGATAATTTTTTAGTCTAAATTCTTTCCTCTCTGTTGGAAACATTGCTGCCCCAGCTGCTTCCCTCAGCGCCCCCTGATAAAGCCCCAGAGGGGCTGGCAGGGGCTCTGGTTCCCCCCATGTCACAGCGGAGGGAGAGCACAAGGAGAGAAAGCAGAACTGGGTATGAGCCCGACCCCAGGAACAATGGGCTCTCAAAATGAAAAGATTCTGCAATAGAGAATGGGGTGTGCTGGTTCTTAAGGAGCCCTTGGTCCTTTGTTATGGATATCTATTATAAAAAATCAAATTTGGTGCACTTGTTTGAAACCTGGACATCCATGCCTAAAGAGCAGGGCCCTCAGACACTTAAATGTCTCACTTAATTAAAAAATATTGGCATTTAAATGGAAAATTAGACATTACTCAGTTACATTATAGTCATACAGCTGAAGTTTATTTTCTTCATTTAACAGATTACATTATTTTCAGGACTCTGGCTCACATCTTTAACCAAGATGTGTCATCTAAGAGATTCGGATTCAAAACGATGTGAATGTCAAAGTTTAAAAGAACACGTTTTTAAAAATAATTGATTTTTAATATTGTACCTTCTATTTTTCTACTTTCCTCCAATCTCTCCCTATCCCATTTTTCCGTGTCATGGTTTAAACAAGTAATTTTTTGCTATAGTCATTGGCCTGATTTTCTACTTTTATATCATCTTATGGTATTTAAAAAAGAAAAAAAAATCAACAGTGAATGTACTTCTAGGAGGAGATGCTATAATTTGTTATGGAACAAATTTGATAGAGCAATAACAACCCTTTTCCATGCAAAACCCTTTCTCTATATAATTTTCACCTTCAGAGTATTTTGCCCTCTTTAAGGAATGAAGTGCTGAAATATGGAGCTGATGAAGAAAAATGAAGCATAGTTTTTTTTAAATGGTGGAAATACTACTTTTATGCAGTTTACTGACATTTAACATTCTGTCCTGTGACTATGGCTACCAGAGCTAAAGACTAATACGCTGGAAATTCAACAGTCACCTCATTTTTCTCCCATTTTTTTGGTAATACAGACATGATCGTCTCACATGGTCATACCTCCCCAATAACTACCCAAGGTGATAAGAAAAAAAATGCAAGGGAGTTTTCTAGGAGAAAGAAAGTGACCCGGTCCAAGGGAAGAGAAAGGAAACGCTCACTTAAGTAGGAAAATAAAATTCTGAGAGGAGCGAGAGAGGTCTGTTATCATGCTGAGTTTCAATAAAGGGGCTTTGTTTTTTTTAATCACTTGGGTAGAATTCTTTTTACCTCAGCAAAACTTAACAACTGTAATTGTGATGAAATGTGTAGACAAGCTGTACTAAGAAGGACAGGAGAGTGGGGAGGGAGGAGAAACGTCTCTGCAGATGTTTACCAAATGCAGATGTTTAACGGGGCTTCTAAACGGAGGTCTTCTTCATGCCTCGAGGAGTTAGGCCCTTATTTTCCCTGTGCTTTTATCTGCATCAAACATGAACTCGTCCTATTTTATAACCCTTGGCCATTTCTTACTACCCCTACTCCTTGCCTTTTAAAGGAAATGAAAACTGAGAGAAGCACCTAGAAGGGTGAGATTTGTTAGAAAAAGAAGCCAAGTGGACTCCTCCTCCTGCTGCCATTTATTCTGTATCTCCTTTGACTGGACCATACTGCTAGGGTTTTGGTTCACAGTAGCTCGGGGGACTGTGGATAGTGTAGCCGTGACACAGGAAGGGAGATCTTTCTGAAAACATGGGGACAGTTATGTTGGTCAATGCCCATGTTCTCTGACTCTCTCCTCCCTTCATCCGTGTTTCTAATACAAATCCCCTTCTCCCAGTCATATTGCTGGATCAGTATTATCCCCACAGTTAAAAAATCCATAAACTGAAAATTTGAAAATCGGAAAAATTCCAGTTTCCTTGCCCCCTGCTCACATGTGGAAAGAGGTAGACACCCGAAACAGGTCTATCTTTCAGACAAGTGAACCGTGCAGCTTAGTTAAAGAACATAGATAAGGTCTGTGGTCTCTGAGGAGGTTCTGGGAAGGCTGAAGGAAGACACACAAAGAAGGAAGGAGAGGCAGTTTCATAACCTGAGCAAGAAAGCAAATGGCTCCACCGACCACCAGATCCCCAAGGAAACCAATGACCGTATCTGGAATTTTCTGTTGATGGTACTATTCCAGAGAAGAAGAAGGAATATCAAACCATTTTAAAACCATTCCGACCATTCCATGTGCTCCAAGGTAGTTCAGAAAGCTAGATCCAGGGCTGAGTCTGATGAGAGGATTGGACCAGGCTGTAACTCCCTCTTCACTTTCCGCTGTGTCTGACCACAGGGCTGCTCTTCACCTATCGTGGTGAAGTTCGCTGACACGCAGAAGGACAAAGAGCAAAGACGCCTCCAACAGCAGCTGGCGCAGCAGATGCAACAGCTCAACACTGCCACCTGGGGGAACCTGACGGGTCTGGGCGGACTCACCCCACAGTACCTGGCGGTAAGTGCCGGAGGCCAGTCAGTGCGTGGTCCCCAGGAGAGAGGGGAACATGCCCGCTGTTCCTGCTACAACCTACGTGTCCCCTGAGTACGCTAAAGAATTCATTTGGGGGACACTTAGAATCTCAGGAAATTATTGAACTCAGCATTGATGCAGGATATTTTAAGCACATGAGTAATTTAATTCTTGACTGATAGAGACTGAGCAAAGTCCCACAAGGCTAAATTTCTAATCCCTGTTTCAGAGACATCATAAAATTCCCCTGATAGACTGTTGTTAAGGAAACTGAGGCAGCTGTGGATGGAGCGCTCACTGCCTCAGGTACGTCGGTTCCATGTCAGGGCCTCAGCTGGAATCCCTGTGGAACTTTCTTTCAGAGATCCTGGGTCTCTCCAGGACACCCTGTTGACTAGACCAAATATTTCTTAACTTTATCTATTAGATACCAAAAAATTAGATCCGATTTCAGGCCAAAGAGACCCAATTCTTTCAGTCATCCCTCACATTTCATTGTTTCTAAGCTTTCACTTTCTCGGTTTTCCCATTTCACCCTGTCAATGTCTTTGTTAAATACCATCACCAGAAGTTAAGACAGTTCCCCTGGTGAGACCTAAATAGCACAGGGCAGTGGCCGTTAGCATGGACTCTGAAGTCTCTTAATGTAGCTCGAGAGTGGCATTTGTAGTAACACGGAAGGCAGCTAATACGCCTCTAAGTTTTTATTTCTCTTTGCTTGAACTGCTGCCAAACCATGTTACCCTACTCCATTTTTCTGTTTTGGAACCTAAATGCTGGTCTCCTCATTTATTAATAGAATTTCATGTTGTGAGATTGGGCCTTTTTCTCAGCCTCTGTCGTGTGTGTGTGTGTGTGTGTGTGTGTGTGTGTGTGTGTCTGTGTCTGTGCCCTAACTCTGTCATTGGACCTAACTGTCCCTCTCAGGATTGTGTCATCCACTAGACTGACTTGATCACAGAACCTGTGCTGTTCTGCCAGGCAGTCCTCCCTAGGCCCTGACAGGTCAGACCACCTGTCTGTAGAGGAGAGAAAAGAGAGACTCAAACGGGTGACATCACTTGCCCCAGGATTGTGCTGCTGCTGGCCCCAGGGGTGCGCCCCTCTGTGTGTTCCCTCCATGTGTTCCCTCCGTGTGTTCCCTCCGTGTGTTCCCTCCGTGTGCCCCTCCGTATGTTCCCTCCATGTGTTCCCTCCGTGTGCCTTTCCGTATGTTCTCTCTGTTTGCCACATTGCTTCTCAGAGAACAGACATGGCTCCTGTTCCTTTATTCCCCAACCCCTGCCCAGTGCCCACTGGGTCCTGCTTATAATAGCTTCTCAGTGCACGTTTGATTAATAAATGAGGAGCCAGCTTCTCCGGTCTTCATCTGAGTCCTTACGAAAGCCAGTGACCGAATTTGCTGTCATTTTCAGGCCATTCATTCCTCCACGAAGGCACCATGGGAGGTTTTGCCAGGTGTCCTGCTAAAACCTATACAGGATCTGCCATGTCTTCTTGTCCTATCAGTGTACAAATGTTACGAAAAAAGAAATGAGTCTGACTTAATAACTTGTTTTTCACAAACTTGGGCTTTTCAGATGTTCACAGACCATCTGTTCAGTGGTGTATACAAGAATTTTTATCAGAGATTGAAGTCAAGCTCCCCTTTTCGTGGTTTCTAAGCATCCAGCTTCCCACTGCACCGTTTCCAAAAACCAAGGCACATGTGCCGGTCCCTGGTCCCCAGCACAGCTCCATGCCCCACGGCGTAACAGAAGTCTCTGGCTGTTTCTTTGGTCACAAATGCAAGTGACTTCTGTTCCCTGGAAGAGAATTGGCCTCATTCTCGTGTCTAACACACGTTTCCGTGCGCTCCTTACCATGCTTTCTCCTGCTCGGAATCGGAAGTCCATCTCTGCAAGGGCCCGTGGCCTTTGAGGTGCTTCCTGCCTGGGTGTTGAGGGGCGGATTCTGAGCCCGACTCACCAGAGAATGGTTTTCGTGGAAAGAGCCCTCAGTAGTAGTTTCATGACACTCCAGCCTGAGCCTGCTTACCTCGGTAGGCTCTATTAATTCCTCAAAATATCTTCAAAGTGTATTTAATTTTACTTAACTTTAGTTTTTTAAAAAACCTAATAGGAGGAGTAAGGGGTTGCAATCACATTAGAATGAAAAACCCAAGTAATCAAACCAAAGTAAGGGACTTTTCTATTAAAATGGATGATCCCTGTCTTCTCCCTCTTCCTCCCTTTCTTTGTGTGTGTCTGTTTCTCTCTCTTTCTTTCTGTGATACCTAGGTAATATACAGGGGTGAGCAAAAGTAGGCTAGATTACCAGCCATGATTGTCTAAAAGATAAATCATAACTAAGATAAGAAATAATAATAAGACAAATAAATACAATAATTGATAAATTAATGATAATACAAGAATAAACTGTTTCATGTACTCACAGCTATAAACCTACTTTTGCCCACCCCTGTATTCAGCAAGTGGAGAAGGATGAGAGAGCGTTAGAGACATTTTTCTGGTAACGGTTAAAGTTAATCCCTGTGATACTATTGTCACTAAATCTTTGGTTTAATTAGCCACTGATACTCCACTCTACTCAGTGCTTTCAAGTGAACTGATACATGCCTACTTTTGAGTCATGTTTATCACGGAGTTTTGTTCTTATTGAACCGAGGGAATGATGGTCTTCTACGTTTTGTTTCACAGAGCTCCAAGCAAACTCTGAAAGCTCTCTTTTAGGTAGTGAACCCTTCTCCTCCTCCAAAGCACATAACAACTTTTCAATAATAAATTCGGTGTGAATCTATGCTTTTTGGTATTCATGTAAATCTGAGTAGTGGAGGCAACTATATGCTTGTCCCTGTGTACAAACTATGTCTCTATTGATCAACCTTAACAGAAAGAGAATATCAATACATTTAGTCAAATACTTAGTATAGCACCTGAGTGTTAGCCTATAATTCAAGTCAATTGGGCCAGTAAAGGAGCATTTTAGGGCAGTAGCCACACGCCTGTGCCTTGTGGCAGCCACTGAGTCCACGTGGGGAAACGGTGATGCTGACATGTTTGTGATTCAAAGTGCAGCCTCACCAGCTTCCACGTGCTGACCGGCGGCATGTTTCTCGCTGCAGTGAAGACCCTGTTAAAAGGGACCGTCGTGGCCATGTCGCCGTGGCTGTGAAGAGAGACGTCATGTCTGTAGTTATCATGATGATTTCTCTGTTGGCCCAAGAATCAGTGGCTCCGTGAGCATCTAATAAAGGATGAAGGGAACAGAGCTGTGAAGGGACGTGGAAGGGACCGAGGCAGGGACCCTGATTGACGGGACTTACAGTAACGACGAGGCTGCCGAGAGATCGCATTAGTCACGCCACGTTGGTTTCAATAGATTGCACACCTGGTTGTTAAAAAGAGTGGATTGATTAATTGTTTTAAGGCAGCAGTGTTATTGAGTTTCCCCAGTGTCTGTGTCTCTTAATAGAGATCAGACAGTGCTATGGATTTACAGCCCCAACTCTGGGAACCTTCAGTCCATTAAGAGACAGCAGCCACCAGCTGTACAAACGTAACAGAAGTGGGATGTGTTAGTGCAGTTTGGAAGCCACTTGGCCCTCACCTCGAGGCTTGTTAACGGTTGCGTCTCCCTCCGTTCGCAGCTCCTGCAGCAGGCCACCTCCTCCAGCAACCTGGGCGCCTTCAGCGGCATTCAGCAGATGGCGGGTGAGTGGTGAACCACGCCTTTCCTCTGACTGTGCTGTTGTCTGAATCCAGGGGGTTCAGAGGGCAAAGGAAAGCAGCAGCGGGGACAAAGAAGAACAAAAGCAATTAGCAGCCCTCTTTGCTCTCTGGTTGGGGTGTAAAAATTAGACTAGCTGTGGGAAAGCTGCCCTCCTGCCTCAGGCATTTCCAGCAGTAGTAACGTGGGGGCACAGCGCGTTCCTGCATAGTACACCCGTTGTCTTATTTTTAAAATTGGGATTGGTTACTGGGGAATTTCCAGCAAGATTCTTGTATCCAGGGCAGCCAAAATGATTAATGTCCTTCTAAAATTTTAATAATAGGCGCTCAATAAAAAAACGGTCTGACCTCCATAATGAAAGCCTGGACTGCAGGCCTGTCTATAATGGTCTGTGTCCCCTGACGTCCACAGACAATGAACAGGGTGCCTTTTCCACTGTAGTCCCCCAGTTGACAGAATTGGGCATCAGACGCTTTTATGTGAAAGCATAATCTTTGTTCTTGAGAGAAATCAAAGTGTGGCTGGATTTGAAAGGCAGCGCGCGAAGGGTTGCTTTTTCTAATGAGCTGTGTCAGCGGTGAGGAGGTGCGGTGACTAGTGACAGGTCACTCCTGCTGTGTCACCTTCAGGCTGGTCCCCTAACTTTCCACAGGGCGGGGCAGGCCGCTTGTGCAAGAAATTGGAACACAGGTGCCATTCACCTGCCGCGAGGAACAGCCAGAGCGCTTTTTCCTCGTTTCTTTCCAGAGAGGTGGGGAGCCAGGGCTAGGAGAAGCACAAGTTTTTGCCCCGTTAAAATCAGGCAGTTTGTTTTAATCAAGGACACCCTGAGTCAATGTGCAGAATAAAAGCCATGATGAAAACTCCTTTTTTTCCCTCTCTTTTTTTTTTCTTTCCAAATACATACCCTTGGTTGCTTTTTTTCTTGTTTCAATTTGAATGGATCTGGAAACACTCTCCATGAGTGTACACAGGTTTCCCCTCCTGTGTGCTGTGATCCTCAGCCCAGCCTTTCATTGTGGCTTCACAGGCTAATGGTAGCTTGTCTGACAGGACAGATTGGCCCACAGTAAACATAATGCAGAATTAGTCACTGGGCTCTAAATCTACTGGCACTGCCAGCTTGTTCTGTTGTAATTACAGCTTTTGGATTATTGGGGGGAAAATGTATGTTCAAATGATAAGTAGTTAAATCATTCATCGGTATCTTCATGAATACAGTTTGGGAAGCTGGCCTTGGAGCTAAGAATCATATCGAATGGTTCATTTATTTTTAGTTCTGTGAAGGGAATTGGAGTGACATAAGTAAAATATTCAGGAAGTTTTCTATGTTTTAAAAAGAGAAAACCTCCAGATTGCAAGCGCTAAAATAAATGGTAAGGTTTGTCCCATTTTCCACGGAGGCTAGATTTGTTTTTCTTCTAATAGAAAGAATGGCTGCACCTAGATCCAAAGTTAGGGTCCTTGCTTCGAGGACGCCTCGGGCCCTCCTCTCCCACCGCTGAATTATGCTCTGGCTGCTGCCAAGCGCACTTCCCGGGCGGACAGAGCACCCTCACTTGTTAGCTGTGTGCTTTTTGGCCTCGCCAGCCACAGGTCAGGATGGAGTTCACGTGCTTAGCGTGCTCATTTACACACAGGTATCTGGGAGTCACCTTAGAGGGTGCATGGATCGGATGGCTAATGTGAGGCCTCTGTAAATGCACTGGGCTTCCCCAAGTGCCCCGTTCTTGAACCTTCAATATATGAAGTTCAGCACCCTGTGTCTGCCCAGGTCAGAAAATCAAATGCTGACAGTCCCTGGGGACCACTGCCTTGAATATTTAGAGTGTTAAGGATGTAGATGTCCAGGCTGTCTGCTGGGCGAGTTTTCTATAAAGGGTGCCCTTCGTTCGTAAGCATAATTGTGTCGTGGTCCTAATTGTTTGAAGCATTGTGGTTTGGGGTATTTTTTTTCCCAGTAAGATGAAGTTCAATGGCCTGCTGCTCTTTCCTGTCTGCTGGGCGAGTTTTCTATAAAGGGTGCCCTTCATTCGTAAGCATTATTGTGTCATGGTCCTAATTGTTTAAAGCATTGTGGTTTGGGGTATTTTTTTCAGTAAGGTGAAGTTCAGTGGCCTGCTGCTCTTTTGTCTTCTCCCAGAAGTAGGGCTTCCTTTTTTGTCTTTGCCAGTCATCTCACCCAGTATTAAAAAGTGACCTGTGATAGAGGCCACTTGCTAGAGGAAGCCTCCCCAACTCACCAGATGTGGGAGGGGTGCCCCTCTCTCTTGTGCCCCGACCCCTGACTGCCTCCCCGTCCTCCCTCACCTCTCTGACACGCCTGAATCGTCAGTGCTCCGCGAGGCCGTGGCCTGGGCTGATGGACTCAGCCCTCACTCCTCCAAGAGGTGCTCACAACTATTTTTGAGTGAATAAATTTATAAACCGACAAACTCAAATTTATGTTTTGGATACATTCCCAATGGCGCTAAAGTTAAATGCCTGCTTTCTTAATTAAGAAATTGGTGTTAGCCTTACATCTAAGCGCCCAACCCCCACCCCCACCCCCCCAAAAAAAACTACATTATATAAACTAAGGACAGTATGTTCACGGGTAAGTTAAATTAGAGAGTTTGTACAGCATCATGCATGTTATGGTGCAGATGCTCTGCAACACACATGGCACACATAGGGAGGAGGGATATGAAGGCACACGGAGG
>NW_005369364.1:0-947 GCF_000412655.1 Myotis brandtii | reverse complement strand
TGGAATTTGGACATAGAAAGGGTACAGGGAGAGAGATTTCACTTTTCATTTTATAGTCTTATATATTTTTTATGACTCTGCATTAATTTTATTACTAAAAAATAATCAAGGCAAAAAAAAGAAAAGCAGTATTCTGATATTTTTATCTGTCAAGATTATTCCTCATTCTCTCTCACAGCCCTAGCCGGTTTGGCTCAGTAAATAAAGCCTTGGCCTGAGGACTGAAGGGTCCTGGGTTTGATTCTGGTCAGGGGCACATGCCTGGGCTGTGGACTTGATCCCCAGTAGGGGGTGTGCAAGAGGTAGCTGATCAATGATTCTCTCTCATCGTTGATGTTTCTATCTCTCTCTCCCTCTCCCTTCCTCTCTGAAATTAATTAAAAAAATATATTTTTTAAATCTCACATACTAGTAAACTTTTATTTTAATCTTACCATTTTTTAATTTTAAAAATGTGTATACAAAATTGAAGTGGAAATTCATACACTAACTCAGGTACCGGACTGCCACTCTTTGTGTTCCAGCTTCCCCGGTCACAAACTTTGAGGTTGATCAGTCTGTGTTTGAAATTCCTGAATCTTACCATGTTCAAGACAATGGCAAAAACATGCACCTGCAGGACGAAGACTATGAGATCATGCAGTTTGCCATCCAGCAGAGCTTACTGGAATCGAGCCGGAGTCAGGTACGTTTATCAGAATAAAGGACAGGGCATGGGAGGTTTTACCCTCCCATTTGACCTCTTCAAATAACAACTTTGGCATATTTATGGTATTTGCAGAAATTGTTTTGTATTTTATAGACCTGGTCTTTTCCAAAACGTTATTACAAGATATATATATCTCATATAATCTGCATAATCCTATCAGCACCATTCACAGGCTGTCTCCTGACAGACTTCCCTTTTCCCCCTGTTCACCCATATAGCTAATGGTTATATATCTCTT
>NW_005369363.1:0-2430 GCF_000412655.1 Myotis brandtii | reverse complement strand
AAAAAATGAAAATTTCCCTCCTTCCTTTGGGTTGTGTTGTGTAGCCTGGGCTGGGGGTGCACATCCTGCGGTAGAGCCACCGCTGCGGGGGCAAGGCCTGCACTCCCTGGTAGCTTACGAGGTGTCCGGACTAGGATAGTATTAGAAACCCTAGCACTCTAGACAGAATGGTCCTGAGAGATGCCTGGAATTCTCACCCCAACGTGGGGCCCTCCCAGTGAAGAAATGTAGGCATGCAGTAAATACTGGTTTAGTAAGTAAGTAAATGATTGTGTTAATTTTTGAAGCAAGTAAGGTTTGCGAGGTCCAAAGAAAGGGCTAACCTTATTATTAAATATCTATATATCCTTATGATCCTTAATTATAAATACAAATTTTGAGTTTTATGCAAAACAGACAAGTAAATAAAAATATCTTGGAATTTACATTTTCTTGATGGTGTTAATTCTTCTCTTCCCTAGGATGCCATTGATAATAGATTAGATTCAAAGGAATGGCCATATTGTTCCCAGTGCCCAGCAGTGTGGAATGGCTCAGGAGCTGTAAGGTAAAACCTATAAATATTTTGTGTGGGAACCAATAGTGTATATTGTTTCTGTTTCATCTTTCAAAACTAGCCACGAATTCTCTTTCTCTTTTCCTGTCACTACCTCGTTGTTCCTTAAGGTGGCAGATGGGAACCATCATCCCAAGGCTGGACAGACTGAGAACATTTTAAAAAGTGTACCGTGGGCTCCGACATGGCAGGGTCTTAGAGGTCAGCTAGAGCATGGATTCCAGAGTGGTAACAAGATGACTGTTGGGTACTTACTTACACCTTAAAAAGGGAGAAATTAAGTTTTATTAATGTACACTAGCACACATATAATTTATAAACTAATATAGTATATTTTAATAGATGCATAAAATATTTATTTTGACATATTTATTTACTTTTCAAATAAAAGCTCAAAATTTTTACCAGTGGGGTACAGGAACAAAAACAGGTGATCCCGACTGTTGGGTACTTACTTACACCTTAAAAAGGGAGAAATTAAGTTTTATTAATGTACACTAGCACACATATAATTTATAAACTAATATAGTATATTTTAATAGATGCATAAAATATTTATTTTGACATATTTATTTACTTTTCAAATAAAAGCTCAAAATTTTTACCAGTGGGGTACAAAAACAAAAACAGGTGATCCCCATGGTCTAGACAGTGCTCTCCAGTGGCACCTTCTGCCGAGAGGGAAATGTCCTATAGCCACACTGTCCAGCTTGATAGCCACTAGCCACTGGAGCTGCTGAGCATTGTATGTGACCAGTGTGACCGAGGAACTGAAATTTCTATTTTATTTAGTTTTAATAAATTTAAGTAGCTTCATGTGGCAAAGTGGCTACTGTATTGGACAGTGCATATCTAAAGCAATCTGGGGGAGAAAATGGTAGAAATAATGGCTACTATTTATTGAGTGTTTTTGTGGTACCAGATTCCATACTTCGAGTGTTCTATACGTTACTTCATTTAATCTGAAAACAACCCTTACAGTTTAGAGAGCAGTTAAGTAACTTGCTGAAAGTCATACCTGAATTAGAAAGAAGCAGAATCAGAGTTGAAACTCAGGTCTAATTCTTTTTTTTTTTTTAAACAGCTTTATTGAAGTATATATAATTGACTTAATAACTTTGTATATGCTTTGATACATATAAAAACAATTTGAAGTTTTGATATGTATACATTGTAAAAAGATCACTACAGATGTACCCATCACTTTACATAACTACTGTTTCTTCTTTTATGTATTTTTTGTGTGTGTGGTAAGATTTAACTTAAGATCTACCCTCTTAGCGAATTTCAAGTATACAATGCAGCTTTGTTTACTCTGGTTACACTGCTGTACGTTGGATCTCTAGAACATAGTCATTTTGCACAACTGAAACTTTGTGCCCTTTGACCAGCATTGCCTCATTTCCCCCTCCCCTCAGCCCCTGGCAACTAACGTTTTGTTCTCTGCATGTGTAAGTTTAACTGTTTTAGATTCCACATATAAGTGAGATTATACAGTATTTGTCTTTCTGAGTCCGGCTTATTTCACTTAACTTAATGTCCTTCAGGTCCATTTATATAGTTGCAAATGGCAGAATTCATTTTTTAAGGCTGAGTAATATCCCATTGTATACATACACACCACATTGTTTTTACCCACTTGCTCGTCAACATTTAGGTTGTTTCTAGGTTGTTTCATATCTTGGCTATTGTGAATAATGTTGCTGTGAACATGGGAGTGAAGATATCTTCAGTACCTCCCACCATCATACTCTACTCACTTCCAGCAAGGGATATCCCAATACCACATCAGCTCCTGTGAACCCCCCCACCCCACCATATCTTTAAATGCCTATTGTTTCACCGCTACTTCCCTATTTCTTTAACTTCAAGAA
>NW_005369362.1:0-758 GCF_000412655.1 Myotis brandtii | reverse complement strand
TCCCCACACTCCCTCCCTCCATTATGCTCCCTCCCCCACACTCCCTCCCTCTATTATTCTCCCTCCCTAACACTCCCTCCTTCCTTCAGGCTCCCTTACACAGTCCTGCCTGTTTGAATCATTCCTCTTTGTGTTTTCCCCAACATGGTTTTGACAGAGAAATTTTAGGACTCGTGGTAAAATAGCCCTTTCACGGTGTGCAGTTTATAATCATATGTGACATATATTCATATATTGATGTTTATTTATATGATACATTTTTATATGTTCATTTTGGCATTGTTTTAAAAAACAAAATACTAGAAATCACCTGAATATGCAGTTAAAAATGATATATTTATGCAGAGAAATATAATCCAGTTGTTAATAAGAAAATGGTGTAGATTTGTATATTTTATTTTGGAATGATATCCTATAATACAGTGGTTGCCAACTTTGGGACCTCATGGACCACCAGTGGCGCCCGCTGCTATAATACATTGTTAAATTGAACAGACTCAGTGGCATGTGTAGTAAGATTGTGTTTTTTGTTTTAATAAAGATGCAAGTATCTATATGTTGTATAAATACATTCAGAAAATATCAGAAAATGACTGAATATTTGACCAGGAATGAAACCTGAGTCCTTTCTGTCCATAGGCTGATGCTCTAACCATTGAGCAACTGGCCATGGCTGAAAATCTTTTTTTTAAACAATATTTATATTGATTTTAGACTAGAGAGGGAGAGGAAGGGAGAGAAACATGGTTGTGAGAAAG
>NW_005369361.1:0-944 GCF_000412655.1 Myotis brandtii | reverse complement strand
GACTGCAAGTTGTCAAGGTGAATGAAATGACAAACAAGTCATCCAGTATTTTTCAGTTTTAACATCCAGGACCTTTTCGTGAATCGCTTTAGTTTTCTTACATATGTGCTTTGTGCAGGAGCGGCGTCAAAATTTACAAACCTCAATGTCTATCATTGTCCACTTCCGAAATTAATGGGCACCCTGAAGGACTCTGGGAAAAGAAAGATTTCAGTAATCAGAGCAAAAGATAACCTGATTTAGGATTACTGGGTGTGAGGTACACTTAGACGTAGAGTGAGTCTGTGTTCCAGAACAGGGATATTCCTCTGTAGTGATTACTAAGCTCGACAGGGACACACAGACGGCTTGGACAGCAGGAAGCCCAAGTTTTTGGGCTCTGGTCATTTGTAGGAGTTGTATAGTAATGAAGCGTGAGGCTTTGGGGAAAATTATAACTCCTCTTGTAGTGAGATTCTATGGAAAGCTGAGAATGGGTGCAATCCCTACGTTGGATAATAGGGTGTTGGGGTCAATCTCATTTCATCTCCCCCAGAGAGGGGGCTTGGGAACAGTTCTCATTGCATGGCAGTCATAGACCTCATTGCAGATATGGTGGGACTAGAACTTACTGCAACTTACGAAACATGAAAAGCAAACTATCATTGAGGATGGGTAGGATGTCTGTCAGGCAATTGTATTCAGCACTCAGCTGATGCTGTTACCGGAAGCAGTCCACAGACCATACTTTGAGAAATTACCACAGCCTGAGATTATCCATGGTCGCGTGTTGTTGCTGAAACTGGGTAGAGCTGGTGTTATTAGATGCCTACTTTTATGAAGAGTTCTGGAAGAATTGAGAAAGGCACGCTCTGGCAGGTCAAGGAAGGTCAAGATAACGCAAGCAAGGCTGGAGGAAAGAGGAGAGCAGAATCTTGTTAATTTTTTCGTTCATACCCCTCGGT
>NW_005369360.1:0-898 GCF_000412655.1 Myotis brandtii | reverse complement strand
TTATTTTTCACCTGGGAGACATATACTCACAAAGTTACTCACTGTCTCCTCATTAGAATATAAACGCCTAGATTTTGTTCAGAGTGGTGTCCCCAGTGCCTAGAATGGAATGAGCACCTAATATGCGCTCAACGAATGCTTGTGAAATGAAAACAAAAATATACCCTCTAGCAGCGGTGTGGCCTGGTGGTTAGGGGCACCGGTTCTGAGCCAGGTTGCCTGACTTTGAATCCCAGCTTTATCATGTACTCCAGCACCTTAACCGCTGTAATATTTCATCATCCGGAAAGTGGGTACAATAGCAACATCTCCCTCACTGGTGTAGTAAGTTGCTGTAGAAATCTTGGCTGTTAAGAATTACGTCATTAGACAGAGTTAGTCCCTTTTCCTGCATTAAATTTCACTGGAGGGGGCAGGCTGGGCTCATCCTCACTGCCCTCCCTGTTCCCTTTGGTCAGGAGTCTCATCACTAAGCTGACCACACTTTTCACCTGTATCCTTCAGCCTAGAAAAATCGTGCAAGCCTCCCTGGAATAAGGGCCTTTGCAGTCCCCTTGTCTCATGGAGGCGTCCAATAGCGTCCCCGCCCCCCAGCACAGTGCTGTGCAGTGGTGAGGGGCACTGGCTTCGAATCCCACAGAACTTAGTTTGCAGCCCTGACCCTCACTGTGAGGTCTGGGCCAGCTGACTTCACCTCTCATTTTTTCTTTTCTTTCTTTTTCCTTTCCTTTTCTTTTCTTTTCTTTTCTTTTCTTTTCTTTTCTTTTCTTTTCTTTTCTCTTCTCTTCTCTTCTCTTCTCTTCTCTTCTCTTCTCTTCTCTTCTCTTCTCTTCTCTCTCTTCTCTTCTCTTCTTTTCTTTCCTTCTATTTTTGCCTCTGGGAATTGAGGACAGTCATC
>NW_005369359.1:0-596 GCF_000412655.1 Myotis brandtii | reverse complement strand
AATGACAAGTGCTGGGGAGGATGTGGAGAAAAGGGAAGCCTCATATTCTGATGGTGGGAATGGCTGGTGCAGCAGCCATTATAGAAAACAGTATGGAGTTTCCTCAGAAAATTAAAGATGGAACTGCCATTTGACCCAGTGAAGCCACTTTTAGGAATATATGCTAAGGGACTCCAAACACTAATCAGAAACAATGTATGCTCCCCTATCTTCATAGCAGCACAATTTGCAATATCTAAGACTGGAAACAGTCCAAATGCCCTTGAGTACCTGAATGGATAAAAAAGCTGTGGTATATTTATGCCACCAAATACTATGCAGCAGTGAAAGAGAATGATCTCTTACCCTTTGGGACAGTATGGAGGGACCTGGAGAGTATCATGGTAAGTGAATTAAGACAGTCAGAGAAAGACACATATCACAGGATCTCACTCCTATGTGGAAACTAATAACAAAATAAACTGATTAAGAGAATGGATCCAGAGACATAGAAGCATGGAGCAAACTGGGGAATCTCAGAGGGAATCGTGGTCAGGTGGGTGGGTGGGAAGAGGTCAGGCAACAAACTCGTATGCATATGTGCATCATCCAGGGAC
>NW_005369358.1:0-496 GCF_000412655.1 Myotis brandtii | reverse complement strand
AGCCATATCAGTGAAGAAATTCCTTCCGCATATGTTTTCGATTTCGCTGCCTGTGGATTCCATTAGTATTTTTATGGTTTCCCGTCTTACATTTAAGTCTATCCATTTTGAGTTTATTTTTGTATATGGTGTGAATTGGTGGTCTAGTTTCATCTTTTTGCATGTATCTGTCCAATTTTCCCAATACCATTTATTGAAGAGACTATCTTGACTCCAGTGTATGCTCTTGCCTCCTTTGTTTAATTGAGCGTATTGGTTGGGGCTGATTTCTGGGCTCTCTATTCTATTCCATTGATCTATATGTCTGTTCTTGTGCCAGTACCAAGCTGTTTTAAGAACAGTGGCTTTGTAATACAGCTTGATATCTGGTATTGAGATCCCACCTACTTTGTTCTTCTTTCTCAGGAGTGCTGCAGTTATTCGAGGTCTTTTTTTTTATTCCAGATGAATTTTTAGAACGTGTGTTCTAGATCTGTGAAATATGCTGTTGGTATTT
>NW_005369357.1:0-484 GCF_000412655.1 Myotis brandtii | reverse complement strand
TGGGTCGCTGCTCAACCCACTGAGCCACACCGGCTGGGCTGCCCTCAGCTCTTTGTGCAGGGCCCGACTAGGTGCAGCTCCTGAAAGCATAGGGTTTGGGCACCAAATAGAGGCTGTCTGGGAACTCTGTACCAAGGTGAATCACATGGAGCCCAGATCTGTGTTCTCAGTGGTTAGAGCGTCAGCCTGCACAGCCAGGGGCCAGGGGTCAGATTCCAGGTCAAGGGCACTTATCTCACTTGCAGCTTTGATCCCTGGCCCCGGGTCGTGGAGCGTGGGGTAGGCAACCAGTGGATGTGTCTTTTCCACGTTGATGTTTCTCTCTCTCTGCCTCCTCCTCCATCCCTCCACCCTTTCTCTATAGATCAATGAAAAAAATCTCCCCAGTTGAGGATTTGAAAAAAGAACCATGTTTAATGCAATAGTTTAACAAATCAAACCTAATGCAAATTCCATGGTGAATGGAATATCGACAGGCTAAGTG
>NW_005369356.1:0-763 GCF_000412655.1 Myotis brandtii | reverse complement strand
ATTGGATTGAGATCTGGTGATTGTGGGGGCCTCCTAACCAAGGTAAAGTCTCCCTCATGTCCAAAGCACTCCTCCTGCACAATACGAGCACCGTGGCATGGTGCATTGTCTTGTTGGAAGAAGCCATCTCCATTGGCATACGCCATCAACATGATAAGATGAACTTGATCAGCAACGATACTTAGATATGTTGTGCTATTCAGACGTAGTTCCACACGAATTAAAGGGCCCAAATCCTGCCAGGAAAACATGCCCCAAACCATAACACTGCCCCCACCAGCTTGAAGGGTTGTACCCATGCATGTGGGGTGCATGCTTTCAAGCTGTTTTTGCCAAATTCTCACTCTGCCATCTGCATGATGCAACTGGAAACGTGATTCATCGGACCACATGACTTTTTTCCAATGCTCGACTGTCCAATCCTTGTGTTCCTGTGCGAATTGGAGACGTTTTATCTTGGTAACTGCAGACAGCAAAGGTGTTCGAACAGGCCTTCGGCTTCCATATCCCATATGATGCAGTGTATGGCTAATTTGCCTACAAACGTCAGGTGGTCATAAGAATCTGGCCACTCAGTGTATGTATATATATTTAAAAGTGGTAAATAACAGTGGTAAATTACATTGTTCACATTAATAAGCAAAATAGGCAGATTGAAGGCAAGGCTGAGAGAATTTATGGGAGCAAAGGTGGGAATTGTGTGTAAGCTTCAAGAAGGCTGGCACTGGGCCTGAGAGATCTTCAGACTCTTTCTCTCTTCTTC
>NW_005369355.1:0-822 GCF_000412655.1 Myotis brandtii | reverse complement strand
CCACAGCAAATGTCCTGCTTCTGGTGAAGGGGCAGGAGGGGAAGGGACACTCTGGAAGCCCTGCCCCTGAATGAGGGATGATGGACAGGGAGGCCCAGACAGTGCAGCTGACTCCAGGCAGCACACAGCCATCAGAAATACACAAAAGGTGTGAGGACCAGGGACGAGGAGAGGACACCACCAGGAACAACACGGCGCTCTACACGGAACACCCAAACCATCTGCTCACAGTGTTAGAACTAGTATGAGTGCGGTGAGGCAGCTTTGCCCACCATCAACGCAGGTCCAGCGCTGAAATCCCAGAGGCCTTCTAGACACTGCCCATGGCCACTGAGAAAAGGAATCAGTAAGGTGGCATTTCCAGTGACTACTACAAACCTCCTGGGAAGAAATCTAACAAAACATGTGCAAGATTTCAGAGAGGACATTGTCCGGTTGAGCTAAAGGACATAAGGTCCAAATGACATGGACAGATATGTGCTGGCCATGGGTGGGAGACGCAGCATCCTCAAGCTGTAAGCTCTTATCAATGTACAGCCCTTCCCCCAGAGTCCCCCTCACAGGATTTCTCAGGACACATGACAAGACAACTTTTAGGTTTTGATGACAGGTTTGTGGGAGTAAAAAGTTATCATAAACTATTTTGCTTTTATTGAAAAGGGAACTAACCTTGGGTTACAAGACAAAATTGTATTTGACAAAAAAATCTCTGAGTGAAATTTTTTAATTTTGTTAATCCTCACCCAGGATATTTTTTTAGTTTTTTAAATTTTTTTTGGTCTTTTTCTCTTTTTATTGTCTAAAGTTTTATATATGTCTCCT
>NW_005369354.1:0-895 GCF_000412655.1 Myotis brandtii | reverse complement strand
CCCGCGGGCCGTAGTTTGAGGACCCCTGAGTTAGGGTGTCAAGGCGGGGCAGTGGGCGGGTCGGTGGGGCCATGCGATTTCACGCGCTGGGCCTCTAGTTAAGTTATAATTGAACATATTCCTCTACCATTGTTTTACAAAGTAACAACACTTCAACCAGTTAACTTGGTGAATTCTAAATAGATTTTACTCATTGGTTGGATGAAATTGTTAAGTTTCCCCTAAAAGTTTAATGATTTTGTCCTGAAGAATCTGAAATGCTTTATTACCTATAACATTTTTATTAATTCCTATTTTTTCTTATGATATTCCTTCACTGATTTGAGTACTGACCCTTTTCCACTGATTATATCTTAAAATTTTCCTCCTTCAAATTTCTTGTTGGACTAACTCAGCTCACATATAGATTATTATAGCATTACCCTCCTAATATAGTGCTTATTTTATACATGTTCCATATTTATTACATTACTATCAATGCACAGTTTAAAAAGTCCAATGGTTCTCTGTGCCTTATGAAAACAAGCAAAAAGTGGTCTCCTTTCCCACCCCTACTTGCCCACAAAAACCACTTAAATTCTTTTAGCTGTTCCTTTGCATTTATATGCTTAAGGATATATATAGCATGATAATACTATTATCTCTTAATTTTTTAAAAGAGATTTTTTTTTACTTTGAATTCCTATTGTGGAACATAAGGATTTAGAAGTCTTAAATCTTGCTTTCTGCCTCATTCTCCACACAAATCTCCTCCTCCCTCTTATTTATTCAGTGTAGCTATGATTTGTGGTCCAATCAATATGTCAGATAGTTTTATGAAGATTATGTAAATATTATATTGAGATGAGCCATGTGCATGTGAAATACTCTCTCTCTCTCTCTCTCTCTCTATATA
>NW_005369353.1:0-574 GCF_000412655.1 Myotis brandtii | reverse complement strand
CAAACTCTGGTGTTTACCTATGCCTCCATCTTGGTTTCTCCCAGCTTTTTATTTTGATGTAGTCTCATTTGTTTATTTTCTCCTTAGTTTCCTTTGCCTTAGGAGATAAATCTAAACATATTGCTACGAGAGATGTCTGAGATTTTTCTGCCTACAGTTTCTTCTAGAATTTTTATGGTTTCAGCCCTTATATTTTGAGTTTATTCTTGTATATGGTGTCAGTTGGTGGTCTAGTTTCATTTTTTTTGCATGTATCTGTCCAATTTTCCCAACACCATTTATTGAAGAGACTCTCCTGCCTCCTTTGTCAAATATTAATTGAGCGTAAAGGCTTGGGTCGATTTCTGGGTTCTCTGTTCTGTTCCATTGATCTATATGCCTGTTCTTGGGCCACTATCAGGCTGTTTTGGTTACAGTGGCTTTGTAATATAATTTGAAATCTGCTACTGTGATTTCTTCAACTTTGTTTTTCTTTCTCAAGATTCCTGCAGCTATTTGGGGTCTTCTTTATTATTTATTTATTTATTTGTCTATTTATTTATTGTTTAAAGTATTACACATCTTTTTCCCAGAT
>NW_005369352.1:7287-22773 GCF_000412655.1 Myotis brandtii | reverse complement strand
CGAGTGAAATCTTTCACCCCACAGACAACGGCAGCAGCTCAAAGGCCCTAGCAGACCAACAAGGAAGAAAGGCATAGGCAGCATCCCCTTGTGGATGTTACTTTAACACGTTACCTTTGTTGGGGTGTGGGGAGCAGAAGGTGGTCTCTCTGACACAAACCACTCAGGACACATACAAACGCATCTGTGTCCAGCTAAAAGGCCAAGCACAGCTTTACACCCCCCTTCCCACCTCCAATTTCATGAAATGACAAGAAATAATAAACAATTTTAAAAGGATTATTTCTGGGTTTGCAATTGTTTTCCTAAGTTCTAAGTTTATGGAAGTTTGATGTTCAGCTATGAGTGATATTCTAAATCATTGATTTTCAACTGGTATGCCACAGGAATTTTTAAAACATGCGATACCTGACTATTTAGTCAGGAGCACTAACCTCTTTTCCCTTAAATTGTCAAATAAAAAAAAAAAACATAGGCCAACACAACAACAGCCATCCAGTGTGAATGAATCAAAATATATCTCTCTTTTTTTGTCAGATTGACAAAAAAAAACATTTTTTGGTATGCTGCAGAATTTGAGTAATTAGTTTATATGTTCCATGAGCTGAAAATCACTCTTCTAAATAAATTATATACAAGTTAATAAGAGAAACACTCAATAACACAATTCCAAATATAATAAGAAGGAATAGAGATACATCCACCAACATCTTATCTCTGAAACCAATTGAATTAATTTACCACAAGAAAAATAAAAAAAGATTTATAAATTCCATTTTGAATGAAAATGGAGAGAACTTACAATCCCAAATAATACTTTTCCTTTTTAAAAAAATTTTTTTATTGATTTCAGAGAGGAAGGGAGAGGAAGGGAGAAATAGAAACATCAATGATGAGAGAGAATCATTGATTGGCCACCTCCTGCATACCCCACACTGGGGATGAAGCCTGCAACCCTGGCATGTGCCCTGACTGGGAATCAGACCATGACCTCCTGGGTCATAGGTTAATTATCAACCACTGAGCCACTTCTGTCAAGTCCAGTGAAACTGGAACCAAATTGAGGGAAGATGCTGACACAGTGTCCCATGATGACAGCTCATGGGCAGAGCAGACAAATACAACTTCTCTAAAGTGCATGATATACTCAGAGGAACAAAATCAAAGACACCTTGTTTGTAACTAGATCCACCACATGTATGAGACTGCTCCTGAGAAAGAGAACTGAGCACCTAGAAAAGAAAAGCAGAATTAAAGACATAGTTAAAGTGTTCCTGAAAAATAAAAGAAAATTTCAATCTGGCTGGGGTAAGGGGAAAATGGGGAGTTGTTTGATGGATGAAGTGTTTCAGTTTTGCAAGTTGAAAAAAGTTCTGGAGATTGGTTGTGCAACAACATAAATGTACTTAACACTATTGAACTGTACACTTAAAAAACATTAAGATGGGCCCAGCCGGTGTGGCTCAGTGGCTGAGCATTGACCTATGAGCCAGGAGGTTGCAGTTCGTTTCCCGGTCACATGCATGGGTTGAGGGCTTGAGCTCAGTGGGGGGTGTGCAGGAAGTAGCCAGTCAGTAATCCTCTCTCATCATTGATGTTTCTATCTCTCTCCCTCTCCCTTCCTCTCTGAAATTAAAAAAAATATGTATTATTTTTTAATGTCTAAAAAAACAAACAATTAAACTGGAAACAAATAAAAATGAACACACAACAACCCCAAATCTCTGGGACACAGCAAAAGCAGTCCTGAGAGGGAAGTTCATAGCACTACAGGCCTACCTCAAAAAACACAAGAAAAATTAACAATAAACTACTTAACCCTACAACTTAAAGAATTACAAAGAGAACAACAAGAAAAGCCCAGAGTAAGTAGAAGAAAGAAAATAATAAAGATTAGAGCAGAAATAAATGACATGGAGACTAAAAAAACAATACAAAAGGCAATGAAACCAAGAGCTGGTTCTTTGAAAAGATAAACAAGATTGATGAACCATTAGCCAGGCTCATCAAGAAACAAAGAGAGAGGACCCAAATAAATAAAGTCAGAAACTAAAATGGAGAAGTAACAACTGACACCACAGAAATACAAAAGGTTGTAAGAAAATACTATGAACAAGTATATGCCAACAAGCTGGACAATATGGATGAAATGGACAAATTCCTAGAAAAATACATTTTTCTAAAACTGAATCAGGAGGAATCAGAAAACCTGAATAGGCCAATAAAACTAATGAAATTAAGGCAGTAATCAAAAAAGCTCCAGCAAACAAAAGCCTGCGTCTGGACAGCTTCACAGGGGAGTTTTATCAAACCTTCAAAGAACAACTAACACAATATCCTCCTCAAACGATTCTAAAAAATCCAAGAGGAAAAAACACTTCCAAGCTCCTTTAATGAGGCCAGCATTATCCTCATTCCAAAACCAGATAAAGACACTTCAAAAAAAAAGAGAATTACAGGCCAATATCCCTGATGAACAGACGCTAAAACCCTCAACAAAATATCAGCAAATCAGATCCAGAAATATATTGAAAAGATCATATACACCATGACCAAGTAGGATTCATTCCAGGGATGCAAGGCTGGTACAATATTCACAAATCAATAACGTGATACATCACATAAACAAACTGAAAGGCGAAAATCACATGATCATATCAATAGACGCAGAAAAAGCATTCGACAAAATCAAACACCCATTTTTATAAAAACTCTCAGCAAAGTGGGAATAGAGGGAGCATATCTCAACATGATAAAGGCCATATATGACAAACCTACAGCCAACATCATACTCAATGGGCAAAAACTAAAACTATTTTCCCTAAGAACAGGAACAAGACAGGGATGTTCACTTTCACCACTCTTATTCAACATAGTACTGGAAGTCGCAGCCACAGCAATCAGACAAGAAGAATTAAAAGTCATCCAAATTGGAAAGAAGGAAGTAACTCTCATTATTCGCAGATGAGAATTTTCTATATTGTACATAGAAAATCCTAAAGACTCCACCAAAAAACTACTAGATTTAATAAATGAAATTGGCAATGTAGCAGGATACAAAAACAACACCCAAAAATCTATGGTTGTTTTATACACCAATAATGAATTCTCAGAAAGACAAATTAAACAACCCCATTTACCATTGCAACAAAAAAATTAAGATACTTAGGAATAAACTTAACCAAGGAGGTAAAAGACTTATAATCAGAAGCAAAATCAAAGGACAAAGAAAATTATAAATCACTGTAACTGCTTTAATATTAAAATATTTATTTTTCTAAAAGATCACACAAAAGTTGGGAAGAGAAAGAGGATGTCAACTAGTCTACATCGAAGTCCAGGCTGATGGAGGACAAAGAGCTGCCTAAGGAAATGTAGCTGGAGTCAAGGGCAGAGCTGGAGCTGGTGGCCGGCCTGAGCCCGGCAGCCTGGGGCAGCCACGCTCGCCGGCACCACCAAGTGCAGAGGGGGGCAGCCACGCTGCTGGCCCCATCGTTCCTCCTTTCCAGAAAGGGAGAGAGCGGGCGCTCACTCTTTAGACATGTTCTTGATGGTCTTGTGCTCCTTCATGGCTTTCTCCCAATCGCTGCCATTGAATTCCTCGATGACCATACTCCGCACAGTGCCCTCATCCAGACAGTGTGGGGCGATTCCTGGGGGGAGTGGCACAGAGAAAGGGGTCCCCAGTATGAGTGAGACCAGGTGCTCTACTGGCTCTTGGACAAACCCACACCTGCGAGCATCCCTGGGCTGCATGTGAGCCTACAGGGTCCTGCTTACTTTGTTCGTCTCTGAGACGGGGATCAGCCTTCCTCAGCCAGGGAGGCCACGGCTGGCCATCCGTCAGGACCGGCTGAGTACAGAGCAGAACGGCTCCGCCTGGACCCATCTCTGACCGACAGTCTGCAGAATTCACAGGCCTTTTCTGGCCGAGCCAGGTGGCTTCTAAGCATTAAATGCCACCCCATCTGCACAGGAGCTGACACTGTCCAAAGCCTTCCTGTGCTTCGCGGTAGGAAAAAGGCGCCACCATGTGACACACGGGAACGAGCAGCAGCTGCTCTGAGAAATGCGCAGAACAGCGAGGTGGTGCCATGCCCTCCCCACCGCGAGGCAAGGACACGGCCCAGCTGCCCCCAGTCCTGGAAGCTGCGCCTCCACGGGAACGAGATCCCTCAGGGACGTCCCCACCGCTGCTTCAATTCACATGGCAAGTGGCGTCATTCTGAACAACCGTCTAAAGGCTGTTTCTGCCTCCAGATCAAGTAGGACCGGAAGAGGGACTTTGGGGGCTTCTCCTGTTTCTGTTTTGAACCAAAAAGTTTGAAGGGCATTATCAATGCTCTTCCATCTTGCTTCCTTATCCCTTTAACCACCATTGTTACCCCCCTTCCCACAGGCCCCCGATCTCTCCCCTGCTCGCTGTCTCTCAGTGCCAGCCCCGTGAGGCAGCTCTGGCAGCACCAGGATGAGGTCGGGACGGGGCTGGCATCTGACTGAGCAGAGCCAGGCTTCCGTCCCATCGTCTGTTCCTCTGAAACAGGCCTGCGGAAGGGTCTCGCCACGCAGGGGCAAGCCGAGCACGCAGTGCCCACCTTGCTAACCAGATTTTCCCAGAGCAGCCCAGTGACTGGTGTCCCCAGAGCTGTGCCGTTCTCATTACTCACCAAAGCCCCCGGGGTTGGAGCGGGGGGTGTAGAAACTCTGGACCCCACATCTCTTGCAGAAGGTATGCTGCGCCTTGTGAGTGTTGAACGTGTACGTGGTGATGCTCTCCGCTCCCTAAGGGAAAACAGACAGACAGGTGTCCCCTTCTACAAAGAGATGTTATTTCTCACTTAAAAAATCTGTCTTCGAAAAGGCTCAACGGGTTAGGGAGCCCCTCTGCAGGGCCCTCGGGATGATGAGGACACGTCCGATCCCCCAGGGAACCACCTGCACAGCCAGGAGACTCGTGTAGATGGGCCTGTTCTGGAGAAAGGACAGCTCATGCCTTCTCGCAGGTCAACTGCACACAGAGCAACTCAGCCTCACAGTGTCCCTGTTCACGGCCAGACAGCCCTGTCGACATGGGGGTGGGGGTGTGGGGGCGGGAAAACGCCTGCTTTCCAGGCCCGAGTGAGTAGACAGCCCGCACTAGGGACTGGCTCTCCATGTCCCCAAACAGCCCTGCTGAAGGTCTTGAGAAAACAGTTGACTGCAGTTGCGAAAAACAAACTAAGAAAAGAGTATTTGCCAGACATCAGAGACAAAAGACTAATTTCCCAAATGGATAATAACAAATGAGAAATTGGACAAAGAACATGAACAAACAGTGACAAGAAAAAACAGGCCTGGCGGATAGCTCCGTTGGTTAGAGCATCGACCAAAAATGCAAGGTTGAGGGTTTGATACCCAGTCAGGGCACCTACAAGAATCAACCAAAGACTTCATAAATAAATGGAACAAGAAGTTGATGTTTCTCTCCCCCCGCTTCTCTCTCTCTAATCAATAAATAAAAATTAAGAAAAAATAAACAAATAGGTCTTTAACCTGTGAAATGATGTTTACACTCATGAACTGCGATGAGATATTTTTCACTGTCAGGTGGGCAAAATATAAAAGTAGTTTAACACAGTACTGAGGCGATGTGGAGGAACATCACTCAATGGGCCAGTTGTGAGAATATACACTGATAAGTTCTGACATCAAAATTTTAAATGAACAATCCTTTGACACAGCAACTCCACGTCTGGAAATGTATCCCACAATTAGAATCCCATGTTTCCAATGACACATGTACATGGATATTACAGCACTGTCTGTACAGGCTGAAGACTGGACAAACTGAAAATGTCCAACAGAAGACTAGTTAAAGCAACTATGGACACATAAAATGGAATCCTCTGCAACTTTCCGAAAGTTACAAATACTAATACGGAATCTTCTCTAAGGTCACAAAGTTAGTGAAAAGGCAAAGCGTATTACAATGTGTGTACTAGACACTATTCCTATTTTTTTAAAAGGATATACATACTTGTGCCACTGTGTGTGTCGGGGGGAGTGTGGGTGTGGGTTGGGGTGGAGGGTTTCTGTGTGTGTGTGTGTGTGTGTGTGTGTGTGTGTGTGTCTGTGGGTTGAGGTGGAGGGTTTCTGTGTGTGTGTGTCTGTCTGTGGGTTGGGGTGGAGGGTTTCTGTGTGTGTGTGTGTGTGTGTGTGTGTGTGTGTGTGTCTGTGGGTTGAGGTGGAGGGTTTCTGTGTGTGTGTGTCTGTCTGTGGGTTGGGGTGGAGGGTTTCTGTGTGTGTGTGTGTGTGTGTGTGTGTGTGTGTGTGTCTGTGGGTTGAGGTGGAGGGTTTCTGTGTGTGTGTGTCTGTCTGTGGGTTGGGGTGGAGGGTTTCTGTGTGTGTGTGTGTGTGTGTGTGTGTGTGTGTGTGTCTGTGGGTTGAGGTGGAGGGTTTCTGTGTGTGTGTGTCTGTCTGTGGGTTGGGGTGGAGGGTTTCTGTGTGTGTGTGTGTGTGTGTGTGTGTGTGTGTGTGTCTGTGGGTTGAGGTGGAGGGTTTCTGTGTGTGTGTGTCTGTCTGTGGGTTGGGGTGGAGGGTTTCTGTGTGTGTGTGTGTGTGTGTGTGTGTGTGTGTGTGTCTGTGGGTTGAGGTGGAGGGTTTCTGTGTGTGTGTGTCTGTCTGTGGGTTGGGGTGGAGGGTTTCTGTGTGTGTGTGTGTGTGTGTGTGTGTGTGTGTGTGTCTGTGGGTTGGGGTGGAGGGTTTGTGTGTGTGTGTGTGTGTGTGTGTGTGTGTGTGTGTGTGTGTCTGTGTCTGTGGGTTGGGGTGGAGGTTTTCTTACGCTTCTTCCCCAGCCGCCAGAACACCCTTGAGCTCTGCGTCTCCTATAAAAACAGTTCCCTCAGGGGCCTCTCCTCACCCTGCGGCCACTTCACCACAGAGAAGCTGCAAAGAGCAACAGCCAAGTGGTCCCAAACCAGCCAGAGTGATCTGATTACACACTTCCCCCGAGAAATTCCCCAGAGTGGGGAGCTGCCTCACACCCCCCTCACCCGTTCATTACCAGAGGTCACTGGTGACCTCCGATCCTCACTCCCTCGCGATCCTGTGCGCCCACCAGCCTGACCACAGCCCTCCTCCCACTGAGCGCACAGCCTGTCATCACTTCTGTCTCAGGCCCAATCACAATCACCAAGGGCAGCATCTTGACTAATCTAATGGGCACTTCCCTTGACCACTGGATTTTTAACTTGCTCTTCTACTGACCTCTCAGTACCACGCCTTCCATTTAAAGTTTGTGTCTCTGAGGACACCCACTCCTGTTTCTCCCCTCCCCCCGGCCATCCTTCTCGGGCTCGATAAATGCTGGCGAGCCCAGGAGCTGTCCTCGGCCCTCTCCCTTCTTTGGCTACACCCTCTACCCAGCTGGCCTCACCCGGTCTCATAACTCTAAGCACCGGCAATAAGCCAACCACTGTCAAATCGGCAGCTGCAGCTCTGCTCTCTCTCCACAACTCCACTCACCTCCAGCTGCCCACTTCCTACCTCTGCATGAATGTCCAAAAGATAACTTCAATCGAACTTTTTCAAAAAAGAACTTTTGCTTCCAGCATCTCACTGGCTTCTCGCCCAGGATCTGGCATCTCTGTTGCCTCGTTGGTTAGGCCCAACACTGTGGATGTACCTTTGCTCTCTCTTCCTCCTCTTCACGCCCGATCCTTTACAGAGTTCTGTGCACCCTTCTCTACAACAGCGGCTCTCAGAGCGTGGTCCTCACCAAGAGCATCACATGAACACATAGAAATGTAAACTCTCACTCCCATCCCACGACCCACGGATCAGGAGTGGGGCTCGGCCACCTGTTTAACATGCCCTGTAAGTGACCGTGCACACTGAGGTGCGAGAACCACTGCTCTAAGACACCTGTTCAATTACCTATTCAAAACATATCTCCAGCCCTGGCCAGTGGTTAGAGCATCATCCCGTGCACCAAAGGGTTGTGGGTTCAATTCCCAGTCAGGGCACATATCCAGGTTGTGGGTTCAATTCCCGGTTAAGGGACGCACAGAAGGAGGCAACCAATCGATGTTTCTCTCTCACATCCATGTTTCTCTCTCTCCCCACTCCTCTCTCTAGAATCAATGAAGAAGAAAAGCACATCTCCAGTTATCTATTTTCTTTCCATCTCCATGACTACCATCTGAATCCAAGCTCCCATCAGCTCTCACCTGACCCGCCTTGACAACCTCTTAGCTACCCCCGTCTGCACCTGCCTCCTTACAAGCCAGTCTCCACACAACAGCCAAAGTGAGCTTTTAAAACACTGAAGCAGGTCTTGTCACTGCCCTGCTTATGCCCCTCCTTGAACTTCACACTACACAGAGAGTAAAAGCTACCCCTTCTGCTGTTGCTCTCGCCAACCCCGCCCTAGTCTACCCTTTCACCTCCACCTCACTGACCCTCTGCGGTCACAACGGCTGGTTCAGCTCCTCAGGCATGCCACAGCTGTGCTCGGAAGCCCCCTGCACTATATTCTCTCTTTGCTGGGGAGCTCCTCCACCCACGCACCCCACCTTCACCACGGATAGCTGAGCACTGGAGGGACCTTTCCTAACCAATCTACTCCAGCCCCCAGTGGTCATCTACGTGTTGCTCTACTTCCCCTCTTTACACGCACGATCGGACTTCTGACTTAGTCCTTCTGTATCCCCTCTATAGACTGTCAACTCCGAGCGGACCTGTCTGTCCTGCCAACGGCTGGGCTTCAGTGGAGCAGTGCCTGCGCGCAGCAGGTGTCCCATAAATACTTGTTGAATGAATAAGTGTTGTACTTACTTTTTTAAAAAAAAACACAATATGTACATATAATGAATCACTACACAGCGTATCTGAACCTAATATAATGTTATGT
This sequence comes from Myotis brandtii, assembly GCF_000412655.1. Classification (NCBI taxonomy): domain Eukaryota; kingdom Metazoa; phylum Chordata; class Mammalia; order Chiroptera; family Vespertilionidae; genus Myotis; species Myotis brandtii. Next base: position 13,883 of record NW_005369352.1, on the reverse strand, counting down.
GTCAATTTAAAATGAATGAATAAGCCCTGGCTGTGGCTCGGTTGGTTAGAGGTTGTCCGGGTGCACCTGGGATGTGGGCTCGACCCCTGGGTCAGGGCACCTGCGAGAATCAACCCATGAGAGCACAGATAAGTGGAACAACAAATCGATGTCTCTCTCTCTAAAAACCTATCAATAAAATTTTTTTAATTAAAAAGAATAAATACCAAAAAAAAGCAGAAACTTGCTCCTTCAACAGACTGGAGCCAAAGAAGAGGATGGCGGCCTTGAGCCTGCTTTTCTCTAATCTTCAGAAATCTGTCTGCCAAGCCTGAAATTTTACCTGCAGTCTAACCCCAACTCCTCCAGCTGTGTTAGCCATGTTTGAAGGCAAAAAGCTCCAGGTTTGGCAGGAGCTCCTATCCCAGACTGACAAGGGAAGGCAAAAACGCTCCGAAGAACTGCATTAGAGAGCACAGGGTGGCAGGGGGTATGGGGTGCCCACAACTACCAGGTCGTTGGCATGAAAGGCTTGAAGATAAATCAGAGGCAAAGCCACAAAGTTTCCTTTAGAGCTAAGATTTGGGATGTGTGGAAGAAAGAAAAGAGCATAGTTCGGGTGTCTGGGAGGTGCTTCGGGAAGTCTGACTTTGTTCCCTCACCATTCTCAAGGACACTGAGTGCTTAGAAATCTTGTCCAAGGCAAGGAAATTGGCTAAGGAAGGGATCACAGAACCCTGCTGCCCTTTCAAAGTCTCCCTCTCAGGTTCCCAACTCCCACTAATCCGCACCCTCCCTCTCCCTGTCTCTTTCACAGCCAGCCCCCTCCCGCAGAGCAAGAGAGAACTGGAGAGGAGTCCCCTCCTAGGAGGAGGATGGCCCCACCCACATACAGGAAGCACACATTCCTGCCTGCTGGCACCCTGCATATTTGCACCAGGGACAGCTAGAGATGGACTCAGCTAATGTTTGTGCGTTGCACACATATATGCGGTGTGCACACACGAGGGACTGGTAGTGCCAGGGCCCTTGAAATGTCACCAGAACAGAGGCCACTGGATTATCCTGAGAAACACTGCCCTACCTCAACACACCCCCACTCTGTGCATCCCATTTCTTCTTTGGGGAGAGCCTGCCTCTCAGACTGACACTGCCCCTCTTGCTGTGGCTGATACCCATTTGGGGGCATAGAGACGGGCAGGCATCTTACCACCTTCACCCCAAATGGGAATAATACTAAATGGGCACACAAAGATGGGGATTGGATCATTCAGTGTCAAAGAGCACCGACTTTTCAGAGGGAGGAGATCTCAGAATGGAGAAATGAAATGGTGCAAGGAGATTGGATATGGAAAGAAGGACTTCCTAGAAAAGGACTAAACTTATTTGAAACTTTTTATTGTAAAATAAAATACAGATGCAGAAAACCACTTAAAATAAATGCATAGCTTACTGAGTTATTTTAAAACACCACTTACCCCACCACACACATCATAGAACTTTGCTGGCCACAGTAGCAGCCTTTCCAGGTCTCTCATCCCAATCACAGCTGCCTTCTTCCAAACAAAAGTGGCCACTTTCTTGATGTTGATGATATTTTCCTTATTTTGTTTATGATTTTATCATCCATATGTGCATCCCTGTCTGCCATAGTTTAAAATTCCTTTTTTTATTTTATACCTAGAGGCCCGGTGCACATTTCATACACATTGAAAGTAAATTAATCAGAAGGTGGCTGTCAGGACAGGACTGGGCAAGATGGGCTGGATACGCCCAGGAGCCAACCTCCAGCGGTCCCTCCCTGGATGGCCGCACCTGGAGCAGCACCTGGGCTCAAAGGGCATCTGTGAAGTGAGTGGGGTCCCTCCAGCAGGTGGGGTCCCTCCGCCTGGCCTGTGAGGATCAGGCCAAAACCAGCAGTCCCACATCCCCTGAGGGGTCCTGGAGTGCGAGAGGGCACTCTGCAAAATTGCTGTCACTCAGAAGCTCCTGCATTGAGCGTCTGCACCCTGGTGGTCAGTGCAAGTCATAGCTACCAGCCGGCTGCTTAGGCTTATATATATTCTAGAAGCCTGGTGCACAAAATTAGTGCACTCAGGGGGTCCATCAGCCCGGCCTGCACCCTCTCACAGTCCAGGAGCCCTTGGGGGATGTCTGACTGATAGCTTAGGACCATTCTGAGTGGAGAACGGGCCTAAGCCATCAGTTGGACATCCTTAGTGCTGCCACGGAGGCGGAACAGGCTCCCACCACGACCGCCTCTGCGCTTGCCAGCTGTGAGCCCAGCTTCTGGCTGAGCAGTGCTCCCTCTATGGGAGTGCACTGATCACCAGGGGGCAGCTCCTGCATCTGCACACTGGTGGTCTTTGTGTGTCATAGCCACCGGTTATTCCACCGTTCAGTCAATTTGCATATTAGCCTTTTATTATATAGGACATATATACACTAGTGGCCCAGTGCATGAAATTTGTGCACGAAGGGATGCGGGTTCCCTCAGCCCAGCCTGCACCCTCTTCAATCGGGGACCTCTTGGGCAATGTCCTAAATCAGCAGTCAGACATCCCTTTTGCAATCTGAGCCCGCTGGCTCCTAACCGCTCACCTGCCTGCCTGGTCAACCCTAACTGCCTCTGCCTGCCTGCCTGATTGCCCTTAACCCCTCTGTCTGCCTGCCTGATCACCTCTAACTTCTCTGCCTGCCTGCCTGCCTGATCGCCCCTAACTGCCTTCCCCTGAAGGCCTGATCTCGCCCCCAACTGTCTCTGTGAGCCAGATCACCTCTAACTGCCCTCCCCTGCTGGCCTTATCTGCCCCCAACTGCCCTCCCCTGCAAGCCTCATCTTGCCAACAATTTCCCTCCTCTGATGGCCAATTTGGTTCTGATTGGTTGGTTTCTATGCCAGTCAGCGTCAAAAGCTCTGCCTCTGAGGAAGCCATTGGCTCCTCACAGTTCACCCAGATTTGTTCTGATTGGCCAGTTTCTATGCCAGTCAGCATTAAAAGCTCCACCTCCTAGGCAGCCATTGACTTCTCACACTTCACCCAGATTTGGTTCTGATTGGTCGGTTTCTATGCCAGTCAGTGTCTCTGGGCCTATCAACAAAGCCTGATCAGAAAGATAGGGCTGATCAGCAGCCCTAGTGCAGGCCTCGAGGGAATGACGGAGGCAGTTGCTGATCAACACTGCCACATAGTCTATGGATGAGACCCTGCTTCTCTCTTCAGGCCTATTTCCAGGCCTGATTCACAGTCCCCTCAGCAGTCAGTGCTGGGTGACCGCTCCTGCAGCCATAGCAGTCGGTGCTGGTCACCAGTCCTGCAGCCATATCAGTCAGTGCTGGGTCACCACAGCAACCCAGCTTTTACTGCAGGACTGACTTCCAGTTGGTCGACCCTCTGGTCATGACAGACCCAGGGTTTTTATATATTAGAACTGGAGGTTGGTGCACAAAATTCGTGCACTGGGGGTGTCCCTCAGCCCAGTTTGCTCCCTCTCCAATCTGGGACCTCTCAAGGGATGTCTGACTGCAGATAGTTGGACATCCCTCTCACAATCTGGGACTGCTGGCTCCTAACTGCTCGCCTGCCTGCCTGCCTGATTGCCCCTAAATTCTTCTGCCTGCCGGCCTGATCACCCCTAACTGCTCCCTGCCGGCCCAATCACCACCAACTGCCCTCCCCTACAGGCCCGATCCTCCAACTGCCCTCGCCTGCTGGCCTGATCATCCCAACTGCCCTCGCCTGACATCCTGATTGCCCCTAACTGCCCTCCACTGCAGACCTGGTCACCCCCAACTGCCCTCCCCAGCCCTCCATCTTGTGGCGGCCATCTTATGACGACATGGGGGTGGCCATCTTGTGACAAATTGGGGCAACCATCTTTGTGGTAGACATCTTGTGATGACATGGGGCGGCCATCTTGTAATGACATGGGGTGGCCATCTTGTGATGAAGTGAGGGTGGCGATCTTATGATGTCACAAGGGTGAGACGCCACCTAGGCTTTTACTAGTATAGATATAGACTAGAGGCCCGATGCATGAAATTCATGCAAGGGACATGGCCCTCACAGTCACGGCAGCTTTCCTCAAGCCTCGCAGCCTCGACTTCGTCCAGAAGATCATCCAGAAAGATATCCAGAAGGACGTCCGATCTAATTAGCATATTATGCTTTCATTATTATAGATGCTTTTAAGCCCTGTTTAATCTAAAGATTTCCCCTCTATTCCTTGCTTTCCTTTCAATATATCTATTGAAGGAGGAGATATACATTTGACCTGCAGATACACATTTGACCTGTACAGTTTCTAGCAGTCTTGATTTTTGTTGATTCCATATTCATGATTCAGTTCAATATGTTTCTCTCCTCTATATTTTCAGCAAACTGACAGATGTATCCAGAGCCTGGGTCAGACTGATATTTGACCCTTTAGTAAAACTACCTAGGTGGTGGCGTGTTCTTTTAACAAGAAGCAGACTGATTCTCTCTTTTTGGTGTGTGATGTTAGCAGTTATTGCTGTCCAGTGTCACAGACCATTAATTAATTGGGGTTTGCAAAGTGGTGACAGTCTAACATTTTTGTAAATTTATTAGTTGGAATGCTTTTATTGAGACACTTCCCTCATCTACTATTTGGTTACCCAGTGGTACAGTTCATGTAGGAAAAATAAATGCTCAATTCTTTCATTTTATTTACCAGTGTTAAAGATAATAAATTAATTTCCTATCATCCTTCAAACATCCTATCTAATAATAGACAAACATGGTAATTGACAGTACCTTCGCTATGCCTCCCATTGGCTAATCAGCGCAATATGCAAGTTAACCGCCAACAAAGATGGCGGTTAATTTGCATACGTAGGCTCCAAGCTGTGGAGCGAAGCCTGATGGCCTGGGGCTGGGGGAGCAGCAAGGCCTGATGTTTCTGGGGCAAGTGGAGCAGCGAGGCCTCACATCCCCGGGGCCGGTGGAGCAGCAAGGCCTGACGTCCCCGTGGCCAGCGGAGCAGCGAGGCCTTATGGCCCTGGCGCCCGCGGAGCAGTGAGGCCCTACATTTCCTGGGCCGGGTCCAGCCAGAACTCGGCCAGAGCGAAGGCCTGGGCCCCGGGTGCTGGAGGAAAACCGGTGCCAGCAGCCAGGGGAAAGGAAGGCCTATTGCACGTATCTCTTCGTGCAACAGGCCTCTAGTTATCAATAAGCCAGACATAGAAAGATATATGCTCTATGGTCTCACTTGTATATGGAATCTAAAATAATCAATCTTATAGAGGCACAGAGTAGAATGGCGGTTGCCAGGAGATTTTAGTCAAAGAGTATAAAGTATCTGCTATGCAGGATAAATAAATTACTTGAGATCTAATGTGCAGCTTACTGACTGTAGTTATCAACGCTATTCTAAGTACTTGAAATTGCCCCTAACTGAGAGTAAATTTTCAGTGTTCTCACCACACAAAAAATTGTAACTGTGTGAGGAGGTGGATATGTTAACTAGCTTGATTATGTTGATTACTTCACAACATATACGTATATCAAAACATCACAGTATGAAACTTAAATATATTTAATTTCAATTTGTCAATTATACCCCCAATAAAGCTGGACATTATTTAAATCAATTCATCCTATTAACACAATAAATAGAAATTATATGATGATCTTAATAGATGCATAAAAGCATCTGATAAAATTTCATATTCATAATAACAGCTTTAGCAAACTAGGAATAGAGAAGAGCTTTCTAATCTGATGAGTATCATTTTTAAAAGACCGACATCAAATATGATATTTATGATGAATTATTGAAAGTTTTCCACCTGAGATCAAGAATAAAAAAAGAAGACCTACTTTCACCAGGTCTGTTTATATTTTACTAGAGGTCCTAGCCATTGTAAAAGTATAAAAATTGGAAAAGGAAAAGAACTGTAACTCACACAGCACAATTACAACATGATTGTATGTATAGAAAACTCAAAAAAAACTTGAAGTCAGACTTAGGTAATGTTAGCAAGGTCATTGGATATAAGATCAATTTGGAAAAATCTGTTGTATTTTTATATACAATAAGTGAATAATTAGAAAATAAAATGTTTTCAATATTTACTTTAAGAATAGCATCAGAAAGTCAAAATTGCAGGAATAAATCTAAAGAAATTTTTCTACACAGAAACCACAACATCTTTTTAAGTATTATATTATTAATCAAAAATATTAATAAATGAAGGGAAAGATCATATTTATGGATGAAAAGATTCAATATTGTAAAGGTGTCTATTATCTCCAAATTAATCTATACATTCAATCTTATCCCAATAAAATTCCCAGCCAATTTTTCTCCTGGAAAAAAAAGAATCTTAGTTCTTGAAAGCATAGGATGATGGAATGGCCCCATAATTAATCATTTACATTATCCTGCATTATACAATAGTCTAAAAATAACAATATTAATACTACCACCGAAGAAGGTAAAGAATGGCGGAGGTTTAGACGGACGTTACGGTGCTTTGTCCGGGAGCAGATAAGGGCGAGCAGCTGAAACGGGTAACATACAGCCTGAATAAGCAGAGGAGATTCAGCTGAGAGACAGTCTGCAGCCAGGAAAGACAGAGAACTCCTAGAAAA
>NW_005369352.1:0-5768 GCF_000412655.1 Myotis brandtii | reverse complement strand
AGAAGGGACTCACACAGACTGAAAGTGAAGGGATGGAAAAATATCTTTCAGGCAAATGGAAAGGAAAAAAAAGCTAGGGTAGCAATACTTATATTGGACTAAATAGACCTCAAAGTGAAGGCCATAACAAGAGATAAGGAAGGCCACTTCATAATACTAAAGGGATCAATACAGCAAGAATATATAAACCTGGTAAACATATATGCACCCAATGCAGGAGGACCCAAATTCATAAAAAAAACTCCTGGAAGATATCAAAGGAGAGATCAACAACAATACAATCATAGTAGGGGACTTCAATAAACCACTGACATCACTGAATAAATCCTATAGACAAACAATCAGCAAAGAAATGGCAATCCTAAATGACTCACTGGATCAGATGGACTTAATTGACATCTTCAGAACACTTCACCCCAAAGCCATGGAATATACATTCCACTCAGGTGCTCATGGGACATATTCAAAAATAGACCACATATTGGGTCACAAGCAAAGTCTCCACAAATTCAAGAAGATTGAAATCATAAAAAGCTTCTTCTCAGACCACGATGGCATAATGTTAGAAATAAACTACAATAAAAACAACCCAAAATACTCAAACACTTGGAAGCTGAATAGCATGTTATTAAATATTGATTGGGTTACCAATGACATCAAAGAAGAAATTAAAAACATCCTGGAAACTAATGACAATGAAAACACAACAATCCAAAACCTATGGGACACAATGAAAGCAGTCCTGAGAGGGAAGTTTATAGCTCTACAGGCCTACCTCAAAAAACAAGAAAAAATGGTAGTAAATCATCTAAATCTACAGCTCAAAGAATTAGAAAGAGAGCAACAAGAAAACCCCAGAGTGAGCAGAAGGAAGGAGATAATAAAGATTAGAGCAGAAATAAATGACATAGAGACCAAAAAAACAATACAGAAAATCAATGAAACCAAGAGCTGGTTCTTTGAAAGGATAAACAAGATCGACAAACCTCTAGCCAGGCTCACCAAAAAGCAAAGAGAGAGGACCCAAATAAACCAAATCAGAAATGATAGAGGCGAAATAACAACAGACCCCACAGAAATACAAATGATTGTTAAAAAATACTATGAACAACTCTACTCCAACAAACTAGACAACCTGGAGGAAATGGACAAATTCCTAGGAAAGTACAACATTCCAAAACTCAATCAGGAAGAATCTAAAAACCTCAATAGGCCAATAACTATGGAAGAAATTGAAGCAGTCATCAAAAAGCTCCCAGCAAACAAAAGCCCAGGACCAGATGGCTTCTCAGGGGAGTTTTACCAAACTTTCAAGGAAGAACTAAAACCTATCCTCCTCAGACTACTACAAAAAATTCAGGAGGAAGGAACACTTCCAAGCTCATTCTATGAAGCCAGCATCACCCTAATACCAAAACCAGGTAAAGACAACACAATGAAAGAGAATTACAGGCCAATATCCCTCATGAACATAGATGCCAAAATCCTCAACAAAATCTTAGCAAATCGGATCCAGCAGTACATCAGAAAGATCATACACCATGACCAAGTAGGATTTATCCCAGGGATGCAAGGATGGTACAACATCCGTAAATCAATAAACATAATACATCACATAAACAAATTGAAAGAAAAAAACCACATGGTCATATCAATTGATGCAGAAAAAGCATTCGACAAAATCCAACACCCATTTTTGATAAAAACTCTCAGCAAGGTGGGAATAGAAGGATCATACCTCAACATAATAAAAGCCATATATGACAAACCCACAGCCAACATCATACTCAATGGACAAAAACTAACACCATTTCCCCTAAAAACAGGAACAAGACAGGGATGCCCACTCTCGCCACTCCTCTTTAACATAGTCCTGGAAGTATTAGCCATTGCAATTAGACAAGAAGAAGAAATAAAAGGCATCCAAATTGGAAAAGAGGAAGTAAAACTGTCCTTATTTGCAGACGACATGATATTATACATACAAAACCCTAGAGACTCCATCAAAAAACTACTAGACTTAATACATGAATTTGGCAATGTAGCAGGATACAAAATTAACCCCAAGAAATCTGAGGCATTTCTATACACCAATAGTGAACTTTCAGAAAGAGAGATTATAAAAACAATCCCATTTACCATCGCACCAAAAAAATTAAGCTACCTAGGAATAAACTTAACTAAAGAGGTAAAAGACCTCTACTCAGAAAACTACAGGACGTTGAAAAAAGAGATAGAGGAAGACATAAACAGATGGAAGAACATACCGTGTTCATGGATTGGTAGAATCAACATCATTAAAATGTCCATACTACCCAAAGCAATCTATAAATTCAACGCACTTCCCATTAAAATACCAATGGCCTACTTCAAAGATCTAGAACGAACTCTCCAAAAATTCATCTGGAATAAAAAAAGACCCCGAATAGCTGCAGCGATCCTGAGAAAGAACAAAGTAGGTGGGATCTCAATGCCAGATATCAAGCTGTATTACAAAGCCACTGTTCTCAAAACTGCCTGGTACTGGCACAAGAACAGACATATAGATCAATGGAATAGAATAGAGAGCCCAGAAATCAGCCCCAACCAATACGCTCAATTAATATTTGACAAAGGAGGCAAGAACATACAATGGAGTCAAGACAGTCTCTTCAATAAATGGTGCTGGGAAAATTGGACAGATACATGCAAGAAAATGAAACTAGACCACCAACTTACACCATACACAAAAATAAACTCAAAATGGATAAAGGACTTAAATGTACGACAGGAAACCATAAAAATTCTAGAAGAATCCAAAGGCAACAAAATCTCAGACATATGCCAAAGCAATTTCTTCACTGATACAGCTCCTAGGGCAGTTGAAACTAAAGAGAAAATGAACAAATGGGACTACATCAAAATAAAAAGCTTCTGCACAGCAAAAGAAACCATCAACAAAACAACAAGAAAACCCACTGCGTGGGAAAACATATTTGCCAACGTCATATCTGATAAGGGCCTAATCTCCAAAATTTATAGGGAACTCATACAACTTAACAAAAAGAACTCGCTTCAGTGCCTGGCTGCCGGCCGCCATCTTGGCTGACAGTTAATTTGCATATACTTACTGATTAGCCAATGAAAAGGGTAGCGGTCCTACGCTAATTACCATGTTTCTCTTTTATTAGTGTAGATAAGTGAATAATTAGAAAATAAAATGTTTTCAATGTTTACTTTAAAAATAGCATCAAAAAGTCAAAATTGCAGGAATAAATCTAAAGAAAATGGCTACACAGAAACCACATCATCTTTTTAAGTATTCTATTATTAATCAATAATATTAATAAATGAAGGGAAATATCATATTTATGGATGAAAAGATTCAATATTGTAAAGGTGTCTATTATCTCCAAATTGATCTATAGATTCAGTCTTTTCCCAATAAAAGTCCCAGCCAATTATTCTCCTGGAAAAAAAAAAAAAGGATCTTAGTTCTTGAAAACATAGGATGATGGAATGGCCCCATAATTAATCATTTACATTATCCTGCATTATACAATAGTCTAAAAATGACAATATTAATACTACCACCTCTGAATCTCAGAGATTTTTCTTAATTGCCTATACACTTTCCTCATTCTTGCAACCCAACATCTCAATTGACTGAACCTATAATCATTTCATGCTACCTCCTCCTTTTTAACTCTCATTAATTAGTTCTACATGTAACTATATTTTTAATGCTTGCCACTATTCCTTATGGTAATATCCCTCTTGTCATTTTGATTGTCTGAAGCTCATTCTCTGGTAGATTCCTCAGGAAGGGCACATTGATAACATTGTGTGCCTTTATATTTTAAAATCAGTTTTGCTAGATATAAAATCCTTGGATCACATATTTTTCCTTGTAGTTTAAATATATTACTTCATTTTCTTCTTGCTCTTCTGTCAGAGAAGCCTGATGATAATCTAATTTTCATTTTCTTTTACGTCACTTACTGTTTTTACCTACAGCTCAAAGCTTTCATCTTACTTTGATCCAACAACTTTATCATATTTTGTCTTGATGTTGGTCACTCTGGACTGAGAGTCTCAAGTACAGGGTCCCTCTTTCCATTTGTAACTTCAAATCTTTCCAATTTCAGGAAACTTTTCTTTTTAAAAAAAAATCTCAATAATGTCCTTTATTTTGAGGAAAGTTTTCTTGAAGTATAGTTTTTAGTTTGTTCTCTCTTTTTGGCTTTCTGCTTTAGGGACTTCTATTATGTGTGTGGCTCTCCTTTGTCTCTTTAATATCTGTCACTCCCTCTTGAATCTTATCTCTTTCTTAGTTTCTTTTTATTTTTAGTTTTTTCCTACTTTCCTGAGGCATTATCTGCTCTGTTAGTTCACTCTTATATTGCTCCTCACTGTGCTCATTCTGAAGTGATATTTTTCCTTTTACTTCTCAGTCTTTCCTAAGTTGGTCACCTCTTTTCAGAGTTCATAATTCTGATTTTTATTGTTCTTCTATGTCTTGCATCATTTTCTCAATGCCTTTTAGCTCATTTTGAAATAAAAGATTATAACATTTGATATGCTCTTGACATGCTTTCTTTGTCTGTAAGAATGCTATTCAATTTCTTTTACTTTTTTTACTCAAAATAAAAAATTATATTTGACCTTAATACTTTGTTGTTTCTCATTTTTACACAAAATTAGTATTACTGAACTTGTTCCAGGGTGGCTTTTATAACCTCATGGAGATCCCCCTTCTATTTTCACAGCAGTATATATATCAGTTGATATATAGATAGAAGAATAGGTTGAGATAGAGATAGAGATAGAGATAGAGATAGAGATGGAGATGGAGATGGAGATGGAGATGGAGATGGAGATGGAGATGGAGATGGAGATGGAGATGGAGATGGAGATGGAGATGGAGATGGAGATGGAGATGGAGATGGAGATGGAGATGGAGATGGAGATGGAGATGGAGATGGAGATGGAGATGGAGATGGAGATGGAGATGGAGATGGAGATGGAGATGGAGATGGAGATGGAGATGGAGATGGAGATGGAGATGGAGATGGAGATGGAGATGGAGATAGAGATAGATGCTTACTTAGGTTTCCGAGCTCTGTTCCCATACCCCACTATTACCGTTTCTTCACTATCTTTTGTCTCTCTTGTCCCTATCCTGCCCAATTTTTATTCCACTACCAGAGGTTTCTCCTGGAAAGGAGCTCTGATAGTTTCATGTCAGCAGTTTTGAATGCTCAACTGCTCCAGCCACTCCCCTCAGATTTACCACAGGCCCCAACCACTAATGGAGTGAGAAAAATCCTTCCCGTTTCCAGCTGCTGTTCTCAAGTTGGTCTGAAATACTTTCCAGGGAATTACTGTGGGTATCTAGGGGTGTTCCTGCTCTTGAGTTTACAAGATGTCCCACCACTTGTCCTGCTCTCTCCCTCCTAGACATCAATCACACTCAGTGTCAGAGGTGACCTGCCCTCACCCTCTTGTGTTTTCGGGTTTGTAAGGATACTTATCACTAGTTTTGTTGTAAATGTTGTTCATGACTTTGGGGTTTTGCTATCCAGCTACTCTGTCTTTAAGTAAAGGTTCAGAAAACTTCTAAATCTATGTCACAGCTGCCCCATTTTCTCAGAATCCCCTAAAAGGGGGCTAATTTTTTTTTACAACTTTAATGCCATGCTAAGATTTAGCATTCATCCTGCAGGAAATGGGCTAACAAGGATTTTTAAACTAAAAGCAGTCCTGACTTAATGTGTTTTTTTCAGAAG
>NW_005369351.1:0-360 GCF_000412655.1 Myotis brandtii | reverse complement strand
CCTGGCTGGTGTGGCTCAGTTGGTTGAACATCATCCTATGCACCAAAAGGTCACCAGTTCAATCCTAGGTCAGGACACCTGCCTGGTTTGCAGACTTTATCCCCAGTAGATGCAGGAGGCAGCTGGTCTGATGGTGGTTTCTCACATCCATATTTCTTTCTCTCCCCATCTCTCACTCTCTCACCCCTCCTTTCTCCTCTCCTCTTTCTCTAAAATCAATAAAAACATATAAATAGATGATAGATAGATAGATAGATGATAGATAGATAGATAGATAGATAGATAGATAGATAGATAGATATTCCAGGTCATTTAAATATGATTCATTTGCTTCAGAATCAGCTTTCCAGAAACACTCTT
>NW_005369350.1:0-856 GCF_000412655.1 Myotis brandtii | reverse complement strand
TAAATTTTATCATTGAATTTTATTTGCAAATATATTTCATAACATGAACAGTTAGAAAAGCTCAATAATGTTATTCTAATTTACAAAGTGGACTATTGGAATTAAGCTAGATTATGTACATTTTTTTTCTCTAAACAATGTTTGTAATTTTGAGTATTAAATCTGTAATTATGCAACCAGTAATATGAATTATTATAAAGGTACAAAGTTTATGGAGGCAAGTATAGCAACAACTTGTGTACATGCATAAATATTAAATTCTTATTTATGTGATAATATGCTTCTTTTTCCTAGAACTTGCTCCATCATACCACTATTTCTCAACTCTTCCTAGCTAGTTTCTACATATTTTTTCATTTTTCAATTACAATTTATATTCCATATTATTCTGTACTAGAGGCCTGGTGCACAGATTCATGCATGGGTGGGGTCTGTCAGCTTGGTCTGCACCTTCTCATAATCTGAGACCCCTCGGGGGATATCAGACTGGCACTTTAGGCATATGTGGATTGGGCCGAAACCAGCAGTCCAACATCCCCCAAGGGATGTAGCAGTGCCGAACACACCTCAACAAAAAAAAAAAAAAGAAGAAAGAAAGAAAGAAAGAAAGAAAATTTGCTGTAACTGGGTGGTTGAGTTGGTTGGAGCATTGTCCCATACACCAAAAGGTTGCAAATTTGATTCCCAGGTAGGGTGACAGAATGGATGGACCTGGAAAGTATTTTTTTTTTAGTTTTTATTTTATTTTATTATATACTGGAGGCCCGGTGCACAAAATTCGTGCACTGCGGGGCGGGGGTGGGGGGGTCCCTCAGCCCAGCCTGCCCCGTCTCACAGTCTGGGAGCCCTCAGGGGA
>NW_005369349.1:0-531 GCF_000412655.1 Myotis brandtii | reverse complement strand
TTAAATATATATTTTTTATTGATTTAAGAGAGGAAGGAAAAGGAAGAGAGAAATACATTAATGATGAGAGAGAATCATTGATCAGCTGCCTCTTGCAGGCCCCACACTAGGGATTGAGCTTGCAACCTGCACATGTGCCCTGACCAGGAATTGAGCCATGACCTCCTGGTTCATAGGTCAACACTCAACCACTGAGCCATGCCAGCTAGGCTGTTGGCATCTTTTTATTTGATGACTTAAGGGAAAATAGGTTAGTGACCCTGACTAAATAGCCTGGTATTGCATGTTTTAAAAGTTCTTGTGGGACACTGGTTGAAAATCGCTGCTTTAGAAAGAGCTGAGCATCTGATAGGGGAGACAGAAACATCTGGGAGCAGAGTACTGAGTGGGAAGGGCTATGGTAGAGTGATGCAAAGGGAGGAACAGAAAATCACCACCATCTACTAAATAGACATAGCAACCCATTCATCATCACAGTTTCCTCACAAGGGGTTTTATTTACAAACTAGAGGCCCAGTGCACAAAAATTTG
>NW_005369348.1:0-693 GCF_000412655.1 Myotis brandtii | reverse complement strand
GCCGGCCAGACCCCGGGAGGGAGGCCAGCCTGCAGGGACGGGGGTGCAGGAGTGGGCGCAGGGTGGGGGTTCAGGTTTCGGCAGGTGGGGCCTGAACCCACTGAGGATGGCAGAACCTGAGGTTCCTCATCCCGGGTGGGGCCTGGGCTGGCACCCCCGCCCCAGGGCAGCCTGGCCTCCCAGAGGTGAGAGCTGGGCTGGGAGCAGGGCAGGGGGTGTGGGGAAATGGGGGGTCTCAGTCACTAGGCCTGGCCCGGGGGGTCCAGGTTGTCACATCTGCCAGGAGACATGGGACAGGGTGCCTGTGGTATAGGGTCCTCATGGGACAGGATCCCCACGGGCAGGGTCTCCACGGGACAGGATCCCACGGGACAGGATCCCATGGGACAGGGTTTCCATGGGACAGGATCCCACGGGACAGGATCCCCACGGACAGGCTCCCACGGGACAGGCTCCCACGGGACAGGCTCCCATGGGACAGGCTCCCACGGGACAGGGTCCCACGGGACAGGGTCTCCACGGGACTGGCTCCCACGGGACAGGATCCCACGGGACAGGGTCTCCATAGGACAGGCTCACTACACGTATGCGGAACTTGAAGCGCTGGCTTTCTTGGTGGTTGTTTTTGAAAACCCTGTGGTTGGGGCGGATTTACTTGTCCGTGGCTTTGGCTTTTATGTTTGTCTCAGTGAC
>NW_005369347.1:0-2320 GCF_000412655.1 Myotis brandtii | reverse complement strand
TCTGAAATCAATACAAATATATTTTAAAAAAATAATAAAAATAAATTTAAAGAAATAAATGTCACCAGGCACCTCCTCCAGGTTCTCCTGGGGTGGCCCAGCATCGTGAGGATAGAATTACACCCCTCAGACCTGGGAGGAGCCCCCGCTCATCCAGGCCCCTCATTGGTGAGACGAGAAGGTGTTGGGGACACTCTCGGGGGCCAGAGACATGACTGGGGCGCCCCTGGCCCTTGCGTTGCCTCCATTTTCTCGTGTGTTTTTTTAAAATATTTTTATTGATTTTAGAGATTTTAGAGAGGAAGGGAGAGGGAGAGAGAGGGAGAGAGAGAAACATCAATGATGAGAGAGAATCATGGATCAGCTGCCTCCTGCACACATCACACTGGGGATCGAGCCCACAACCGGGGCATGTGCCCTGCCCGGGAATCAAACCGTGACCTCCTGGTTCATAGGTCGGCACTCACCCACTGAGCTACCGAGGCTCCTCCCAGGTCTGAAGGGGTGTAATTCTATCCTCACGATGCTGGGCCAACGCCTCCCGGGGTGAGCAAGGCGGGGGGCCTTGGAGGGCTAGAGGGAAGGCTCAGCGTGGAGGGGAAGGCGGGCGCCGTGCCTGCATCCCTGGGGGTCTCAACGCAGAAGCCCGCCCCCCACCAGCACCAAGGTGTGTTCCCACCTTCCCTGCTCTTTCCTAAAGCCTCCCTCCCCTTCTCCTGCCCCTCTGCTGCCTCACGCCATGAAGACAACGCCGTGGCCCATAATGACAAGAACAGTCAACACCCTGGAATGACCAGCACTTGGCTGGGGTTCACCGTTACTTCCCACCGTCTAACACTTCTGGAAACTTCTGCTGGCATGGTGCTGGCTGCCTCCTCCACCAGAACCTCGAGCTCAGAGAGGCAGGGCTCTGTCTGCCCTGCTTGCTGCTCTACCCAGGGCCCAGGACAGTCAAAGGATGCAGTGGAAGGGGCGAAGGAAGTCCATTTCACAGATGGAAAACCGAGGCTCTAAAAGGTTATGGCTCCCAGGTTCGCCCACGCAGGAGATGAGCGTTGAGGACAAACCGCTGTGCGGTCGGGAGCAGTGACCTTCGTCTTTGGCTGCTCGTTTTGGGGCCCGCGGTGTCCCCAGGCCGTCTCCCTGGCCTCCCAGATGCCACTGGAGGGCAAGCCCCTCGCTCTCCTGGATGGCGACGCAGGCAATTCCCATCTCCAGCTCTGGCCCTGGATCTGGGCTCTGCCGCTCCCAGGCGATTCTGGGTAGAAAGACGCCTGGGACTCAGGGCCACCCTGTCGCAATCTCTCTGGCCGACACTGGTTCTGTGGGTCTGTGCACTCCCGGCCCGTCTGGTGGGGTTCACGGGGCCCTCCCTGCCCCTCTGAGCTCCCCGACTCACTCGGCTTATTTCTAGCATGAAATGCAGTTGTGTCACTTAGAGAGCAAGTTCAATTATCTAACTACCTAGATTTAGCTCCACTGTAAGAATTCCAGTGTACATCTGAGACGCCTGCGAAATTGATTTTTCTGCTTAAGATCATTTCATAGAGTTTAGCATTTAAACCAAATCGGGCGCAAACAGATCTCATAGCACATCCTGGGCTCGTTTCCTTTTTCTACAGACCGGCCGGAGCAGGAGCCTTCTCCCACCCCTGCCCTCGCCGACGTTTCTCAGGACCGAATAGGCCAGTGACCACGGCCTCCTCCCGGGGCGGGCAGGGCGGACGGGGCGGGAGGGTGCAGCGGCCAGGGAGAGCCCAGCCCAGAACAGCGTTTAGAGCTCAGCTGACCTCACGCCCACCTCCCCAGAGCACTTGCCGGAGGATTCCAGGTTTTTCTATTTCTCAGCCATTTTCAAGTGATTTCTTTAATTTCCTCCCGAGAGCAGAGCACTGATCGACCAGGGATTTTAGACTGAAACTTCTTGCCAGGACAAACCACGGATGGTCCACGAGGGGCAACACCCTGGAGGCCCTATGTTTACACTTAGCGGGTCACTGAGAAGATGCTCCCGCATTTAAAGGGCCCTCCCTGGACAATGGGCTTACACTCCTTTCCTATTACAGTGTGATGAACCCCAGGGCCCGCTCGCACACCCAACGAGAAACACGCTCACTGCGCTCCCTCACGCGGGGGCCTCTCACTCCGAACTGCAGGGGCTGCGCAGCACTCACAGGCGGGGTGGGGTGGGGACGGGGCACAGGCAGGGTCTGGCTTGCTCCCACTCTCAAATGCTCCCCAGATAGAGCAAGGGAAATGGGGGTGCCGTGCCTGGCCACGGTAGCTCAGTGGGTGAGCGCCGACCTATGAACCAGGAGGT
>NW_005369346.1:0-509 GCF_000412655.1 Myotis brandtii | reverse complement strand
AGAGCCTGCTGCAGTTGTTTACCATCTCCCAAAGCAAGTATTTCTGAAGAGTGATTATTGAAGTAGAGTACTTATCTTTCCCAGTTGTCCCATTTTTGCTTCTTAAAGTAATACAGAGCATGTGAAGGTTGTGTGTTCAAAGTAGTAGCTACCATAATTTGATCACTTATAATAAGCACAATGAAAACAATTCTGATACCTTGTAATGTAGCAAAATTTTTCAACATCAGATTATTCCACTAACTTCCCCTTTTAGTCTTCATTTTTTATAAAGTCAAAATGACATTGTTTCTGGATCTATTTTGTTCATTGATTTATTTATTTCATTAGATTCCACATATGAGTGAGATCATGTGAACTTACCTTTCTCTGACTGGCTTATTTCACTTAGCATAATACTCTCCAGGTCCATCCAAGCTGTTGCAAATGGTAAGAGTTCCTTTTTTTCCAGTTGCATAGTATTCAATTTTGAAAATGTACCACAGCTTTTTTATCCACTCATTTGCTGA
>NW_005369345.1:0-649 GCF_000412655.1 Myotis brandtii | reverse complement strand
TGATTAAAAATATTCCTAAGAGCATTTGAGAAATGATATATTTATATGAAAGAGATCTGTATCAGTTTCTGAGGGCTGCTATAACAAAAGTACTATGTTCCCAGTCAAAAATGATTGGGAGTGCAGACACACTTTTATAAGATGGGACTTTGCTGTTGGACACAAGCACTCTGTAAGGTTATCTGCGCTTGAAAGTCTCAGATTTCTCATCTATAAAACTGGGTTTCATGATAGCCATTACATTGACTTGTGAGAAGTAAGGGGATTATGTATAAAAATATACAATGTTCTCAGCACAGTGCCTGATGCAGAGAGATGTCACTCAATAAATATTAGTAGTTTTTACTCTTGCCAGGTTAGGCAGGTAATGACAATCACAATATGCACTATAAATGCACAGTTAGTGGCAAGTTTATTGATGATAATCATAATAAGAGTTAGTGTTAATGGTGATTTCAAAGTCCACTAATACCTAATAATGGATGGTTTTACTGTGAGTAGGTAGATGAGAGAGAGACAGAAGGATACAGGGAAGGACAGAGAGATGAGCAGCCAATGAGCCATGTTTAAAGACAAACATTGCTATAGACTAAATGTTTGTGTCCTCCCCAAACTCCTAGGGTGAAACCTAATCCTCATTGTGATGGTA
>NW_005369344.1:0-490 GCF_000412655.1 Myotis brandtii | reverse complement strand
ACAAAATTCATGCACTGGGGGTGGGGGTCCCTCAGCCTGGCCTGGGGGAGCAGGCCTAAACCGTCAGACATCCTTAGCGCTGTCACGGAGGTGGGAGAGGCTCCCGCCACCACTTCTGCGCTCACCAGCTGTGAGCCTGGCTTCTGGCTGAGCGGCACTCCCCTGTGAGAGTGCACTGACCACCAGGGGGGCAGCTCCTGCATTGAGTGTCTGCCTCCTGGTGGTCAGTGCATGGCATAGCAACTGGTTGAGCGGCCTTAGCATATCATTAGCATATTATGCTTTGATTGGTTGAGTGGACAACCAGACACAACATATTAGGCTTTTATTAAATAGGATATACAACCAGCCGAAGACATAGTTTATTTAAAAACTGCCCTTTCCTACCCCAAAATCTGTCCTGGGTATTAACTCCTTCACATGTGATTTAAAGAGGAAATATTGGTTAATTTAAGCCAAATTAGCCATTTCTATTCTTTTTTCTCTTTTT
>NW_005369343.1:0-758 GCF_000412655.1 Myotis brandtii | reverse complement strand
CCGCTCACCGCAGTTGGTGTACCCCACCACGGAGACCACCGGGAACTCCCGCCGCCGGCGTTGCTGGCCCAGCAGCTGCCTCTTCTGCCGCAGCCGCTCCAGGGCCTTGCGGATCTTCACCTCCTTTTCCTTCATCAGACGCTGCTGCACCTGCAGGAACGATTCTCCTAGAAACAGCCAAGGCGGAGAGTCAGGGAGCAGACGAGGAGAACGGCAAGGCCAGCCGAGTGCCGGGCCTGAGGGACGCGGGCCGGGGCGCCCAAGGCCCAGGCAGCTGCCAACCCAGCACCTTCTGCTCTGAGGCCCAGCTCTGCCCGGCGAAAGGCAGTCTCGCCACCCGGCTGCTGTGGCTCAGTGGTTGGGCATCGACCTAGGAACCAGGAGGTCACAGCTCCATTCCTGGTCCGGGCACAGGTCCGGGTTGTGGGCTCCGTCCCCAGTGGGGGGCGTGCAGGAGGCAGCCGGTCCATGATTCTCTCTCATCATGGACATGTGTCTCTCTCCCTCTCCCTTCCTCTCTGACATCAATAAAAAATATTTAAAAAAAAACAGGAAAAGGAAAGGTGGCCTCGCCTCCAACTTCTGCCGTCTGAGGCCACCTGGGTTCCCGTCCACTCGGCTGGGAGCCCCGATATCCTCAGTGGACTGAGTGGTTCCCCCAACATCCTGACCCCCAGAACCTGGGAACAGGTCCTCCTATGGGAACAGGGTCTTTGCAGACGGATGGACTGAAGGCTCGGAGACGAGGCCGTCCTGGG
>NW_005369342.1:0-563 GCF_000412655.1 Myotis brandtii | reverse complement strand
TTTTTTTAAGTTTTTAAAGTTTTATAGAAAAGTGAATATTACTAATTATGAGTATGTGTGTTTCTTCTAAGTACATATCCTATCTTATAAAGAAGTAATATACAAATTGACCGTCATGTCGTCACAAAGATGGTGGCGCCCATAGCCACAAGATGTCGGCACCCAGTCCCTTCAGCCCCGCCGGAGTCCCCCAGTCCTTTCAGCTCAGCCAGGGGGGTGGCAGGTGCACGGTCCAGCTGGACCTGCCCTCAGCCCCCCAGGCGCCCAGGGCTGGCCTGAGGCACAGGCAAGCCTCAGATGTCAGCTGCCCAGCCACTTAGGGCCAGCCCAAGGCACAGGCAAGCCTCAGATGTTGGTTGTCCAGCCGCCCAGGCCAGGCCCAAGGAGCAGGCAAGCCTCAGATGGCAGCTGCCCAGCCATCCAGGGCCGCCTGAGGCTGAGGTAACCAGGGCCGACCGAGGCTTGTGCTGCCAGCAGTGGCAGCAGCAGAGTGTGATGGGGGCTTCGCCTTCCTCCGATCACTGGATCGCCTCCTGCCCCTGAGGGCTCCCAAACTGTGAGAG
>NW_005369341.1:0-752 GCF_000412655.1 Myotis brandtii | reverse complement strand
ATCGGCTGCCTCCTGCACACCCCACACTGGGAATCGATCCCACAACCCTGGCATGCCCCTTGACTGGGAATGAATCGTGACCTCGTTCATCATAGGTCAATGCTCAACCACTGAGCCACCCTGGCTGGGCTAGAAATAATATGTTTTTACTGATTTGAGAGAGAGAGGTAGGAAGAGGGAAAGAAAGAGAGAGAAACATCGATGACAGAGAAACATTGATCAGCTGCCCCCTGCAAGCCCCATACCTGGGGATCAAGCCTGCAACCCGGGCATGTGCCCTGCACTTGGAATTGAACCGGCGACCTCTTGGTGCATGAGACAAGGCTCAACCCACTGACCCACACTGGCCAGGCCTGTAGTAGAGATCTTGTATCAGGTGTCATCTGGGGTCTTCTCTGTGTTTCTGAGTCTTGGGCTATTTCCTCAGAGTCCGGAGAGCCCTGTGGTGCTGGTCATCTGTCCTGTGCCAACAGCACGTGTCCGCGGGCACCTCTGTGCTCCGTGAGGTTAAGGTGAAGAACATTGTCAGCCACGAGAGAAAAGTCCCTCCAGGGGACTCAGAGCATCTGGAAGCTGCCTCGGCCCCTCCACCCAGGCTGCCCATTCAGTGCTCACCTCCGGCCTGAAGGCTCGGGGGGTTCTCGGAGGCTTACTGACTCCCAGGGAAAGCCCAGCCCGTGTGGGCATGTGTCCCTCTGTTCCTGTGCCCACGTTTCTGCTGTGATTCTCAGACTTGCCAGCAAGGCTTCCCC
>NW_005369340.1:0-866 GCF_000412655.1 Myotis brandtii | reverse complement strand
TAGAGGCCCAATGCACAAAATTCGTGCAAGAGTAGACTTTTCTTCCCCCGGCTGCCGGCATCTCTGGCACCCTGGCACCTGGGACCCGTGCTGGCTTCCCTCCAGCCCCTGGCAGGCACCCAGGACCCGGGCTGGCTTCCCTCTGACCACCCACAGGCACCTGGGACCCGGGCTTTGCTCGGGCTTCCCTCCAGTCCCTGCTTCGTCCAGAAGGACATCCGGAATGACATCTGGAAGGACATCTGGTCTAATTAGCATATTACCCTTTTATTATTATAGATTATCATTTGATAGCTAGTTGGGAAAAAATCCTAAGGTGTTTTTTTTAGTTAAATTTATTAGGGATAATATTTGGTTAATAGCATTATATAAATTTAATGTATACAACTTCATAATATGATGTTTGTATACCCTACTCACCATCAGATGCCTAGTCTCATTCCATCACCATGTATTTGATCCCCTTGACCCTCTTCATCTTTCTGTATCCCCCTCCTCCTCTGGTAACCATCGTTCTGTTGTCTGCATTTATAAATTTGTTTTGTTTGTTCACTTGGCTTGTTCCTTTTTGTTTATACCACATATAAGTGAAATCAAAGTGCTTGGTCCTTTTCTATCTAACTTTTTTCACTTAGCAAAATGCTCTCAAGATCCATTCATGTTGTTGTAAACTGCAATACTTCTAAGTTTTTTATCCCACAGCAGAAAATGAGACTCTTCAAGTTTCCTGTAGATCTTTTGATTTGTGTCCCATAAACAGATGCACTGAAGAAAACAACTTGGGAATTGTTTGTCTAACGTGTGGATGGGACTTGAGGACAGAGGTGCACCTCTAATTTGAAACGGTTGGTCCTTTTCCTCAGTGT
>NW_005369339.1:0-690 GCF_000412655.1 Myotis brandtii | reverse complement strand
TTATTTTAGTATTGTAGAATGACCAACATTTTTCTTAGTGTATTAATTTGGTATTCTTCAACAGTGTGCCAAATTTGTGTATCATTGTTATGAATCACACAAGGTGTATCAATGCCAAATGATGATGAGAAAGAGTGTTCACATTGCTCTCCCTCTCACATGCCTTCCCATGAAATCATTAGAACCCTGGATTTCCTGGTCTTTCTAGATTCAGACATACTCCAAGGGCTGTTTAGTAATACTACAGGCTTAGTGCTAGAACCTGTGGCATCTTTAAGGGTATAAAAATATTTGACATGAAAATAATTTTATTGACTTAGAAAACTACAAAATAAAGATGAAAATGTACCATTTGTCTTCTTTTAATTTAGGATTTGTATGAATTATATCACACATAAGAATAAATTGAAGGTCCAATTTTTTCTCCCATTGTAAGAATTTCTCATTAGATGTGATGGTTGCTAAGAAATCATAGCCAGTTATAAAGTAAACTAGAGGCCTGATGCATGAAATTCATGCAAGAGTAGGCCTTTCTTCCCCCAACTGCTGGCACCAGCTTCCCTCGCAGCCCCGGAAGGTCATCCAGAAGGACATCTGGTCTAATTAGCATATTATGCTTTTATTATTATAGATAAGTTGCTCATTCACAAACCATTTGAAAAACAAAATTATAAAAATCAGTTTCAAATT
>NW_005369338.1:0-748 GCF_000412655.1 Myotis brandtii | reverse complement strand
CTAGACTGATGTATCCAGCAAAACTCTCTTTCAAAATGGATGGGGAAATAAGACACTTCCACGACAAAGAACACCTGAGAAACTACATGAATACCAAACCAGCACTACAAGCAATTCTAAACAAGATCCTAGAAAAAGACAATGAAGGCAACAACACCATGAGGCCCAACAGAGCAAATCAAATAGGCAAGGCAAGAAATTAAAAGGAGAAGGTGAAAAAGTAAAAAGAGTCAACAAAAGGCCAATAACATGTCAATAATAAGTCAGTACATATCAGTTATAACCAGCAATGTCAATGGCCTCAACTCACCAATCAAGAGAAATAGACTGGCAAAATGGAATAAGAAGCAAAATCCAATAATATGTTGTATACAAGAAACACACCTAGTGCAAAAAGAAGCCCATAGACTGAAAGTGAAAAGATAGAAAACAATTCTCCATGTGACAGGAGCCCAGAAAAAAACAGGGGTAGCAATCTTATTTGCAGACAAAGTAAATTTCAAACCAAAACTGATTCTAGTATTATTGATGTAGGACAGTACTGTATCATACCTCTATGAATGTAAAATATCTAGTACCTGCTTTATGATACATAGTAGGGACCGTGCTTTATCAGAGCTACATTTAATGATATTACTCTAGAATGTTCTCTTTCCAGATGATGATTAAGATGCTAATAAAAAAAATGGTGCCAGGTACCACAACAGCAACAGAACTTTGCTGTTTTCTGGATATTATTCTTTTCTTT
>NW_005369337.1:0-1362 GCF_000412655.1 Myotis brandtii | reverse complement strand
TCTGAGACTTTCTAAGGCTGCATAGACTATAGGTGGAAGAGCTGGGTGCCCACTGGGATTTTTGGTCCATACCGTTTAGAAAAACTGGGACCAGACATGCACATTGTGGTGAGAACAGGAGTTGGGTTTGTTAAAGTCTCAGGTTCAAACATCCATCATTTAGTGAAAGCATTTCTAAAAAAGCTCAAATCAAGGAGTACTTACCAAGGTAAATTTGTTCAAAGAATTTTCAGAATGAGCGATCAGGGTGTGGCTTCCTCTTCCTCAGTTCAGGCTTGAGGGTGAGTTCTGGGGAGAGCACTCAGAAAGAATCTTGCTTCTTTAAAGACCTGAGATCCAGAAGAGATACTTCTAGGCCAGAGAGGGAAAGAGTGAAGGATGGAGGGAGAAAAACTGGAAGTGCAATGAAAGTCATCGTGTTCATACCAGGGTTTCTCAATCTTGGCATTTCTGACATCTTGGGTGGGATAATTCTATGTTGTGGGAAACTGTCTTGTGCACTGTAGGGTGTTTAGCAATATTTCTTGGCCTCTACCCAATAGACATCAGTAGCATTGCCTCTCCCCATCCAACCTGTGGTAACCAAAATGTCTCCAGACATTGCCAAGTGTCCTTGAAGGAGCAAAATCACCCTGTGGGAGTGCACTGACTATCCACTTTAAGGGGGATCAAGCTGAATTAAGTAACCAAGATTGTATACTGCAAGTTTACCAACCTGCATATGGATTGCATCTCAACATGTTTTTTTCTCACACCGTTGTATTTTTATTTTTGTTAATCCTCACCCGGTGATATTTTTCCATTGATTTTTAGAGAGAGTGAAATGAAGCGGAGAGAGACACACACAGAGAAACATTGATGTGAGAGAGATACATGATTGGATGCCTTCCACACTTGTCGGAATTGCACCTGCAACTGAGGTACATGCCCTTGACTGGAATCGAATCCACATCCCTTCAGTCCGTAGGCTGATGCTCTATCCACTGAGTCAAACCAACAAGGGGTGTAAAGTATTTTTAAAGCAATGAGATCAGCTTGCCAAATGAATGCTTATATAGCAAACTTCTATAGATGTGTAGTATTGGGGCAAAATAAAGGGAAATTTTGATCTTATGATAAAAAGACTAGAGAAAAATCCCAGATTCTTGAGATAGTGCCAATAGAATATAACCTGAAGCAGAAATTTAACAAGGCTCCTTCTTTTGAATCACATGTAGGCATGCAAAATGGCACAATCTTTTTGGAGGACCATTTGGCCTTGACCTTGGTGTCAAGGATTCTGTGTCTAGCATGTAGAGGAGCCTCTACATCATGTTAAGTTCACTGGTACCAAATCACAAGGGCCCAGAGCTGTCCTTTGTG
>NW_005369336.1:0-744 GCF_000412655.1 Myotis brandtii | reverse complement strand
GAAGAAAATGTTACCCTTTGCAACAGCATGGATGGACTTGTAAAACATTATACTAAGTGAAATAAGCCAGTCAAAGAAAGACAAGTACCATATGGTTTCACTCATATGTGGAATTTAATGAACAAACTGGTCTGCCTGGCAAAATTGCGACAAACTCACAGATAGAGAGCAGGCAGACAGTTCTGGTGGGGGGATTGTTGGGGAGGGTGGAGGAATTGAGCAAAAAAGAAAAAAAGAGAGAGGACTCATGGAAATAGGCAACACTATGGTGATTGTGGAGGGGGGGAGAGGAGGATATGAAAGAGGGCATAGAAGTGATAAATGGTATTGGGAAAAATGAAATAAGAACTAATGGACAGGGACTATGGTATGGTGAGTGCAGGGGGCTTGGAGGTGGACGGGAGTATAGGTGGGATAAATCGTGATGGAAACAATAAATAAAGAGGGGAAAAAAGAGTGGGTGAGATAGCAATGTCACAGAATTTCTCTACACTGGTTGAAATGCCTTCACAAAAAACTGGAAGGCAAAGAAAGTTAAAGACAAGTATTCAGAATCTTCCATACATACTCCTCTACCTATGGAGTCCACAAGACAAAACATCAGTTACACATAGGTCCTTGTCCTATTTCTGTAATGAATTTCTAAAACTTAATCTGACATGAATTCTTACATTCCATAATGTCCATAATGCTTGGATATTTAGGATTTATATCTTAAACAATATTTGAAAAAACAATACTTGT
>NW_005369335.1:0-1178 GCF_000412655.1 Myotis brandtii | reverse complement strand
CATTGCCCTAGGAGCAGTATTGGTAAAGATATTGCTATGACAAATGTTGTGATATTTTGCTGCCTATGGCTTCTTCTAAGATTTTTATGGTTTCCCATCTTACATTTAAGTCCTTTATCCATTTTGAGTTTGGGTGGTCTAGTTTCATTTTTTTGCATTTATCTGTCCAATTTTCCCAACACCATTTATTTAAGAGACTGTCTTGACTCCATTGTATGCTCTTGCCTCCTTTGTCAAATATTAATTCAGCATAATGTCTTGGGTTGAACTCTTAGTTCTCTGTTCTGTTCCATTGGTCTATATGTCTGTTCTTGTGCTGGTACCAGGCAGTTTTGAGCACTGTGGCTTTGTAATATAGTTTTATATCTGGTATTGTGATCCCTCCAACTTTGTTCTTCTTTCTCAGGATTAATGCAGCTATTGGGGTCTTTTTTTATTCCATACTAAGAAGCCCAGCGCGCGACTGAAATCACGCACAAGGAGGAGCAGGACCCACGCCTGACTAGCGCCATGGGTGGCCGGGACCCGCTTCTGATTTCTGCCCCAGGCCACCCTGGCCCACTCCCTCCCTCTCCCCCCGGCAGCTCGGCCAGCCCCAGGCACCCCTGGCCCCCTGCCTGTGTCCCCTCCAGGCTCCTGTCTCTGTCTCCGTCTCCACTCCAGACCTCACCTGCATGCATAACAGGTTTACTGTTACCTTAAAAATCACTAAATTGTGATAAGTACTTATTTTCTAGAAAGCAACCTAATAAATATGTTTATATTTTAGGAGGAATACATTTCCTTGCCTCAGATGAAGCCCAGAACAATGGCCTCATTGATGCTTTTGGGGCCCTTACATCAGGAAATGCTGATATTTCCCAGAAGTCTATTCAGGTCTGAGTTCCAATTCCTCAGGTTTTTGTGTCTGTATTTAGCCATACCAAGAAAAATACTTTGGTTATTATAAGTTTTGAGTTCTATATTTTCTCAAAGTAAGTTATTAATTAAAATCAAAACTAAGTATGTAATAGAAATTCATGGCCATTCCTCAGATATGGCCAAATTACGTAGTAAAATAGTAGTGAAATAGCAGATTTTTTTTCTTTTTTTTTTCTTACATAAAGTTTGGTTAAGGAATAACATCAAAATGTTAAATTTTGCCCTAGTCAGTTTGGCTCAGTGGACAGAGCGTCAGC
>NW_005369334.1:702145-704053 GCF_000412655.1 Myotis brandtii | reverse complement strand
TTTCTAAAACCTTTCCTCTTCTTAGAAACTCTGGTCTTGCCAGTGCGGCTCCTCAATGTGTGAATATTAACCTAGGAACCAATTTCCAGTCAATGTGTGAACATCAACCTAGGATCCAATTTCTAGTCAAAGCACATGACCAGGTTGTGAACTTGGTTCCAAGTTGGGAATGTGTTTGAGGCAGGTAACCAATGATCCTCTGTCATCTTTGATATTTCAATCTTTCTCTCCTTCTTCCTTCCTCTCAGAAATCAATAAAATATATTTAAAAAAAACAGAAAACAAAAAACAACAACTCTGAGTCCTGACCATTGTGGTTCAGTTGGTTGAGCGTTGTCCGATCCACCAGAAGGTCACGGGTTCAATTTCCTGTCAGGGCACATACACAGATTACGGGTTCAGTCCCCAGGCAGAATGTGTATGGGAGGCAATGATCTATGTTTCTCTCTCCCTCTCCCTTCCTCACTCTCAAAAAATTAATAAGTCATTAAAAAATTACAACAAAAAACAACTCTGATATCAGAATGCAAATGGGTAAAAAAGATGTTAAGAAATAGAAATTTTCAGACTTTTTAGTTTTTATCCACTATTTCCCAAACTATTTTTTTTATATTACAGTTTAACAAACAGTTATTTTTATGCAGCTATCTAATCTAATAAAAGAGAAACATGCAAATTGACCTCACCTCTGTTACGCCCAAGTCACGCCCACCAGACAATCATAGTGACTATATGCAAATTAACCCAACCAACCTGGCAACCAGTAGTCATTGATCTGGAGCAAGCTGGAGGCTTTGTTTCCCCGGTGATCGAGGAAGCCAAGCTTCTCGCCTGCCCAGTCCAGCTGTGGTCTGCTCTCAATGCTACAAAGTTTCAATTTTAGAAGATAAATAAATCCCATATACCTGCTTCCAGCCAGGCTCCATTGGAGTTGGGAGTCCCTCCTGGTTGGTGGTGTCAGCCTGGGCAAGAGCCACTGGGTGTTTCCAGGCTGGCCACACCCCTGATTAGAGTTGAGGTCCCCACTGGGGGGCAGGGTCAGCCTGGGTTTGGGGCCACCTAGTGTTTGCAAGCTGGCCGCACCCCTGGCTTTGTCAGAAAGGACATCGGAATGACGTCTGGAAGATGTTCAGTCTATCCAGTCTAATTAGCATATTACCCTTTTATTAGTATAGATTAATCTCTTACTGTGCCTTATGATTATCTCAGAAGTGATTAGCTCGGAGTCTGTGCAATATGCAATGGGCTGGCATAAGGGAAGAGTTTTCACAGTGTATTATACTATACTAGAGGCCCGGTGCACAAAAATTTGTGCACTCAGCGGGGAAGGGGGAGTCCCTCAGCCCAGCCTGTGCCCTCTCACAGTCTGGGACCCCTCAGGGGATGACCACCTGCTGGCTAGGCCCGCTCCTCGGGGAATTGGGCCTAAGATGGCAATCAGACATCCATCTGGCAGCCCAGCAGCCCAGCAGCCCTCGGGGGATGTCCACTTGCCCGCGGGGAGCAAGGCTAAACTGCAGTCGAACATTCTTAGCGCTGTTGAGGAAGCAGGAGAGTCTCCCACCACCACTCCTGTACTGGCAGCCATCAGCCTGGCTTGTGGCTGAGCAGAGCTCCCCCTGTGTGAGCACACTGACCACCAGAGGGCAGCTTCTGCATTGAGCGTCTGCCCCCTGGTGGTCAGTGTGTGTCATAGTGACCAGTCATTCCCAGTCTTTCTGCTGTTAGGGTCAGTTTGCATATTACCCTTTTACTATATAGGATAGAGGCCTGGTGCATGGGTGGGGGCTGGCTGATTTGCCCTGAAGGGTGTCCCGAATCAGGGTGGGGGTCCCGCTTGGGTGCCTGGCCAGCCTGGGTGAGGGGCTGATGGCTGTTTGCAACTGGTCACACCCCCTTCAGGGTGGG
>NW_005369334.1:701690-702056 GCF_000412655.1 Myotis brandtii | reverse complement strand
TTTTTTATTCTGGGATTTATTCACCTTCTATGGCTGTCACTGGAGCTGAGAGCTGGCTCCAGCTCTGAGGCCCGGCTCCAGCTTGAGGCCTCGGCTGCTGAGAGCAGGTATCTGGGGTTAGTTTAGCTTTTATAATTGAAACATAGTTACTTTCAGAGCTGTTGCTTTCAGGCTCAGAGCAGGGCCGCAGGCGGGGAACCTAGGCTTCCTCAATCACTGGAGCAAGCAAGCCTCCTGTTCGCTTCAGCTGCGTGGCTCCCGGCCACCATCTTGGTTGGCAGTTAATTTGCATATCACCCTGATTAGCCAATGGGAAGCATATCGGAGGTACGGTTAATTACCCTATTTGTCTTTTATTAGATAGGA
>NW_005369334.1:690384-700512 GCF_000412655.1 Myotis brandtii | reverse complement strand
ATTCTGGGCCAAGGCCTCTGCTGCTGAAAGCAGGTATCTGGTTTTTTTGGGTTCTATAATCGAAACACTGTATCATCTCCAGCTCTGAGATCCCGGCCGGCTGAAAGCTGGTTTCTGGGGTTTTGTTTAGCTTCTATATTTGTTACAATGTTTCAAACTACCAGCTCAGAGGCCAGCAAGGCAGGCGGGGAAGGTTGGAGTCCTCCTTCACTGAAGCAAGCAAGCCTCATGTTCGCTTCCAGCTGCCTGGCTGCCGGCCGCCATCTTGGCTGGCAGTTAATTTGCATATCGCCCTGATTAGCCAATGGGAAGGGGAGAGGTTGTAGGCTAATTACCATGTTTCTCTTTTATTAGATAGGATAGATGGGACCACCATGTTATATGAGTTCTGTTTTTGACCAAAATGGTGTTATGTGGCACATAACTAAAGAGAGATTTTGGATTTGAGGGAAATTCCTGATGCTTAAAGGTGATCTTCCTCCTTAACTTATCCTATGCCCAGCCTTTGGTGTAATGACCTATGTTCTCATTGAAAAGTGTTGGGAGCAAATTGGTGGACAGATATTGACTTATACTGTGGCCAGGCCTTCTTGACACTCTTAATCTGTTACATCAGCCTACATGTGGTACTTAGTTAATAGTTTGTATCATCTTAGTTTAATTTATGTCTGATTTTTTGTTTGTCCACCACTTCACCAGTTATTGGGACAACTGTTTGTCTTTTCTCTCCTAAGAGGGTCACATCCTGTTTTAAAATTTGGTTCATTTGTTTCTTTGTATTTTTTCTTTTTTTTTAATCTAGGATTTTGTAGCTTATCCAATTTGTTTTAATTCTTAGGTTTGGAGTGAAAGTCTCTTCAAACTTCCATATTTTAATCAATTAGCATACTTTGACTTTCTTACCTCCTGTGGGGGCTCTGACCAGAGTACACCAGATGTTAAAGGCCCATGTGCCATACACATGTGAAAGGCAGTTTTACTGTATGCACTGCACACGGTGCACCTTTATCTTATGTAACACTCATGTCACTATTTAGCAAGAAGCTTTTTTTTTTGTCTGAGGGAGTATAAAAAGGTGCCACTGATGCTGATTGTTGGCTGCTTGGTTTGCAATAAAGCATGACCCATCTGCCTACGGTCACTCACATCTTTTTCCAATTCCCGGTGTTCAAAAGGTCAAGTCCCTGTCAGTGGAACGTGGACCCAACACCTCCATTTCTCTTAGTCATAGCCTAGCTCTTATCATCATCAGTAATATGACTCTTACAAATTCTTTATTTGAAGCACAGTTCTCTAACCATGATTCCTCTCCTTACAACTTTATTGCTTGAGCAATCCCGCTCCAATAATTATTTCAATTCATGAAGGACTTGAGTTCCGTGCTATGAGATAATAGAAATATATATAGGTCCCTGCCTCTGTTTTTTGGCATAGAGCCCCTAAAACCCTTGTTAATATTCTAAGTGACAAGAGTAGGAACTAGGAGCATCTTTCATTCTAATGAGGCAACTCTTGGTAGGCTCAGATGAGTGCTGATCACCAGAAAGTCCACACTACAGTTAGAAGCTTGGAATTTTCAGCTCCCTCCTCACTTCTCTAGCGAGGAGGGAGGGGCTGAAAATGGAGTTAATTAATCATGCCTATCATGAGGAAGCCTCCATAAAAAAATGCCGTTAGTATGGGGTTCAGAGAGATCCAAGGTGGTGCATACATCCACACTGGGAAGGTGACGCACCACAACTCCGAAGGGGCAGAATCTCCTATACTTGGGACCATCCCAGACCTTGCCGCATGTAGGTCTTTATCTGGCTGTATGCTTTATCATATCCTTTAATAATCTGGTAACTGTAAGTAAGTATTTCCCTGTGTTCTGTGGGCTGCTGTAGCAAATTAATCAAACCTGGAAGAATATCGTCGGAACCTTCAATATATAGCCACGTTACACAGAAGTTGTGGGTAGCCTAGGGACTTACTCCTGGGCATTAGCATCTGACGTGGGTGGAATAGTGTTGGGGGACTGAGCCCTTAACTATGGGAGCTAACAGTGTCTCCAGGGAGATAAATTGTAGGACACCCAGGTGCTGCCTCAGAGAATTGCTTGGGGTGGGGGAAGCCCTCACATACTTAGTTACAGGAATGTCAGTGTGAAATGTTCTGTCTGAAAGTAAAGAAGACTCTGGAGGAGAAACTGAAGTTTTTACAAATATATTTGTTTCTATCACTTTTTTCCCCCCAGTGTTCTTACTTCTACCCTTATCCTGATTAATTTTATGGTCTTCTGTTTTACTGCCAGATCCTTTTTCTCCTAGTATTTAACTGACTTGCATAATGATGATCAAATAATTTGAATTGCTGTAGAAAAATAGCACAACTGGGATTAACTACAAATTTCAACTGTGAATTTAAAATTATACTTATTCAATTTCAATCACTCTCAAGCTGATGGTTTCTATGTTACCAATCCTAGTTATAATTTCTGTTCTCACTTTACATCATCGTTTCAGCTGAATTCCCAGGTGTTACGCATTTCATTTCTTTATGATTCTGGGATTCTCTTTATTCTTGGAAATCTGATATTAACTAAAAGTGTATTTTTCCCTCCTTCTCAGGTTTTTTGTTTGGTTGGTTGGTGTCAGTGTGTGTGTGTGTGTGTGTGTGTGTGTGTGTGTGTGTGTGTGTGTGTGTGTTTTCTACTCTTAACTTCACTTAGCCTCCAAATATTACCTACTCGTTGGATGGATCCTGGATTATCTTTTTTTCTCAGTCTATAGATTTTTCCTCTGTTTTATCTCTTTGAGTAACATGGCTATCCATCTCATTCATGGCAAAGCTTTCTAATTTGAAATCGTCCCTGATATCTCAACTGAGGTTCAGAATCATCTATTTGAGAACTTGATTTGGGTACCTAATAGGCTTCTTAAACTTAAAATATCCAAGTAAAAACCCTTGATCCTTCTTTCAATTTCTGCTATTTCTGCAAATAATTCATGCTCTATACACTTGGATTAGGAGCCAACTTCTACCAGTCTGTCTTTCCATCTTTCCTCATCCTATTTCATATTCCCCAAAACTCCATAGGCTCTAACTTCAAAGTGTATCCTGAATCCATTTAGTTTCTCATCCTCTCCTTTGCTACCAGCCCAACTCACTGGCCATCTGCTCATACTGTTTCCAAAGCATTTTGTATGATCTCCCTCCCTTCATGCTGCCCTTCATTATCTACTTTCCACATGGCGACATAAGGACCATTTTTGAAGAGCACTTTAAAACCCATCTTCTACCTGCTAAAAGGTTTCCTGTTAAAATCAATTGAAATGAAAAAAAAAAATACTTATATTGGCCTACTGGGCCCACAAATATCTAAATCCTGTCTAACATTTCCCTTGTTACTTTATTTAGAACACACTGTTATTTGTCATGTTCCTCAAAAAATTCAAAACTTATTTCTGCCTCTCTTTACCTCTTACCCCCAAACCCACAAGATACTGTTTATTATTAACACACTACATCCTTGTAGAGCCTTTCTCTCATGACTCAACTAATATAATAACCTATTTTATTTTTGTGCTTTTCTTCAGAATGATTGTTTTTAAATGATCTTTTACTACATTACTCTTGATATCTTGTAATCAATTTGTATAGTATATTCAGAAAACAAATTTTATACCACAATGAGAATCATCTTATGCAAAATTATTATTCTTGAAATAAAATTCTAAAGTTTACACCTCATTTTTAAAAAAAGCGAATCTTGAAAGATTTGTTTGAAAAGACTTAAGAAATATAAGCTAGTGTCACAGTTCTTAGAGGTAGAAGCACCTCAAGGTAATACAGACTTATTCACCAAAACAACTATAAGTGTTGGCACTAAGTTGTTCATGGTGTGTACGTTTTCTTTGGGGTGAGAAACAAAAGAGATTGATTTATTCAAGAATAATTCTTGTTGAGTCAAAAGTTTATTTTTCTCACCTAAATATTTTCTCTGCTTAAATACATGTGAGAAGAGGTAAATATAAATACATGGAGAGGAAAGCTGAGGTTCTAGCTCTGAAATGGAAATTATGAGAGTTGGGTTACTTTAATTTAAAAATAACGTATTTTACTATAGGTTTATCAACACATTTTGTAATTGAAGACAACTGGAGGCACTTATTTTTTAAAATATTTTTTGGTCTTTCAATAATATGGTATACATGTATTTTCTATAAAGCATTCAATAAATACATAAAATAAAAATAAAAAAAGAGAATAGTTCCTGTTTCATCTGAGTCTGTGTGATTGACCAGCTATTCTAAATATGTAGAATTAGATTATAACACCAAAGCAAAAATTATATCTAGGACTCAGAAAGCAGAGACAGAAACAAGAGCTAGAATTAGGAACCAAAGCAGCTAAACTCTCAGACTGCTTCAAGGAATCATGACCTTGCCTTTCTGCTTTTCATGGTCAACCTGTGTGTGACGGCTCACTTGTTCTCTGTGCTTTATGCACATATAACCTACTGTGGCCAACCCTTAGAATGCTGATCCTCAGTTCTAACTATCAACTCAGAACAATCCCAAATTCCTAGGAGTGATCACCAAATTCTCCTAGTTTGGGCCAGGTTTCTTCCCAGCCTCTTCGCTTTAGCACAGGAGCTATGTGAAGTAGAACAAAAATGGCTCTGAAAGCCTAGTCTTCTGCCCAGGCAGCTCTCACAGCCGGTTGATATGGTGACACAATAACAGCAAAAAGTATAGAATGTATTTGGGCGACAGAAACAATGATTTTAATGTTGCTTTGGTTATAGATTTAAATGTATAAAACATGTGTTATACAAATTAAGTACTTAAAATAATTTTATTTTCAAATCCCACCAACACCTCCCACATATAAATTTAGATTAATAGACTCAATTGATTTTATTAAATTGTTAATTTTATTGCTATTATCCTATCAATTTTTATTTTTAAAATTTCTTCTGAACTTTGCATTAAAATGTTTACTCTATTTAAATGTTATGTCTTTTCTAAATATTTTAAATGCTATTTCTTTTCTCATGGTAAAAGCTAGGGTAAGGATATAATGTATGTTGCTGTAACATAGAGACTCAACTATACTGTGATTCAAACAGCGTTGATGTTAAATGTCTCTTACATTATAGTCTAGAGCAGTGGTTCTCAACCTTCTGGCCCTTTAAATATAGTTCCTCATGTTGTGACCCAACCATAAAATTATTTTCGTTGCTACTTAATAACTGTAATGTTGCTACTGTTATGAATTGTAATGTAAATATCTGATATGCAGGATGGTCTTAGGCGA
This sequence comes from Myotis brandtii, assembly GCF_000412655.1. Lineage (NCBI taxonomy): Eukaryota > Metazoa > Chordata > Mammalia > Chiroptera > Vespertilionidae > Myotis > Myotis brandtii. The sequence goes on along the minus strand of NW_005369334.1, from coordinate 695,211 downwards.
CCCCTATGAAAGGGTCGTTCGACCGCCAAAGGGGTCGCGACCCACAGGTTGAGAACCGCTGGTCTAGAGGTAGGTAGGTGATCCAGAGCAACAATGCAGCAATTCTCCATAAAATTATCAGAACTTTAATTCCTTCTATATAGTTTTTTTTTCAATTTCTATTGACATGGCCCACATTAGCATATTTAATGGTTGGGTGTCAGCCCTACACTCACATCTAGCCCTTACTAAAGGTAAGTAAAATAGAGAAAGCAAGCCAATAATTGAAGAGTGTAAAACCTGGGCATTTTAAGTATACTTTTTTTTCTCACACTTTATTGGATGAGAATTCATAGAACCTCATAATTGCGATTGACTATCAAGGTGGCTTAAGCTTCTTTGCCATTCCAATTATTTTATGCAAGAATATTTTTCTTACATTCTTTTATTTTTATTTTTTTGGTTAATTGTGCTTTATTTTCAAGTAATTTTTGGCCATTTTACCTTCTCACATGTAGGTCAAATAACTTGCTGTACAAATAGAAATCACATGTTTTCCTTTTGAGGCTCTGCCATCTTGAGAATTTTAATACCAGAATTATTCCTATTACTTTTTAATAATTTTGTTATGTGCCTTGAGATCTTATTTTTCTCTCCATGCTTACAATGTAAAAATAATATTGCTGGTATATATCTAGCTATGGATCTCATTAATATAGATATATCTTTTCTAGAGTAAAAATGAATAAGGTAAAATGAGTCTGATAAGCTGGATGTGATCTCAAAGTGTTTACTGTTCTATGGTAGTCAGGAAAAATGTCTCAAAAAGAAGCTGATACTATCATAAGGGTCCCAAAGTACATATGGAATGAGGACTCATGCAAAGAGAAAGGTGAAATTTTAAAGAAAGATATCAGTAACTGTAGAGCCAGATGCCACCAGATAATACGGGCTGGGGGTGAGTATTGAAACATGGCAGTGGAGAGGGAGCAAAGAATATTATTGGAGGTAGTTGGTAGACAGAATTCAGATTTTTTAAATATAATAAAGAAGCTTGTGAAGAATAGGAAGCTAGTATTTAATTGTAGCTTTGTGGCAAGAGGTGTGTGTGTGTGTGTGTGTGTGTGTGTGTGTGTGTGTGTGTGTGTGGCTAAGAGGATCTGAATATGTTTTACTAGTATATAGAAGGGATGGTCACAAATGATAGCACTGAAAGTGATTTTAAGCCTTCACTGATATCCTAACTTACTAGAGAACAATGATCATGCCTGTCACTATTCCTTTTCCTCAGAATAAATTATAGAGCCAGATATATGGTAGATGTATAATAAATATTTGTTGAATAAATGACTGGAAAAAATCAGAAATTTATTGTTTTTCCTGAATGATCAGTCTGTTCTAAACATTGGATTGAACAATTTTTCAAAGTTTATCTCATTTTGTTTAATATTTGTATGGGATGATTTTAATCATTGTTTCTATATGAAAAGGTATAGGAATAAAGTTATGTAACTTCCTTTAAATCACACAGTAAGCTATACATTAAAAAAAACTGGTCTTTAATCAGTTCAGATAGATTTAAAAGGCCTAGTTGTTTGTTTTTATCATATCAATAGTTGTTGTTTTACTCTCTGTATCATGTTACTTCCCCCACTTCCAGAACTTTAATTCAACCACATAGCCAATGCTTGAAATGACTCTACAACCTCCTTTCCAAGTACCATTCATTTATCCTAATAAATCAGCAAAGCATAGTGGGGTAAGCCATGAACACTGGCCTCAGATAGAGCTTGATTTGAAGTCTAGTTCTGTCTCCACTAGTTGTATGCCAGATTTCAGGTTCTGAAGACTGTTCTTTATAAGTTGAATAAAATTTCAGCACCAATCTGATTAGATTGTTTTGAAGGTAAAATCATACAAAGTGCCTGTCATTATTACTATCTCACAGCAAGCACTCAATAACTCTAAATACTGGGGAGATGGCGCTGTCCTTTGAGAAGCTTGTTGTTGCTGTAGCATTTACTGATAAAGGAAGTACATTATATTGAAAGAAAAACCATTTCATGCTTTTTCTTTTCACTTTAGAAATATCTTTAATGTATGTTCTCTACATCTGTCCTCTAAAAGTGTGATTAAATTATTTTCCTTAAATAATATCCTCCCCAAATTCTCTGTTATCTGGTTATTATCCTAGAGTAAAATAACTCAAATGATACATTTCTTTCAAGTAACTCGATACTTGATAGCACTTCTCTCAATCCCATAAATATAATTTATTGTTAAAAGTTCCATTTATATAATAATTCTATTCTTTAACTTTTATTCTGTGGTCCACTCCCAAGCCATCTCATGTCATTTCCAAATGTTGTGCTATTCTACATTCTTCAAAACATCTATTAATCAACCTTTCAATTCAACTTGTTTATTTGCTTGCCTGTTTCATTTTAATTATTCTACACTAAAATTTAAACTTCATTGAAGAGGCTGTTCTGTCTTCGATATGACTCTGTCATTTGTGTTTAGAATTGTGCTGAGCACACATATATCATTGTGGTTAAAACTTTGTAACTTTATTTAAAAAGAACAACAATTTTTTTTTCTTCAGCTTTTATCTTTTACATATGTCTGTATTTCTCTTACAGTAGGGGTTCCATAAATGAATTAAATTATCTAGCTAAAAGGAAAACATAATTGCCCTATTCTTTCCCCTAAATATTATATAACTATAATTGCATTCAAAGTTTACATTAGCATTTTTGATAGACATTACATATGGGAAAGATTAATTGATATTCAATAGAGAATTAAAAACATTAATAGAATTTGATCCAAAAAACATAGGAGGCTAGAATTATAAACACAGATGATATGATTAGCCCTAGGAAGATATTGGATCATCTCTTTTCCTGAGAGAGATAGAGGTGAAGAACAGGTAATCAAAAAACAATTTGACAGATAATAAAAAAGGGAGTTTGCATTTTATCTTTTTCTTTTATTACATTAAACTCTAATAAATATATGTACTTCATACATTCCTCTATTGGATTGTAAATGCTTTGTGACAATTGAAATGATAAGAAAAGTCACAAAAGGAACTCCAATAATAACAATATTAATATTGAAAATAACTCAGAGTTTGAATATTTCCTATATGTAATACATTTAATACATTCTTCTATGGACATTAAATATGTTCTTTTTTAATTTTATTTTTTCTTTATTGATTAAGGCATTATATATGTGTCATTATCCCCCCATTGTTCCCCGTCTCCACTCATGACCTCACCCCCCTGGTGTCTGTGTCCATTGGTTAGGCTTATATGCATGCATACAAGTTCTTTGGTTGGTCTCTCCCCCTTACCCCTACCCTCCCGTACCTTCCCTCTGAGGTTTGATGGTCTGTTCAATACTTCTCTGTCTCTGGATCTGTTTTTGTTCATCAGTTTATGTTGTTCATTATATTCCACAAATGGGTGAGATATTTATCTTTCTCCAACTGGCTTATTTCACTTAGCATAATGCTCTCCAGTTCCATCCATGCTGTTGCAAATGGTAAGACTCCCTTCTTCTTCTTCTTTTTTTTTTTTTTTTTTACCACAGAGTAGTATTCCATTGTGTAGATGTACCACTGTTTTTTAATCCACTCATCTGCAATAGTCCAACACTGCCTGCAGCTCCTACCTTCCATTCCTGCTCATACCAGGCCCACTGCATCTGCCTCAGACTAGCGCCCAATCAGTCCCCATCATGAGAGGCTCACGCTGATGCAGCAGGACTTGCTAGCCATGAGCCCTGTGTCTGGCGCCCTCTTGAGGAGAGTGGCCTGCAGGATCAGGCCTAAACTGGCTCTCTGACATCCCCCAAGGGGGTCTCGGATTGTGAGAGGGTGCAGGCCAGGCCGAGGGACCTCACCAGTGCATGGTTGGGGCCAGAAAGGGACCACAGGAAGGCTCCAGGGCATGTCCAACCCATCTCACTCAGTCTTGATCCACCGGACCCCAGTAGCAAGCTAACCTACCAGTCAGAGCATCTGCCCCCTGATGGTCAGTGCACGTCATAGCGACTGGTTGACCAGTCTACTGTCTGCCCCCTAGTGGTCAATACACATCATAGCAAGCAGTTGAGTGGTCTTAGCATATCATTAGCATATTATGCTTTAATTGGTTGAACAGCCAACTGGTCACCAGATGACTGGACACTTAGCATATTAGGCTTTTATTATATAGGACTAGAGGCCCAGTGCACAAAAATTTGTGCACTCGGGGGGCGGGGGGAGGGGGTTCCCCCAGCCCGGCCTGTGCCCTCTCACAGTCTGGGACCCCTCGGGAGATAATGCCCTGCTGGCTTAGGCCTGCTCCCAGGTGGCAGAGGGCACGCCCAATCCCTAAGTGCAGCCCCTGGTCAGGCTCAGAGCAGGGCCGATTGGGGAGTTGGGGCGCCGCCCCGTCATGCACAGAGCAGGGCGGATCGGGAGGTTGCGATGCCACCCTCAGTCACGCTCAGGGTAGGGCCGATTGGGGGGTTGGGGCACCGCCCCCTGTCACACTCAAGGCAGAGTCAATGGGGAGGTTGCGGCGCCACCCCCTGTCACGCACAGAGCAGGGCCAATCAGGGGGTTGGGGCGCTGCCCCCTGTCACTCACAGAGCAGGGCCAATCAGGGGGTTGGGGCGCTGCCCCCTGTCACTCACAGAGCAGGGCCAATCAGGGGGTTGGGGCGCTGCCCCCTGTCACGCACAGAGCAGGGCCAATCAGGGGGTTGGGGCGCTGCCCCCTGTCACGCACAGAGCAGGGCCAATCAGGGGGTTGGGGCGCTGCCCCCTGTCACGCACAGAGCAGGGCCCATCAGG
>NW_005369334.1:646960-690043 GCF_000412655.1 Myotis brandtii | reverse complement strand
CCGCCCCCTGTCACACACAGAGCCACAGGGCGATCAGGGTATTGGGGAGCTCCCCCCTATCAGGCACAGAGGAGGGCTGATCAGGGGGTTGGGGTGCCTTCCCCTGTCACGAACAGAGCAGGGCGGATAGGGAGGTTGTGGCCCCACCGCCTGTCACACACAGAGCAGCAGGGTGATCAGGGGGTTTGGGCGCTGCCCCCTGTCATGCTGATCCCGGTGCCGGGAGCCTCGCTGCTCCGCTGATCCCGGTGCTGGGAGGCCTATTACCCTTTTACTATATAGGATAGAGGCCTGGTGCATGGGTAGGGGCTGGCTGGTTTGCCCTGAAGGGTGTCCTGGATCAGGGTGGGGGTCCCCACTGGGGTGCCTGGCCAGTCTGGGTGAGGGGCTGAGGGCTGTTTTCCGGCTGGCGAGTGACTAAAGCTTCCAACCGCTCCTTGTTTTCTTCTCTTTTTTTTTTATTCTGGGCCAGCTTTAGCTCTGAGGCCTCGCTGCTGAAAACATAGATACAATGTTGCGGTCCGAGCCTGGCTGAATGGAAGCCCTTTTCTGGGGTTTTGTTTAGCTTCTTATTTGCAACATAGTATATAGTTGCTTAGACTTGCAGATGAGAGGCCGGCAAGTGAGGCGGGGGACATTGGAGTCCGCAGCAAGCAAGCCTTCCTGCTTGCTTCAGTGCCTGGCTGCCGGCCGCCATCTTGGCTGACAGTTAATTTGCATATACTCACTGATTAGCCAATGAAAAGGGTAGCGGTCGTACGCCAATTACCATGTTTCTCTTTTATTAGTGTAGATAGACTCACTATCCTTTCAACATTAGTTAATTATTATATAGATTCTTGTTTTGATTGTTTTCCATGACTACCTGCCCCGCCTTTCAGTCAGTATACCTTAAGGTAAATGATTGAATAGAAATTGGAGAGTAGTTTCTCCAGTTCCTATTTCACTGTTCTAAGCATATTGATATTGTGCTTTCTACTATAATTATTGTCATCAAATTTTCACCTTCTCTGGGTGATCAGATGTTATTAGAATGGTTATAGAGTAGATTTTAACAATAGAACTTTCTGTAACTGGTTCTAATAACATACAACTTCAGGTTATTCTTTTATTTTATTTTTTTTCTTATTGAAACTTGCAGTTGCTTTTGAGTTGATTGGAGTTTGAAATAATTCCAGGGGAAAGCTCTGTTTTCTTTTATTCCATTCAATGTATTACCTTTAGATTCTTTTGTTGGGAAAAAATCAACAAAATTCCTACAAAGATTCTAATATAATTTATAGAAAATATAATGCTACCTTTTCCATTTAAAAAGATACTTTTAAGAACCATTGCTCCTATTAAGTATGCTGAAGTGATAGTTTCTGAAAGGCGGTGGTAGTCCTGTTCACAGGGTCACATCTTTGTTTTAATCCTCATTCCTATAAACTGTTACCTCCATTTCTAATGGCTCACTGATTTTGGAAGTCAGAGTCATTTCTTGTTTCACATTTTTATCAGGATAGTTGTGTAAGATAATAAATAAAATTATGTCCCCTTAAAAGGAAAATATAAATTTGCATTTATGACTCATTTTCTTAGAAGACTGATATTGAAATGTAGGTAAGAGAATTAAGAATGTAAATTGATAGGATTTATATTATGGGGTAGTATTTTCAAAAATAGGTATTTTGTATTTATTGTTTTCTGAATTCAGAGTAATTAATCATCATTGAATTTCTTTTTAAAAATATATTTCATAGAGGAAGGGGGAGAAAGATAGACACATCAATGATGAGAGAGAATCATTGATCGGCTGCCTCCTTTATGCCCCCTACTGGGGATTGAGCTCCCAACCTGGTCATGTGCCCTTGACCGGAATCGAACCCAGGACCCTTCAGTCCACAGGCTGATGCTCTATCCACTGAATCAAACTGGCTAGAGTGAATTTCTTTACTTGAGATTCCTCTTCTTTTACTACTGCAGAATGTTACAACCTTGATATTCTATAATGTTTAATAGTTGAACTTTATTCAAACTATAGATTTAACACTGGAATGTTTTATTAACATTATTTATTATGTATAACATTTTTAATTTTCCATTTATTTTACTTTTTAACTTTAAATTATAGAATTTAAGATTTACAATTCTGCATGACAGAATTTCAATTGCCAGACATAAATGCCACATTTCATACCTCCACCATGAGAAACTATAAGAAATAGCTGGGAAATGGTGGTCACACAGCAGGGAGATAACATACTCACTACCATCACTCTGTATTATTACCGATACTCTGTTAGAATATTTTATCTGTAAAATAATATTTTTTATTATACAGATATCTGCTATTAAAATATAACTGGATCATAGGAAGAAAAATGTTTGAATCTGCAATATATATATAGTGTTGAATCTCCTCAAAGTGTATTAGCAGTACCTAACCATACATTTGCATAATAGCTTTTCCTTTTTGTTACTCCAATTGATTGCTTGAAATCACTACCTCTATTCCATTATTCCCCTGATAAAAGCCAGCTGCCCATTATGTAAAATTCATTTTATTTAATGCTTTAAAGAGCATTATCTCAACTATTAGCTTTGGTTTTCATCCTAAAATATCAAAAGTGACATAGTCCCTGAGAAGATTCTAACAGGGATTTCTTCCTTTACATTAATATTGGTGTTCGGAGAAGGAAAAATGGATGAGAGGAGAACTTATATTCCTTGTTACTTATAATATCTTACCACTTACATTCTGTAAATAATTGCTTGACTCTCCTGGTATTAGGGGCAACGTATGCCAATAAAATTTCCTAATATTCTTCCAATCAAAGTATTGTTTGTTTCATATTATTTTGAAATGCTCCTAAATTCAAATCTTAGGTAAGCAATCTGAAAACTGTATACTATCCCCTGAGATACAATTAATATACATTAACATTTCCCAATATTGTAATCAATTATCATAGGTATCTAGCCATTAATTCAATATGTGTTGTATTTTTTTAAATTGTGTATAAGAAACTATAGACTCTGGAAGACACAAATGGGGTAAGCTCTGGTCACTTATTTAATGAAGTTAGTTTTTAAAAAGTGAGAATAGTACAACATAAAGATAAAACAATCTAGCCAGCTGATGGTGCTGCAAAGATATGGCTGAAGAGGAATAGCAGAAGACATTATTTACAGTTAGGCAAAAAGATTTCATGGAAGTGATACCTAAATTATGTATCAGAGTCCCTAGAATTTCAAGTTAGAGGGATGCAATAAGATAAGCTGAAAGTTTGCATAAATATACAGGTAAAAAAACAATAGAGCTATATTTGAAAATCAATGCTGGACTTGTTGTTTGAAACATAGGGAATATTAGAAAGAAAGGAGGCGTCTTCTAGACTCTAGTCTAGAGCCAAGAGGGCTTGGAACCACTAGGCCAAATGTCTTCTATGAGCAAATGAAAGTTACAAAAGATCTTTGAATTGAGGAATGGCACTGTTAGATCTATGTTTAGGTGGTTATATTTGTAATTCAGTGAAATGTTCACAGTGAGGTAGGCATTTTAAAAATTGAGCAAGGATTATAGAATAGAGTACAAGGTCTTGCATTAACAGAGGACAAAAGAGTAGATAAAATGTTGTGGTAAGTTTGAATATAATTAAAAAATATTATATTTTTTAAAACTGGGCAAGATTTAATAAGCAAGTATAAGGGCTAGAAGGGGTGGATGGGGAAGAAAGGGGTACATATGTTTAATGATAAAGATTCTTTTAAAAAAAGAAATAAAGAAATGTTTCAGGTTTCTTAGGATATATTCCTAGAAGTGGGATCACTGTGTCAAATGCAGTTCCATATTTAATTTTTTGAAGAAACTCCATACTGTTTTTCATAATGGCTGCACCAGTCTGCATTCCCATCAGCAGTGTACTAGGTTTCCCTTTTCTCCAGATCCTCACCAGCATTTGTCATTTGTTGACCTGTTGATGGTAGCCATTCTGACAGATGTGAGGTGATACCTCATTGTCATTTTAATTCACATCTTTCCTTGATGATCAGTGACTTTGAGCATTTTTTCATATGTCTCTTGGACATTTGTATGTCCACTGTGGAGAAGTGTCTAATTAGGTCCTTTGCCCATTTTTTAATTAGATTTTCTTCCTTTTGTTAAGTTGTATGATTTCCTTATATATTTTGCTAAAATAACCCCTTATCATCAGATGTATCATTGTCAAATATGTTCTCCCACACAATGGGCACCTGAAATGCCAATCAGAAAGAATGTATGCACCCTTATGTTCATAGCAGCACAATTTACAATAGGTAAGATTTGGAAATAAGCCAAGTGCCCATCAGTAGGTGAGTGGATATAAAAGCTGTGGTACATTTATACAATGGAATACTATGCAGCAGTAAAAAAAAGAAGGAATTCTTACCCTTTGAGAAAGCATGGAGGGACCTGGAGAGTATTATGCTAAGCAAAATAAGTCAATCAGAGAAAGATAAGTATCACATAATCTCATTCATATGTGGAACTTAATGTATAAAATAAACTGATGAACAAAATACTAGATCCAGAGACATAGAAGCATGTCATAGACTGTTGAATCTCAAAGGAAAGGAGGGGGTGGGTGCGTGGGTGAGAAGAGATCAACCAAAGAACTTGTATGCATATATGCATAACCCATGGACACAGACAATATGGTGGTGAAGGCCTGCGGTGAGGAGGATGGTGGGCTAGAACAGGTCAATAGGAGAAAAAGGGGAACATGTCTAATACTTTCAATGCTAAATATTTTTTTTAAAAAAAGAAATAAAGAGATGTAAAAGGTAACATAAGTTATATATTTATTTTATGAAATTTTCATAATACTTTTTGACTAAGAATTGATACAATAATTTTTATATGTCATCCATTTACTGTGTATATGAAGGGAACAGAGTGAAAAGGGGTTTTGGATATGATGGTTGGTCAACCACTCACATGTGTGCTTGAGTAAAATGCCAATTACTACGCCCCTTCTCTGGGTTCAGTAGCTGAGCACATGCTGTTACTGCCACAGAGTGCAAGCCACACACACTGTCTCACCTCCTAATGCCTCCTGTCAACACCAGGGGAATGATTGCATATGGTTCCTAACTGTACCACTATATGTTTAATGTATGCAGTAACCCTACATTATTTATTTTATTTGTTAACATGTTTGTTTGTGTTTGTTAAAGAAAGAACTCTTTGTTACAAAGTGGCTTATAATATGTTACTAACATTAAAAAAGTAAAAACAAGGCTATAAATACAACAAAATTAGCAAAAGGAATTAGACTAATACAAAATATGCCTTTTATGAAAACCTACCTACTTATTTGACTTAGCTAAAAATTTATTGTATGCTTTTCAGTAGCCTGAAAAAACCTGGCCATTGCAAAAAATAATTGACTAATGCCACAGAAGGAAAATTATTTTTGATCTTCAGTACAGACAGAGCTGTGTCCTAAAAAGTTTAACAAAGAAGACACAACTTTTATGTGTCATTTCCATATTTAGTTAGCAATACAGTCACTGAATTTTGTTGTAATGTCATGTACTTTCAAAGATAAAAAAAAAGATTGTTGAATTGTAATTAATGGAAGGCACTAGCTACTGAATGGGGAAAATGTTAAAAGAATTTGGGGGTTTTGCCATTTATTCAAAATTCCCTACTCTTATCAGGGTCCAATTAATCCTACAGTTGATATTTTATATATTTCAAACCAGTGTCTAGATAAGTAATTTATTTTCCCAAAGTATTTTAATTTTATAAAGTGTTATTTCCTTAGGACATAATTTTATATTCAAAGAAGCTGTTTTATTCTTGGTTTCTCATAAAGCATATTTCAACATTAATTCATATAATATATACCTGGGATGTGCTCAGTGCTGGTGATACAGTGAGAAGCAAAAATAAATTAGTCCTTATCCTCAAGGGATGATAAAGGGAAAACTCACACACACAGAGACACACAGACACACACACATACACACACACACACAGTCTCTCTAATTAATTGCAAGTAATTTATGTGCTTTGAAAAAAACAAATATATTTCATAGTTCTATAATCCTATATAATAAAAGCATAATATGCAAATCAACCGAACGGCCAAACAGCGGAATGACCATCTGGATGACCATCCAGCACCATGCTATGACACCCACTGGCACCAGGCCAGCCAAGGCGGGTACGATGCAATTGGTCGTGGGCCTGGCCATCGCCCCATGATTGTCCCGCAGAGGGAGGCCCAGGCCACCGACTGGTGGGCTGTGGCAGGTGGGCGGGGCCTCCCTCTGCAAGGGAAGCCCAGATCCCCAGTGCCGGAGAGAAACCAGTGCTGGCAGCTGGGGGAAGGAAGGCCTACTCTTGCATGAATTTCGTGCATCCGGCCTCTAGTTACTTATAATGAAAGAGGGAGGGAGGGAGGAAGGGAGGGAGAGAGAGAGAGAGACAGAGAGAGAGAGATGAAGTCAAGTGGTGTAGCCTGGCAGGTCCATTTTAGATTAAATAATTAACAGACTGACAGATCTCAGAGGGAAGGGAGGGTGGGTGTTAACTAAATAACTTATATGCATATAAGCACAGGCCATGGACACAGACAATAGTGCAGAGAAGGCCTGAAGTGGGGCTGGGAACTGGTGGAGGGAGGCAAAGGGAGAGAATGGGGGACATCTGGAATACTGTCAACAATAAAAGTAGATGTAAAAAAGAATTAATGACTAGATAATTGTTGAAATAGGAGGAGTGGTAAGTATGCAGGGTGATAAATCAATTAAATGGTCTTTAAAATAGTTATGGTAGAAAAGAAAGTACACTGTGTAGTGATGAAAATGGAAAAATTATGATAAAAAAGGCATAATATCATTAGAAAGTAGAATGTCAAGTAAATGAGAGAGAAGATTTTAGATGAATTACCCATTTTATCCTTCCAATCACAAAGAATATTTAAAGGCCATGAGTCTCTAGGAATGTGTATGCGTGTGTGTTTATGTGTGTGTTTGTGTGCTGTTACTGTTCCTAGTTTGTATCAATAAGGATATTTTTGTTGCAAATATAATAGTTGATGAAAATTAATTGAATTAGATAAAGTTAATTATCAGAACATTATACATTTAGACAGAAGAGTTTTGAACTTGAACACAAGACATTAAAACTAAACTGTAGCTCAGAAGAAAATAAAAATGGGAAGAGTTTCATTCATGTGTGTGACAAGATCAAGTTGTCTAAAATATATCTAATTGGAGTAACGGGAAGGAGGAGGAAATATTTTTAATATGTTTTTATTGATTTCAGAAAGAGTGAGAGAGAGAGAGAGAAACATCAATGATGAGAGAGAATCATCAATTGCCTGCTTCCTGAATGCCCCCTACAGGGGATCGAGCCCAAAACCCAGCATGTTCCCTGATCAGTAATCAAATCTTGACCCCCTGGTTCATGGGTCGACACTCAACCACCGACCAGGCAGAAGGAAATATTTTAATAAATTATGCACAAAAAGTTTAAATATTTAGAAAAGTCTGGTAGTAGAATTGCTTTAGGTTTTATTAGGTCAGTGGTTCAACCAAGTAATCAAGGAATGGGAATTTTATTCATTTTTTTTTCTTGTTATCCTTAATATGTTCAGTTCAGACTAATTATCCTCATACTCAAAGAATGGGTGCCTTAGCTCACAGTGTTAACTATAGATTTAAAAATATACAACCAAAATAAATTTTTTTTAACTTCATTTTTTGGTAGAGCCAAATGATATGCCCATACCCAACTCTGGAAGATACAAAAAGGGGTAAGCTCTAGTCTACCAATGGTATAAGACTACACTATGTGTTTCCTGAGAACTGAAATGGAAGATGAACAATATGAAAGCCTCACCATCATGAAAATAGAAAACATTGACTCTTGAGCACACAAATAATTTCTACCATATTCTGTTTCCTTCCCCTTTATGACATTCATCAGTTATACAGAGCACACCTCAGATGCATGTCTGCAGGCTTGGTTTACTCTGATTCTTCCATTTTTATATTTTTTTACTGACCTTTCTGTTTTATCTACCTATTCCACTTTTTACTGTATTCCGAATAATTCCTTTCACCAAGAGGAATAGTTCAGATACAGAAAATATGTGTGTCATTGGAGGATATTATAATCATTCATATTCTTAGAATGAATGCAACAAAAACAAGATAACCATTCACTTGATAATACTGACTACCTCTCATAACATCACTTCATTCATCTAAAATCATAGAGCATGGCCCACAGTATTCAGTGGAAGCCTGGGGAAAAATGGAGAAAAAAAGAATAATGAGAGACTCAGATTGAGAAAAAAATAGTAAATGTAGAAAGGAATTTTTATATCTTGGATGGTAGGCAATATGATAGATAGGGAATATGTTAACAAATAATTATATTGCAACATATCAAGAATTATTAGAATAACATGATAATTGAAAATAGTGCAGGGTTTTAAAATTCATTCCTGGAAGACAAATTCAAAACTTCATTGAAGGAGTAAAATTAAAGCCTATCTTTTAAAAATAAGGATTCACTAGGGAGATAAGGAGATGTGCAACCATTCTACTAGTATAGTAAAGGAAAAGTTATTGTAACTTCAAATACATGTGAAAGATCATCACCAATATTGAAATAGCAACATTATAACTGAGGCATACTATATTTCAAGAAGTGGTAAATGATGAAACCAAAGAGGTAGATTTAATAATATTTATGAATGTATGCTTCCAACTATTCTCAAGATATTTTACTTCAGATCTCATTTACTATTATGTTTTATTATCGATCAATGCTATCTGTGTCTGCCAGTAAATGCCATGTTTAACACAATGTGCTTCCTAAACTTTCCAGAATTATAATAAAGATTTAGGAAAAAGAGAATTATCTGAGTTATTATAAGTAATATTTAGTAGTGTAAATAGATTGCTTGCAATGTGTTGCCTGTGTCGGGAGAGAGTTTACGTGTAAAGGTCATTTTTACTAGATGGCAGTGGCTAGATGTGCATTAAGCTAATATATGCAGCAGTAAGCCTGATGCCATTGTGTATGCAACACATGCTGTGGAAGAAACCGCACTTTGATAGAAATAACGGGAGAAAGCCTTTTGAAAATGTGAACTTTAATTTGATTTGGCACATAGCAGTGTTCTAGTCTTTGGTAGGCTTGCAAAAAATTAACTTAATATGTACATTTAAAATAAGAATGCTTGTGAACCGAATCCCAGATTTTGGAGGGGAGGGTTGTGCATCCATTTCCACATATGCTAACACGCATATAAACACACAGATGCTCAGAGATTTAATATTGAGATTAAGCATTGAAATTCACCCATTCCACTCAGGCCAACTCTTGCTTTTATCGCACAGTCTCACTTTGTAGATTATCAGTTCCACCAAGCTTAGGTCCTTATCTTGTTGGGAATAGACGAGTCTCAGGGTTATTTTCTTCTTTTCCTCAGTAAAGCTGAACGATTTTCTTTACTTTAAAAACACAGAAACTGTAGAAAAGAATGTCTAAATAATTGGGATGTATGAGAAATAGCCCAGTAAATGATAAATATAAAAGAAAAACATAAATCTTAAAGCAATATAACTATTAAAGCCATGTTTTTTTTAAATCTGGAATTCTTTCTCTTGGTATGATGCTTATTTTACTTCCTTTTTTTCTCACATTGTAACTATTTTAAATGTGTGCCTTACATTCAGAGCATAAAGAATTAGTTTTATGATGTGTAACAAAGACCTACAATGTTTTAAAGTAGTTTGAATAGTGAGGGCTACCTGTGTAATTAATGGTCCATAAGCATTGCCCATGAGTGTTTAAGCAGATTACCTACATATGTCATCCAAACCAAATTATGACATATGCATTTTGTTAAAAATCTATTTTGAATTAATTCTGCTGAGACAAAAAGGTGTGCTCTTTGTTTTCATTTAAGGTGCACTTAATGGTTATCAAGCTGAGCTTTTCTTTAAAGATTAAATTCATCTAATTGATGGAAGGGCTGCTTCTCATACTCATCACAGTGTGATTCAATTTGCCAGTGTAGGCTGGGTGCCATTATGAAGAATTTCTCAGTGGGGTTGAAGACTTATTCCCAAATAGTTAGTGTCTATTTTTATACCTGAGTGGGGACACACATACAAAAAATTTTTAACCTGTAAAAGAACAAGAAATTAGAAAATAAAGTGAAAAATGATCAAAACGATATGTTTTAAGTTTTGAATGCATTGTCTTTTTAGAAAATATTAACTAAAATTTAGATTGCCTTTACTTTGAATTAAAAATGTTTGATGCACCCCAGCTAGCAAGGCTAAGTGGTTGAGCATCGATCCATGAACCAGTTTAATTCCTGGATTCCTGTTCAAGGTACATGCCTGGGTTGTAGGTTTGATACCTATTAGGGGCAACCGATTGATGATTCTCTCTCATCATTGATGCTTCTATCTCTCTCTCCCTTCTTCTCTCTAAAATCAATAAAAACATATTTACATTTTTTTGATTCAGTGTATCTGTTTCATTGAAATAAAACAGAAAATAGAAAAAATAATTATAATGAATATATTCTTTTCATGAAACTAGAATAAAAGCTAGTTTATCATTAATACTTAGTAATCTTTTCTTTGTCCTAAAAAGCAAATTCAGACAGTCACTACTTATATAGAAAATGCCTTCTAGTCAATTTAGAGGTTACAAATATTATAGTTTTCTTCTAAAGTAAGATTATGTAGCATAAAAAATAATAAAGTGTCATCATCATTTCCAAAAATACTTTGATATAGGGCTGGTATACCATATTTACACTCAGTGTAAAGGCTACACACATTGAGTGGAACATAGCAAGAAAAATATAGGCAGATATTTCATGTGAAATACTGAACCATTCTATGATCACTTGACCACAAGAGATTAAATTTATAATTTGATCTAATGCAAAGTGAGATTACTTTATTATCCAAGTTCACAATTTATTCTAAAACAATCTGACTCTTGTTGGTTGACTGAACAAGCTCATAAATTATGAATAGTGACTTTTCCCCAAAAAGGAACATACTAAAACTGTGTGATTTTAAGTAAATTTAAGAATTATTATTATTCCCTGTTATTTCACAAGGGTATGTTTATTTTTATTAAGAATGAATACTACTTAATACAAAATATTATTAAGAATGACTTTGAAATGTATAGTTTAGGATTCTGTGTCCTAACTTTGATTATTCAAATAATAGATCAATATAAAAAACTTATTGCAAAAACAAAATACATTGTACTTTTGGAAAGAAGCCTTTGTAAACATTTCTTTGGTTGTGATTAACATTTAATATCTATAGTTCTACCATGGATATTAGATTTGAAATTTGTCTTTAAAAATACTTTGATTTGAAAAGGAATATGCAATAGATTTAATAGAGTAAGATTCAACCAGCAAATGCATCTTGAAATAATTCCATGCTTTCATTTATGCCTGTAGCAGATGCATCCAAATGATAGCAGTGAACGTCTCTGAATACTGTTTTGACATTAAAGAGCAACAAATTCAGTTACAATGTGTTAATTTGTTTCCACATTTGCTTCTTTGTTGTCTCAGACTGAAAAGACTGAATGATCTTAAACTTGAGAAATTACTGAATATGCTTTCTCTTATATTTGTAAAGAAAGAGTCTTTTTCAGCATGAATGCATATTATTACTGAGTGGAATTGTTGCCACTTTTAATTTTGGACACAGTAGCCTTTACACAAACAATTAGGTTTTAATTAAAACTGTCATGTCAGTGTCTTTAAGTGCTTCTATATTAAAGAAAATATACCATGATTGGCTATATTTCACCAGTATTGAACAGTAAAACAGCAGTTGTCTTATTGTCAATTAATAGGTCAGGCACATGAAAAACACTTCTTTCACTGCCTTGTGTATACAGTAAGTAACTATCTTTTAGAACTCTCATGATTGACTGGGAAAATTGAATTGCATGTTAATCACATCAAGAAGAAAATTTTAACTTTGCTTTTAAATATCACTAGAGAATGAGAAGTGTTTCATCTCTTACTAGAGAGGCTGTAAATCCTTTGCTCTTCTGTGCCTTGAAAGTAAGTTACACTAATAATCAATACCCATGTATTTGCCTTTGTTCATTTATATATGTGATCTCCCTTTTCCAGAAATAATGGATTAGGTTATTTGGGGAAACTTTCCTGCTGAATATTAATTGGGAAAGTTGAGTAACATACAATTTCACAGTCTTCTTTAAGAGAATATAGGGCTGACAAGATAGTAAAAAAAAAATACTCATCCAAATTCTAATAAATATTAATGTCCAAAGAGCAACACAGCCAGAAAGTGCTTTTGGTCTTAAGTGCATGTCTTTCCTTATCTTTTGTTGGAAAAGAAAGAGCAAAAAGCCCCAAAAGACAAAAAAATCAAAGTCTCAGAAAATGGTACTCTAACAGAGGACCCATTACACAAAAGGAGTATTACTCTGGGTTAAAGGCACAATATAATCTTAGTAAAAAAGCAAAAGTCTAGGTTTTAAAAGCTTTTGTGTCCTAAGGACAATCAAACCTTCACTTGAGTTGAGGTGATTCCAGACTGGTTGAAGCAAATTTTACATCTCTCAAAGAGAATAACCTCATTCATAGTTGTGCATTTTTTCACCATTAAAAAATAATAATGATAGCCCGGTGGGTGTGGCTCAGTCATTGAGCATTGGCCTATGAATCAGGAGGTCACAGTTAGATTTCCAGTCATGGCCGATGCCCAGATTGTGGGCTTGATCCCAAGTGGGGGGTGGGATGCAGGTAGCAGCTATTCAGTGATTCTCTCTCATCATTGATGTTTCTATCTTACTCTCCCTCTCCCTTCTTCTCTCTGAAATCAATAAGATAATATTTAAAATTAATAATAGTAATAATATAAACACACAGGTAGGGATGATTGGCACACAAGCAAATTTGACCCAATGATGGAGAGTCTTTAGTAAAAGGAAGGAACTCAGGAGAGAAAGTCAAACATTAAGAAACCCTAGGGATCCCTGTAAGTACACTACAAAGACATTTCATGCTTTATTCATCTTATTGGTACTACAGAAAATAATGAAAAATCTTAAAAGAATTTGAGTAGTGAGGAATAATAAAATTATTTTTAAAAAGTAACAGTTAGAGTCTTTATTGACTTCGCTAGAGCAACAATGAAAACTATGAGCAGTGGAATACCATCTTTCATGAACTTAAAAAAATGATTAATGCCATCCTAAAATTTTTAATTCAGTGAAAATATATTTTTTTAAGTATTAAGGTAATAAAAGTCATTTCAGCCCTGGCCAGTGTGGCTCAGTTGGTTGGGTATTGTCCTATGCACTGAAAGGTTGCTGGTTGGATTCCCAGTCAGAGCACATGGCCAGGTTGTGGACCTAATCCCTGGTAGGGGGGCTGCAGGAGGCAGCTCATCAATGTTATACTCTCATATCAATGTTTCTCTCTTCTCCCTTCCTCTCTCTCTAAAAATATATAAACTATTCTTTAAAATAAAAGTCATTTCAGACTCCAACTATTAAAAACTAGACCATAAATTAAGACATTTTACATTAAAATTTCATATTTATTTATATAAAAGCCTAAGCAACCATTAAACCATTCCACCATTTGACCGGTAGCTATGATGTGCACTGACCATCAGGAGGCAGACATTCAATGCACAGGCATGGTAACATGGAACAGACCGATGAATCTCAGAGGGCAGGGAGGAGGGGGGAGGGAGGGAAGAGATTAACCAAAGATCTTATATACATAGTAGAGGCCCAGTGCATGGATTTGTGCACTGGTGGGGTCCCTTGGCCTGGCCTGTGGGGACCAGGACAAAATCGGCAGTCCAACATCCCCTGAGGGGTCCTTGATTGTGAGAGGGTGCAGGTCAGGTTGCGGGACCCCACCACTGGTGCACGAATCTGTGCACCAGTCCCCCAGTAGGTAAATAATATCATTGAATGTAAATATAATCTATATTCTAGTTAAAAAATAAAGGAAAATGGTTGTCATTATATATACACAAAATTGAAAAATTGATTCAAGAGATAGAAGATGACTTATAGAAAATCTAACAAAGGAAAAGAAAAGCATTATACCTATATATGGAGAGCACAGAGATTCCTGACCCACAAAGGAATGACTTGTCCTAGCTGCTATGAGTGTTGTCAGACTAAAGGATTTAATTCTCAGCAGCTTTAAAGTTTGCTTCAGCTGCAAATAGCCACTCATGCAAGATCATTGCTTCCCTGACCAAACATATCAGATCACTGATTGAAGCAGAGATATTAAATCTGGGATAATTTAGTATGAATTGAGCTATTTTAGCTGCAGGGATATCTATGGAGTTGCTTGAAGATGATAGGCCTATATCATTGCTCAACTTGTCCTTCAGATCTGTCTGGTCCACCCATGCTCTTCATAGGGAATTTCTTCTGGAAATTATAGACATGAAAGTTCTGTATGTAAGGAGTAACATGCAAACTAGACCCCATGATGGTGAGCCAATTCATCAAAGAAACCACAAAATTCCAAAAAGAGTCAAAAGATTATTCAAAATGGAGCATTTTAACTAATCACCAAGTTCATCTAATTATTCAAATCTTACATAAAATATTTCAGGATAAAAAAAGAAACACTACTTAAATGATTTTCTAATATAAAAAAAACAGAATTACATGAGAAATAAGTAAGAGAAAATCTACAACTATAAGTAGGCAACAAAATAATTAACCTACATGTGAAAGTAATTATTTGCCTCAATAAGGTCAGGAGATTATGCATGTGATAAGGAAGATAGAAACTTAAATCTTATAAATTGCTACCCAAACTGTTTCTTGATACAGCTGGGAGTCATATTAGTGTTCATTTCTCATGTATTTATCATATTCTACATTATTTCTATAGTAGCATATATGTCTTACATTTATTATATCTGAAAAAAGCTAAGATCGAAGGAATTTGTAGCTAAACATTCAAAATATTAAATTAAATAGAAAAATAATTGTAAATACCCTGATGTAACTTGATAAATTAAATATTCTGAAATTGAGAAAGAACTGGAAAGGTTGGTGAATTGTACAATCTTCATCTGAGTATTTGTCATTCTATGGATATGGACACAAAAACTTACAATCTCATGAGCAGAAGTAATACTTGAGCTATTCTAAGAAAGACTGTGCTCAATCTAGTCTTGGTTCCTGGAATTTCCAAAAATCACAGCTATCAGCAAGTTGCTAGAGTACTTTCAGGGACACGGGCGCATTACATGCCCTCCTGATGCAAAGCAACAAATCTGGGAAACCATATGCTACAAAACATCTATGTCATATGGGTCCAATCTACTGGCCATTGCCATTTTACTCTACCCATCATTAAGTTGAATTTATTAAGGCTTTTACCTTTTACTGGAGATGTTTAAATACAACAATTTCAAAATGTAAATAAACGGTAAATTTTGAAAGAATTCAAGACAACCATACCATCATTATTTTTATTTTTCAAAGTATTTATTGTTGAACGTATTACAGATGTCCCCTTTTTGTCTCCATTGACCCCTTCTAGCCTGCACCCACCCTCCACCCCAGGCCTTCACCACATTATTGACTGTGGCCATGGGTTATGCATATATGCATACAAGTTCTTTGGTTAATCTTTTCCTGCAGCCCACCCACCCACCTCCACCTTCCCTCTGAAATTTGACAGTCTGTTCCATGCTTCTATCACTCTGGATCTATTTTGTTCATCAGTTTATTTTGTTCTTTAGATTCCACATATGAATGAGATCATGTGATACTTATCTTTCTATGGCTGGCGTAGTTTGCTTAGCATAATACTCTCCATTTCCCTCCATGCTGTCTCAAAGGGTAAGAGATCTTTCTTTTTTACTGCTGCATAGTATTCCATGGTGTAAATGCACCACAGCTTTTTTATCCACTTATCCACTGATGGGCATTTAGGCTGTTTCCTGATCTTAGCTATTATAAATTGTGCTGCTATAAACATAGGGTTGTATATATCTTTCTGATTGGCATTTCCAGTTTCTTAGGATATAGTCCTAGCAGTGGGATCACTGGGTCAAATAGCAGTTCCATATTTAATTTTTTGATGAAACTCCATACAGTTTTCTATAATGGCTATACCAGTTTGCATTCCCATCAGTATACTAGGGTTCCGTTTTCTCCACATCCTGGCCGGCACTTGTCATTTGTTGATTTGTTGATGACAGGTGTAAGGTGACACCTCATTGTCCTTTTAATTTTCATCTCTCTGATGAGCATTGACTTTGAGCATTTTTTCATACATCTCTTGGCCATCTGTATGTCCACTTTGGAGAAGTGTCTATTCAAATCCTTTGCCCATTTTTTAATTGGATTGCTTATCTTCCTTTTGTAAAAACAATCCCATTTACCACTGCAACAACAAAATAAGATATTTAGGGATAAACGTAATCAAGAAGGTAAAAGACCTTTACTCAGAAATTTATAGGATATTGGAAAAGAGATATAGACAAGTGGAAGAAAATACTGCATTCATGGATTGGTAGAATTAACATCATTAAAATGTTCACACTACCCAAAGCAATCTATAGATTCAATGCACTCCCCATTAAAACATCTATGGCATATTTCAAAAATCTAGAACAAAAACTCCAAAAATTTATATATAGAGAACCAAAAAAGACCCTGAATAGCCACAGCCATCTTGAGAAGCAGAACCAAGTTGGAGGGATCACAATACCAGATACCAGATTATATTACAAAGACACTGTAATCAAAACAGCCTGTCCTGATACAAGAACAGGCATATAGATCAATGGAACAAAACAGAGACCCCAGAAATTGACCCAAGCCATTACACTCAATATTTGACAAAAGATTGGTAAGAGCATACAATGGAGTAAAGACAGTCTCTTTAATAAATACTGTTGGGAAAACTGGACAGATACATGAAAAAAAAAAAGAAAAGAAGGAAGAAGAAAGAAAGAAAGAAAGAAAGAAAGAGAAAGAAAGAGAAGAAGAAAGAAAGAAAGAAAGAAAGAAAGAAAGAAAGAAAGAAAGGAAGAAAGAAACTAGACCCCCGACTTACACCATACACAAGAATAAACTCAAAATGGATACAATACCTAAATGTAAGTTGTGAAATCATAAAAATCTTAAAAGAAACAAAGGCAGAAAAATCTTAGATATCTTCCAAAGCAATATGCTTGCCAAAACATCTTCTAGGGCAAGGGAAACAAAAGAGAAAATAAACCTAGGACTACATCAAAATAAAAAGCTTCTGCACAGCAACATAAATCATGAACAAAATAAAAAGGGAGCCTGCTGTATGGGAGAACATATTTGGCAATGATACTTCTGTTAAAATATGTAAGGAACTCATACAACTTATCAAAAGGAATACCATACCATCTTTAAAGAGCTTCTCTGTCATAGCCCTTTATGTAAACACACTATGACATCATTTTCCTGACGGACTAAAACACCAAGCCCCACTCCTACCTCCTAATAAGAAGGATTTAAGTGGAAAACGTGTTGCTTTTAATTAAAAATCCCCTTTATTTAATCTTTCCTTATGGCTGAGTAGTATTACATTTTACATCTTTTTTATCTCATCCTCTATTGAAGGACACTTTGGTTGTCTCCATGTCTTGGCCACTGTGAATATTGCTGCAATGAACATAGAGGTGCATATATCTTTATGAATGAATGTTTTTAAATTTTGGGAGGAGATACCCAGAAGAGGGATTCCTTGGTCATAAGGTAACTCTAGTCTTAATGTTTTGAGGAAGCTCCATACTGTTTTCTAGAGTGGTTGTACCAATTTATGTTCCCACCAGCAGTATAGGAGGGTTTGCCCTTTTTCTCTACACCCTTTCTAAAATGTATTACTTGTCTTGCTTGTCTTGTTGATAACACGCTTTCTAACAGGTGTGAGGTAGCATCTAATTGTGGTTTTGATTTGAATTTCCCTAATAACTAGTGAAGGTGAGCATCATTTCATATATCTGTTGTCCATTTTTTTCCCCAACAACATGGATGGATCTTGAGAATATCATGCTAAGCAAAATAAATCAGGTGGAAAAAAATCAAGAGCCATATGATTTGAATAATGTGGGATATAAAAAGGAAAACAAATAAGACAAACAAACAAAGAAACAAAAACTCATAGACACAGACAACAGGACAATGGTTACTAGAGGGAAAGGGGGTGGGAGGAAGCTAGAAAAGGGTAAAGGAGTGTCAGATATTTCTTCCAGATATATGATGATGGAAGAAAACTTGAGTTTGGTTGGTGATCACACAGTATAATATATAGATAACATGTTATAAAATTATACAATTGAAGCCTATATAATTTCATTAAGCCTATATAATATCACCCCAATAAATTTAATAAAAGAAAAAATAGCATGAGTAAAACAAAAAAAAATCACTTTTAGCTCTATTTCTGTTAAAATATTGAGGTAGATTCTTCTGTTTGTTTACATGGCTTTATCGTTATCACTGTTAACATAAACTTAATTGCTAACACTAGGCAATTATTAAATGACAAAGTCAGCTCCATCCTAAAATTCCTATCATTGTCTTTAAAATCATAGATTTTTATACTTTCTCTTGTACTTTATGATGCTCTCATTTTAGGGAAACTTGTTTTTCTTATGTTTGAGATTGAGAGGTATGTATTTGTAAATTTGAATAAGATTGTCAGGATATATACATTCTTGAGACAGTTGCCTGTCTTCCACTAACAAGAAAAGTTTTGGCTTTTTTTGGGTGGGAAACACACAGTAAGCAGTTCAAATTGAGAAAGTTAAGTGCTAGTGTTTGCCCTGTGGGTGAATTTAGAGGTAAGTGAAACCTGCAGAGAACTCCAAAAAAGAAATAATATATCTAGTCATTGGTTTGTCTGCAGTATTGTATAGACTATTGTGATTTCTTCATGTTAAAGGAATTATAAACAAAAGGCCTGGAGGAAGCCAATATATTTGAGAGATTTTGACAGGCATCCCATGGAGGAGCACATGTCCATTACTTTATACTTGTCAGATGCCAGCCAGGTTTGTTCCTTTCTCAGAAAAAACACACACACACACACACACACAAAAAAAAACACACATGCATGCTGATAAACTGAGAACAGTTTTCTGAAACATGATAGACATTGTTTCCTATAAATGCATTCTCAGCAGTGGACACAGTGCTGTGAATCCTTTACTGGCAAGATAGCAGATTAGAAGGAAGGTTTTAATTAGAGGAAATTCCTTTACATTCTCTGGACTAAACTGTGTGATGCAGAGAGGCTCTAGGACACATACAGTGATGAAACACATATATTAGTAGCTAACTTAGACATAATGCCTTAAAAAGGAGATTGGTAAGTGATATTAGATTACTTCTAGGTAAAGTGCCCATGAAACAAACCATATATTGTATGCCTATAAGTAAATCTAATCATATAAAAAGTGTTCTTAGGAAAAAAAAGACAAGCACAATCCATTATCTAGGATTCTCACATATCACAGCAAGCACTTACCTCGTTCATTGTAAAATAAAATAAAAAGTTGCTAGAGGCAAAAAAAACCCTTATAATTTACAGTGATAAGGCATAAGGAAAACAAATAATTTAAACTTGGCTCCTCTCGGAGGCTAAAATGCTGATCATTGTAAATTCTATCTGTGGCTTCATAAAAGTGAAATAATTGAGCAAGAGGAAAAATTGGATGAATTATTTTTAAGTAGCCAGTGAATGGTACCCTGAGTACACGATTGTCACAGAAGTCAGCTAGACACTGACGAATAAGATTTTGGGATTATACTTACCTTTGGTGGTTTTTTAGAGTCTAGTTTTAGTATTTTGGGGAAACAAGAGATTGAAACTCACTGGACTGCTTGCAATTTTCATCACCGGAGAGCTGTTTGATTTCAAATGTGCCATTGAAGAAAGATACTGGACTTTTTAATAGGTATCGTCATAGACTAAAATTTGGGAACTGAAGTTTCCAATTACAATAAATCTTAAGCTCTTCAGACAACTCCAAAAAATAATTAATACATCAAGTCATTGGTTTGTCTGCAGTATTGTATAGACTATTATAATTTCTTCATGTTAAAGGAATTATAAGCAAAGCAAACCCATTTATATATTCTGTTTAAGGGTATATTTTATAAGGTAGAGTAGCAGCTATATAAATTATGAATATTTAATTAAGTATGTGTAGCCTATAGTCAATCCATTTTGCAATCCACAGTATTATTGCAGATTACCTCTGAAAATTTTTGACTAAAAAATTTATACCATGGGGATTGGTGTTTTTGACCATATAGTCTAGAAGTGCTTTGACTCATTCTCATGATTTCAAACATGTTTAGCTGGGACTTGTATTGTGATGCAAAAAAACCACACAGCTGAAATAAAATTTACATATTCATCACTTATTCATTATCTTAAAATATTTTTCTGAAGTCTGATACACTAGAAATGATGATAGACACTCAGATGTTGATGTAACAATTGGCACATCATGTTCTAATTTCCAATGTGATCTTAAGAACTTTTAGGGTAGAAAATATTATTTATTTCCCAAGTAACAACTCAGTAGAATTATTTTATGTACGAACGATGTAAGCAAGTGTTATTTTCATGTTGTAATATTTTAATACTAGGTATATCATCTTGTCCCCCAATTTATCCATTGGGACTGGCTGAGTGCTAAATGAAAAAGAAACTGTCATTTTTAAAAACTGATTTAAGAATTATTACTACAATTGCAATTGAGTGGAATAAAAAAATAACTTTCTAAATAAGTAACTAATGAAATTGTTATCTAAAAAAGGAATTAGTCTTTCTCTTTATTTGCTTCTTCGTATTTGTCTGATTAAAAGATTCTGAGTAAGAGCAACCAAAAAAATCCTACATAATAAAAGGCTAATATGCAAATTGACCGAATGGTGGAATGACCGGTATCTCTGACGTGCACTGACCACCAGGGGGCAGGCGCTCAATGCAGGAGTTGCCCCCTGGTGGTCAGTGCACTCCCACAGGAGAGAGCCACTCAGCCAAAAACCGAGCTCAAGGCTGGGAGCATAGTGGTGGTGGTGGGAGCCTATCCCGCCTCCGTGGCATCGCTAAGGATGTCCGACTGCTAAGCTGTCAGTCAAACATCTCCTGAGGGTTCCCAGACAGCAAGAGGGCTCAGGCCAGGCTGAGGGGACCCCCCAGCCCGAGTGCACAAATTTTGTGCACGGGGCCTCTAGTGTGCATATATATGTAGGGAAGGTGAAAAAGAAGTAAATTTTAAGAGAAGTTGATATTGAGCTCATTGAAAGCTGGAATTGGCCTGAGGCAGTCAGGTCATTGAGGGTAGGCAAAAAAACAAAACATAAAAAGAAAGAAAACTAAACTAAATATTGTGAATTAAAGAAATATTGGCTTATTTTACAATTTTGCATCACTATAAAAATTATAATTCAGTACCACAATGATAATTAAAAGATAAAAGTTTTATGAATATATACAAATCTCCATTTTCAATAGTAGTCAAAAAATGAAAATTAAGTCCACTTTTTGGTATGATTTTTACCTTAGAAATTGGCAATTATGAGACAGCGTAATTAATAACTGCTTCCAGAGACCATGGTCAGGAGGACTGATAATAGGAAAGATGTAACCAAGTGCAACATATGGAGTGTAACCTGGCAATACAATAATCAAGTGGTTAAAATCTCACCTTTTAGGGGTAGGTGGTTTTGATTCAAAGCAATTTCAACTCTGTCATGTGTTGATATTGGGCAGAATATTGAACTTCTGTTTTCCTCAGTTTCCTTATCTGGGGAACGGAAATAGTAGTAATACTATATACTTCATAGGGACCTTGTGAGGTTGAAGATGTTAGTTTGTGTAAAATACTCAGATTAATACCTGTCTCATAATATAGGCTCAATAAATGTGGTATAGTATTGATAATCTTTAAATGTTCGTACCAGGCAATTACACTTTGTGGACTTGGTTTTTTTTTTAAGAAAATTATCAGATACTTACAGGAGTATATGAAGAAAGTAATCTAAACTGAAATAGCAGAAACATCCAGCATTAGGCGATTGGCTAAGCATATGTGTCTATGGAGACATTAAAGTTTCTTTTAGGAGTTGTTTTTGTTGTGTGTTTTTTTTTTTGTTTGTTTGTTTGTCACAGCACTGCATATTTTAAAAGGACATAAAGCGTATGTTCAGAAAAAAAACATATCTTGGCCTAATATAATACATATATATCAGCAAAACAAAAATGAAAAGATAGGTATAAATATGTGAAGAGTAGTTATATTTGTTTGGCAGATTATGGTTAAATTTTCACTGTATGCATGTGGATATTTTGTAGCACTCTTCTATATTTCTATGTGTTATGGGTTGAATTTTGTTCCCCAACATTCATATTTTAAAATCCAAACCCACAGTACTTTAGAATGGGACCTTATTTTAAAAGAATCATTGCAGATCTAATTGATTAAGATGAAGTCCCACTGGAGTAGTTGGTCACCTACCAGTAATCCGATATGAGTGATGTCCTTATAAAAAGGGGAAAGTGAGAGGCAGAGGGCAGCAAAATAAACTCCCCATCTCCAGCTAGATTCAGTGTATGACTTTAATTTCCTGTTAGCATGTATGGGAAAAGGTTATTGCAGCCTGGGCTGTACACACCCTGCATATTAGCAAGAAAATCCCATTTTCAGGACTAGCTTTGGCCAGCTCCTGGGAAGTATTTTCTGATCCCATGTATATTCAACCTGACATGTGTGTTCATATATGCCTGGGTCATATTGTATCAGTTTGATCAGATAGTTTATATTAACAACTTTTTTTAGTCATTTAAGTTTTCTTATTACATCATTTTATATGTTCAAAAATTAATGAACAGCTTACATGTAATAATATTGCTCTTCATCACTATTGTGTTGGCTATATACATTAACACCCAAAACATAAAATGTTTAGGTATAAATAAAAAAAATGCAAACAAGATCTACATAAGATAAACCACAAAACTCTGATGAACAAAATCAAAGGAAGATGAAACAGATATTTTATGTTCATGCATAGAAAAGTTGAATATTGTCAAGATATCAGTTCTGTCCAACTTGATCTTTAGATTTAATGTATGTCCAGTAATAATCCTAGCAAGTTATTTGCGAATATCAACATACTGATTCTACAGTTTATTAATGTGTGTTACAGTGACCACCTGATTTTAGTCTGGAAGTCTAGAGTATGAGTTGATGGGATCATGTAAGCACTGCATACCTGTATGAGCGACCCCCAAGAGAAACCCCAGAAACCAGAGTTTAGGTGTGCTGCCCCTTTTTGTAACACTTAAAATGTGTTGTCATATATCATAAGGGGGAAAATTAAGTGTATCCTGTGGGGTGACAAATGAAACCTTGTACTGTTTCTTCTGGCCTTTGTTTTGCCCCATGTACCTTTCCTTTTGCTGATTTAATCTGTATCCTTTCACTGTTATATACTGTGACCATGAGTATACTAATGTCCGAGTTCTACTGACAAATCATGGACCCTGAGAACGGTCTATCAGTCTCCAAGTATAGCATTTAACCTTTCATTGTCATAAGTTATGGGGATCAGGAAACAGGCACATTTGGAGTACAATTGTTCTGCTTATAACATAATAAAGTTGGATTATTTTTTTTTAGTTTACAAATAAAGTATCATTTTTACATTAAAACAAAGGCATCCATCTGATTTAGAATCAATTGAAGATGAAAAATCTATTAGGTGACCATTACAGTAAAAATGAAGGAGAGAAGGAGGGGAATGGGGGAAGATAGAAGGGGGAAGGAAGGAGAGAAGGGGATATGCAATTTGCTGCTACAGAGCATAATGTAGAACCTATATTTTTATATAAAAATGTTAAAAGTAGTAAAGCAGACAATATAAAATGGCATTACTAACAAAGGCTCAGTGAATTTGACAAGGAGAATGAAAAAAGACAATGACTCACAGAGGCAAATAGTAGCTTTCATGACCCTTTAATAGCTATTACAAATAGAATGTGAGACTAGAAATATTGATCATTTGGAATTTGTTCTAAGTGCTCTGTCATCAACTTTGGGAAATAGGGAATTTAGTATGAATGTCACGCTACAAGAATACATGTTTTGTGTATCCTTTTTAATATAACTTTTTTTTTACCATGTCAGAAAAAAGTAGTTATCTTGCTAGATGTTAACTATTCCAGTGCGAATAACCTCCTCCTTTTTCTTTGAGAGACTAAACATTGTTTAACCTTTTAAATTTCCTAATTTAAATGTTAGAAAAGCAATATGGAAAGAAGGGTATTTCCATCTTCTATAAACATCAACTTGACTCCATTCTCTTTTTAAAAATTTATTGTTGACACTACAACAGATGTCCCCACATTTCCACTCCTTTACCAACCTGTACCCAGACCCTGGCCCCCTCCCTCTGGTCATTACCACACTGTTGTCTGTGTCCATGTGTTATGCATATACTGTATGTTCTTTGGCTAATGTCTTCACCTTCTTTAATCCAGTTCCTTTCCCTTCTGACCTCTCTCAGTCTGTTCCCTATATTCATGCTTCTGGTTCTGTTTTGTTTGTCAGTATGTTTTGTTCATTAGATTCCACATATAAATGAGATCATATGGTATTTACCTGTGTCTGGCTTATTTTGCTTAGCATAATAATCTCCAGGTTCATCCATGCTGTTGCCAAAGGTAAGAGTTCCTTCTTTTTTTTACAACTGCATAGTATTCCATTGTGTAAATGTACCATAGTGGGGTTGTTTTGTTTGTTTGTTTTATCTACTCATCTACTTATGGGCATTTGGGCTGTTTCCGGATTGTGGCTATTGTAAATAATGCTGCAATGAACACAGTAATACATATATTCTTTCTGATTGGTGTTTCAGGATTCTTAGGATATATTCCCAGAAGTGGGCTCACTGGGTCAAAAGACAGTTCCATTTTTAAAAATTCTTTCTTTTATTGATTTTAGAGAGATAGACAGACAGACAGAGACACCTACAGAGAGAGGGAGACATGGATGTGGGAGAGAAACATTAAATGGTTGCCTTCTGTATGCTCCACAACCAGGATTGGACCTGCAACCTGAGTATGTGCCCTGACCAGGAATCAACCTGCCACCTTTCAGTGTATGAGATAATATGCCAAGCAACTGAGCCACACTCACTAGGGCAAGGCAATTTCATTTTTAATTTTTTGAGGAAACTCCATCCTCTTTTCTTGCATTCCCACCAACAGTGCTCTAGAGTTAGTTCCCTTTTCTCCATATCCTCGCCAGCAATTTGACTCTATTCTTGAAGAAAAAGGCTTTTTTTTTCTACTAAGAACTCATATTTGGGTAAATAAATAATTGTTATCAATTAATAAGGATAACTTAATTTTCACCCAGCCAAATCGAATTCTGAGCCTGAGATAGGATTACTAAGTAGCATCTTTGAGCACAAACCGTGTTAATGTTACTATCAAAATCCTGCGTACATCCGTTTTCCATTTCCTTGCCACTACCTTACTTTATTTTCTAAAATTTTGTTTCTTGATTTTTTGTTTCGTGTTAGGTTGTCCATTCTCTAATCTATCGACTCAACCTTTGTTTTCCTTCAATCACGTGAATTTCCACACATGAGTTCATCTCACCTCCCTACACAGAGCCTGTTAATGGCCTCCTTGAACTTTCTGAGGTGAAATCTCCATCTGGCACACAGGGATGCCATCTGGATGGCCAGCCCCCACCCTAGCTCAGTGTCTTCACACCTTTTAATTCCTCTTGGATGATTCTTGTTCCTTCTCCTCTTCATCCAGACTCTCAGTTTTTCTAACTGATTTTCAAAATTCAAGTTAAATATCTTTTTTTTCCCCTCCAGAAAGTGTTTTTATGAATCACAGGACTCGTATTCTCTCAGGGCTTTACCATCTTCAAATAGTCTTGTGGTTCGTTAATATATTTAACAGTCTCTCCCACTATGAAGTAAATCCTTGAGGGCACTGCTATGTGTGTCTTATCAGAAATTCCGTTCCTAGACCCTATAGTAGTGACTGCACGTATGAACTGTTTAATGTATTTAACACATGTGTAGTGAGTGCTGATGAAGTGTTAAAATGCAAATGTTTGGGTTGAAATTGAGTGATTAACCTAAATTAGCTGCCAGGATTTGTCTCCCCTTGTATGGATCACAGGCGCTTCGTGCCTACCTCACTTCTCTGGGATTGTTTCTCAGTTGTATAGTTAATATGCTTTAATTTCAACAGATGAGAGTTTCAAATCAAGGGTAGGATATACTAGTAGGAAGGGCTAGAGGTGGGGGCTGGGTCTCTGCAAGATCTGTGTTTTTATTTCGCATCAGAAATGAACTTAAAACAGACTTGGTTTTTCCCTTTATTTTGATGTCACAATATTTTTTTCCATATTGCTCCTCAATGAATATTTATCATATATTTATTAGCTTGTCTTAGGTACCTTAGAAATACTCCAATTTTGAAAGGATATATTCAGAAAATGCAACCCCACAGAGCACCTACTATGGTTCCTAGCAGGCCCTGTGGGGAAGATAGATGTTCCTCAGTACACAGGACACTAGTGATGGTAAAAAGATTCAGGTTAGAGTAGACCCACTGTGCAGCAATGTGAAGACAGGTTTGAGAAAAATGGCAAACTCTCAGACTAACAGAAATCACATTGTGGTTGAGGCAGAGTGTTTAGGAATAAGGCTGGGGGGTAAACAGTGGGAAAATAATAACGGACCATATAAGTGTTGCAAAAAATTGAATAGCACCCACATGTCATTGGAAAGAAATTAATGTTTATGTATGTAAAGGTTTGATGCGATCATGTTTTTTTAATTGTAAGAGGGACCAGATGCATGAAGATTTTGATTATTAATAAAATTGACAAATTTTCATCAATCATCTGCTATGATTTTTGCACACATTATACTAGGCAGAGTTACCAAGCAAGAAATTGTAAGATAATCTTAACAGTTGAAATGAATATGGGGACAAAAAGATAAATAAGAGAGAGAGATTTAAATAGTTAACAAAATTGTTTGATCAACTGATAGAAAATATAAAGAAGAGGAAGAAATTATGGGCAAAACTCAGGTTTTCTCAGTGATAGATGGATATGTGAGAGTCTTCAAAGTATAAAATTTAGAATTTTGCTCAAAGTCATAATAAAAAATTAATTCAGTTTTGTACATTTAATGTGGAATTATATTTACATAATCTGGAGGATATGTTAAGATATAATTAGATGTAATTTCCTGGTGCCTGGAACAAGAAAAACCTAGGGAAAAAAATGTAAAGTTGGCAAATATTAAAAAGAAGAGGGAAAAAAAAAGACATATAAATAGATCTTATAAATCCAAGAGTTCTGTTAATAATACATGAGTTAATATGTCATACAAATACATTTCACATTAATATTTCAATAAAATTATTAGTAATAAAGGAATGGATATTAAAAATGAAATAAACATTTGCACATATGCAATCGGCCAAGATAAAAAATATTCTGGCAATTTTTAAAAATTATTTTTATGACACCTTGAGAACTCTGAATTGGTGTAACTTCTTATAAAGTAATTTGGCAATATTATGTTAAGGAATTAAAAATATTCATGATATTTCCTATTATTTATAGAAATATTTTCTGTTTAAATAATTAGATACATAGCACTAGATATAAATGTTTAATATTTTTATAATGTGTAAATGTCAAATCAACTTTATCTTTAAATTGGGAATTAAATATATTATGGTGGATATAACTGCTGGGATATTATTTTGCAGTTTAAAGGTTATCATTCTAAATAATTGTGGATGACTTGTAGGAAATGGACAGATTAAAAGCATCTTATAAATATTTGATAAAATAATTAAATAACATGGTAATACAAAACTATATTACTCTAAATCAAAATATATCCAGTAAAAAATATTATGTATTTACATATGCGTACACAACAAATAGATGTGTTATTGGTAGTAGTGGAGTTTTTGGAGTGCTGCAAGGAAAATAATTTTCTGAATCTCCCCCCAGGAGAATGGAATTTTATGGAAAGTTTTATTGATGATTTAAAATTAAGGGATATCCCTCTAGAGTCCCATCTCTGTCTCGCCCTGGAAGAAGTCCAATCTTGTCTTCAGCAGGCCAGAATTAATGCCACCTCCCATAGTTTCTGCTCCATATTAAAGTTCAGTCTAGTTCAACATCTGACCTGGCTAGCTTAGCTTGTGTCGCCAGCTGCAGCCCATTGTGTGTGTGGTTCATCCAGCCGTAGGCCATGTGACTATTTAAAGCCACATGGCTATGGAGAGAGAACAAGCTCGCTCATGGGCAAGTGTAGTCATGGGGCTCCCAGTGCTCTCTTCCTGTTATTAATATTAACTAGCTAACTATGATGATAACAGATGGAATTTGTCAGATTTATATGAGTGATTTTAATATTCCCCCATTACAGTGTGATGCATTTTGTAATTTTTCTATCCAAAATGTATATAAATTTATTAATTTAAAACATCCTAGTTCTCTGATATATTATCCATGTTCTCTGCAGGTAGAAACACCACATAGGTTAAGATTACAAAATAACGTCTTTATAGGGCTTTAGAACCTAGATTTTTCATACTGGACTTGCTGTTTCCATTTGACCTGCGTACTGAATCAGAGTGAGAACATCTTTCTTCAGGTTTCCTCTTCTCCCCACATACGGAGGCCTTGGCCAAGGAGAGAAACGAGGCTGAAGGCATCAGGTAAAGAGACTTAGAACTAAAGACACTTGGGTGAAGAATGCACGTGCATAAGAGCATGAACGGCTAGAGGGGCTGAGTGCTTTACTGTAACTCCCTTTAGAGATTAAAATGCCTGGGCTGTGCACCAAGGCTGGTGTGGAGAGGGCTGCTGTTCCCTGTGAAACCTGCCAAGTAATGCCTTTTCAAGTGCCTAAGGGCAGACCTGAGAAATCTCACATAGATTGTTTATCAGGAGCCAATCTCCTCAAAATGAAATTTTGAAATATATTTTACCATAAAAGTTCTCACAAATTATGCTACAGTATCCTAATCTATGGGGTGAAAGGCACTGTCATCTTTACCCATTTGGAGTTCTTTCTTAAAAAGTTTAACACCTGAAGTAGTAAGCAAATATGACTTATTTCTCTGGAAGAGAAACTGTTATAGACTACTTTGGGTGTTAACAGACATGTGGTGCTACATTTTTTCCCCTGAGAAAACAATGACTATCATAATTAATAGTGCTCTCTGAATAAGAAAAGAAAATCCGATTCTTTATAATTTGGCAATCACACATATTAACTCTCAAGGCTAGAATTATATCCCTAAGTGAGTTTGACTGAAGACCATGTAGTAGCTTATTTCATGATGTCAGATGTAAGTCATCTTGTTCATTGCACATAAAGTTGCACATCCTATCTCATGATCAGTCAGTGTGACAGGTTCATGACTGAAATATGGCCTGTTTTATTCTTTCTGCTGATATTCTTAGAAATTACTATTCACATATTTCCTAAATAAAAGCTTTAATTAGACAAATTCTCCAAAAGATGTAGATAGATATTTTGGAATAACTAAATGATAGTTAGATGTTGAAGAAACCCAAAATTCAGCAATTTTACTAGAAACATTAAAAGAAAATATAAAAATTAAATTCTGCAATTATTATATTATGGTTTATGTTGTGATCTATTAGATGATTTGTAGAAGGACTTATGTGCTCTTCCTCACCAGTATTTTATTGCTTGACCTACTTGTGTTGTTTTTTTTTTCACTCAAGAAGAGTTTTTGTTAGCAGTGTTACTCACCATTCATCTTTTTAAAATTAATTAGTATTATATAGATTATTCTTTTAAGATTAACAACTGGGTAATTTAGATACTGATAATCCATTCACTTTAAGATATTTATATATTATTGGTCTATGTTTTGCGATGAGTTGCAAAATTATACAAGATATTTCTTATTTCTTGGTGTTTATACTCTAATCATTGGAAAGAAACATGGAAGAATCAAAGATGTTTATGGGAGATGATGGCACTTTCTTTATACTTCCTGGTAGCAGGGCATAGCATTCTCAGATTTTAATATCTATATTTTAATATCTATATTTGCTCATATTATCCTTACAGTAGTCAATATATTTGTAGGGCAGTGAAAGATTGCTTATTACTTATTACTTATGGAAAAGGGTGTTGTGTTGACTATCAATTAGAATGTTTTTCAAGTTTTGAATGGCCCTTAAGTAATTGTTGGGTAAACCATGACTACAGGGAAGAAAGGACATATTCTTTACTTAGAAGTGAATATGAAAAAGGTAATTAAAAAAGAAAAAACAAATTCTCCTATATTACTTTTGATTAATTACAAAGAATTAGAAAGAAAAAAAATTTGTATGTCTTTTAGTGTAACTATGCTAATGTACAGATATTTGTATTTTAAGACTATGGAGTATCATAAAATGTGTAAGTGAAATGCAGGAACTACAAAAGTTTAAAAATCTTAAGTATGCTTCTCTAACCCACACACAGTTATGCTGCTTGACTCCGCACAAATTGCTGTTGCCAGAAAATTTCAGTATAAAGGCATTTTTTAAAGATATAATACTGAGTCTTATGATCATAAGGGCATGTATTGTTTTTGCGAGCCTGTCAGATGATAAATGAGGATGTAATTTTCAGAAATTAATTAGCTGAAAAGACTATCTACCCATTTTAGTAACTTTCCAGAGAGAGCATGCATTCAATTTTATGCCAAAAATTGTCTCTTTTTATAGCTATTAGTTAGCAATTTTTTAGAATCATAAATCTGATAATGAATGAGCTAAGTGTTAAGCCAGCTAAAAAAACTAATTGATATAGTTTGAGTAAAAATATCTTTATGAGAACATAATTTAAAGTTTATAAAAATTGATTATTTTGCCTTTCTAAGAATCTTTCGTTTGAATGTTAATATGTAATTTAAACACTATTTTATTACTTCTTCTTCCTAAATGTCATTAAGAGTCTACACTTAGTGTTTGTTCAAAAACATAAAATTTCTCTAATTCCAAACTTATCATGGATAATAATCTATCACCTATGTACTATTTCCTAACCTATTCCTATATAGATTTTAATTCTTCTAAAGCAGTGGTTCTCAACCTTCTGGCCCTTTAAGTACAGTTCCTCATGTTGTGACACAACCATAAAATTTTTTTCGTTGCTACTTCATGACTGTAATGTTGCTACTGTTATGAATCGTAATGTAAATATCTGATATGCAGGATGGTCTTAGGCGACCCCTGTGAAAGGGTCATTCAACCGCCAAAGGGGTCACGACCCACAGGTTGAGAACCACTGTTCTAAAGTTATCTATATAGTTGAGGCCCAGTGCTCGGATTCGTGCACCAGTGGGGTCCCTCAGCCTGGCCTGCGGGATCGGGCTGACACCAGCTCTCTGACATCCTTCAAGGGGTCCCAGATTGTGAGAGGGTGCAGGCCAGGCTGAGGGACCCCACAGGTGCACAAATCTGTGCACTGGGCCTCTAGTATATAATAAATTGTGTATATGCTATTAAATAAGAGCATTCACTGAAAAAACTTAGGCCTACTAAAAATATTAATATAGCCAATAATACATAATATCAGATTTGATTGTTCTGGTGTTTGATTATGTCATATAAATTTCATCATTTTTATTCATTAGGTATTATTTTATCAAAGATTTATTTAGGACTTGCTATGTGTCAGGGAATAGGCAAGAGAGAGCTGTAAAATGTGACTGATACCCAAAGCAGCTATATAGCACCATAAACAGTCTCAGTGATTGTGAAACCAGGTGGACTTGTGCACTGGTCCAGCTCTGTTCTTTAGTGTCTGCACAAGACACTATGGATGACAGTTGCATTATTTTTGTTAGTTTAGTTTGTTTAGCTGTAAAATAAAACCTAATAATATTACTAATAAAACTAAAACTACTGCAAGTGAATATAGGCACAGACCTTATACCTTTCACACACAAAAATAATTAAAAATGTACCAGAAACTAAATGCAAAATACAAAACTATAAAAATCTCAGAAGATAACATATGTCTTTCCCTGTCTAAAAAGCCATCTCCTCCAAATTGTTGAGGTTTGTTTTTGTCTTTTTTTTTTTTAAACTAAACTCTAGTAGGGTCCTAATAACAGTGATACATGACTCAAAGATCACAAGGTGATTGATGGCTTCATATACGTCTGGTAATGATACAGTCTGAAATGAAAATACAATTTATCTGGCGTGAAAAATACAGTTGTTCCTAAAGCCTTTAAAGCATCAATGTGGATGTTCATAGGAAGTAGTGCTAGTGATTATGGTTCCAGTTTGCTACAGTTAAATTTAGTCTTTGGGGCACAATTTATTAACATCCCAAGTACTTTTTTTAAATGTGTCCATAAACAGAACTTGTGATCATCCAAGAGAGACTAAACTTTTAAGTTGAACTATATCAACTTCGAAAAGTTAACGAGTAGCCTGGGGAGTTATGATTTATTGTCAGTCCACCAAGAAATGTCAGTGCCCTAGAATATGAGGAGGCAAGTGTCATCTAGCTGGATTTGTGAACTTTTCACTTTGCCATTCAGTAGACAGCAAACAGAAAATTAGTCTATAAATAATTGAACTTGCAATTTTTTGAAAATCTATCACAGCATGTTAAAAGCAATTTTGTTCTCGAATTAGCTCTCGACGAGTTGTAAATATATCAAATAGTCTTTAAATAATGTAACATATAGAGCAACAGATAAGGTTTAATAAGAAGAAGAGAAAGAGAGACGTTAGAAAACATATAGAATGTATGATTTTGTTTGTTGCATTTTCCATGTGAGAAAATTGGAATATAAATCTGATTTTTAAATGCCAATTAAAAATAGACAATTTGCATAATGATACTTTGATATTCTAGAAAATGATGCGAATTTGTAAATAAACATTTTTAATATGACTTTTTCTATTCTGTACACAGAAGAGCATTTGCTTCAGTCGTTGTAAGAATGGAAATAGAATTACAAGTGAATCAGTGGCTCATAAAGATATAGGGAAAGATAAAGGGAAAAATGTTATTCTTTTAAAAGTGTTATGAACAGATATCTGAATAAAAAGGCACCAAGTATTTAGCATTTTAGGGAAACAATCATAACATGATGCTAGGGAAATTACACTTGGGTTAAGTACTTCATAAAACAATAAAATTTTATAGGAATCAATAATTATTAATGTCCTTTGAAACTAAAAACATATGAAACAAAGTTCTGTATGGCAATCAACATCTACTACAGAAAACATCAGTTTGTGTAATTAGATTTACTATTAATTTTTAAAATGTTGTATAATTTCAAACTTAGAAAATGTTTCCTATTTCTGAACCAGTGAGAATAACTTACTGATATGATGCCTCATTACCCAAGGATACTTGAGTGTATATTTGCTTACAAATAAGACATCCTCCTACATAACCATGAACAATCATCAGATCAGGAAATTCACATCAGGGAAGTGCTTTAAGACTCAGAAATTCTCTTACGCTGGATCAGACTTTTTAATATATTTATTTATTTATTTATGTCACTCTGTTGCCTATTTCACTAATCAGTCATAACCCCTTATTATCATTACTAGAAACCCAGTGCACGGATTTGTGCAGGGATTGGCCCGCTGTGGGAGTGCTGCTCATCCCATTCAGCAGCCGAGCGGCTGTGGAACTGCCCTCTGAGTGGCGTTCCCACTGTGGGAGCACACTGACCACCAGGGGGCAGTTCCTACATTGAACATCTGCCCCCTAGTGGTCAGTGTGTATCATAGCTACTGGTCGACCAGTCATTCTGGTTGTTCCGCCATTTGGCCACTGGGCTTTTATATATATAGATTCATTTTGATACTTGAGCTATCCCAGATTTACAGAGTGAAAGACCCTTCAGGGTAGTTTTTGTGTGACTTTGACACGCTTGCATCATTCTTTGAACAGATTCATATTTTTTGGCATGTGTATGGACACACACACAGACATACACACATAAAATGTTTCAGATCACTTTCTGATTTTTTACCCCAGGCTTAGAACGAGTAAATTACTCCAAGGGAACTTGGTTCCTTTTAGAGGAAAATAAAATCATTACCTGGGCAAAAGTTGTGCTCTGTGTTATCTGCTGGGCTGTCACTGCTCTTAGACTTTGTCAGTGAACAGAGCCAAGAATTACATGGATGTACACACACATACATATATATGTAAATGCATATATACCTATGTGGTGTATATAATTTATAAACACTTGCATATATATGTGAATATATATAGAAAACCCCTACAGATTGACACCAACATCTCTAAATCCTACCCAATACCACAATGTTTATTTTAGTTTTCCTTCTTATCCTATTTATCATTTTCTTCTTTATCAGGGAGGGAACTGGCTATGATTATCTTCCATCACTTTTGTTATTTTGATTTTATACCCTAATTCTCCCCTTGCCATTGCTGCCCATGCTCCTTGTCCCTTCTTCAACCTATTCATGTTCTATCCACTTCCACTCTGCACAATTCATATGTAGCTACATGATACCTAGTAAATGAGGCAATAATTGAGAAGATAAATTATGATGGATAATATGGCTTGGTGATCACCATCCATTTTATTTTATTTTTTTAAGTTTATTGGTTGAGAAAATTATGTAGGTTTCAAGTGTATAGTTCTATATCACACCATCTGTACATAGCATTGTGTGCCCAACACTCAAAGTCAAATCTTCTGTCACCATATATCTGACCCCCTTTATACTTTAATACCCCCCATGCCCCTTCTCTCTATTAACCACCATACTGTTGTCCATTTCTATGAGTTTTTGTTCATTTGTTTTTTCTTGTTTGCTCATGTTATTTTCAGTTTTATATTCCACATATAAGTGATATAATATGGTTCTTAACTTTTTCTGTCTAACTTATTTAGCTTAGCATGAGATTCTCAAGATCCATCCATGTAGTCGCAAATTCATTTTAATATCCTTCTAAAATTCATTTCTCAATGGCAAAGTTGAAAATCTAAAAACTGCATTTCCAAAACATTTGCAATTGTTGTTCTTGGTGTGATTTAACCACCACCAAATAGATGTTATTTATGCAATTTTGGCAAATGGGAGGGAAGATGGTTTTGTATACACCTGATATTTTTGCAGACACATATCACGATAGAGGTATTCAGTATTTTTTAAAATATATTTTTATTGATTTCATAGTTTCACCATGATGAGAAACTAGGAGTAGTTTCTCATGATGGTGCTCCTAGCTTCTCATCATGGTGCTCCCACTCATGGCTGACTTGCATAGACTGTGCCCATTTAGTCATAGCACTGTAGCCAGAGTTTTTAATGGCAGCTTCCAGATTGAAGGACAGGCTATTGCTGCCTCAGTCACCTACTTCTTTATAAAAATCTCAAAATGATTTCTAAATTTCAAACTAAATTTAGTTTCTTTAGAAATTATAATGATGTTATAATACATTTAGTGTTTGTGTATGTATAAATTTTTATCTTTCTGCTGGGATCTCGAATAAGAATAGATATTTAACATATTCTATAGACTGACATATTCAAACACGTAAAACAGTACTTGGTCCTAAGATTGTGTTTAAAATGATAGTGTCAGACCTAAACAAAATCACTTGATATAATTTTTTAAAGTCTCTAGTGCAAGTCCAGCCTGTGTGGCTCAGAGGTTGAACATCAATCCATGAACCAGAAGGTCGATTCCTGGATTTCCCATAGTATCCAGAGAACAAGACCAAATATCTTTCAATGAATGTCAAAATAGAAGTAACCTAGCTAACCATTTTGCTCTTTCATTTTATGTTCTAATAATTCCCTTTGCTTTACATTCTGCTTAAGTCACACTGGTCTTCTTCATGTTTCTGGATAATAACAGAAATTATTCTCCCTCAGTCTTTGTAATCAATCTTACTTTATTTGGATTGATGGTCTTTGCTCAATTACATCACGCACCCTGTATAACATAATAATCATTTTTGCTATCTCCTAAATAGTAAATACTAGGTAATATCTATATTATAAAAAGCTAGCAACAGGAATGCAGTCACGACTGGAACGACCAGTCATTATGATGCCCACTGCAGCCAGCGAACCAGCCGGATCAGGGGGTGGGGCCAGCTGGCCAACCTCCTGTGGCCCTTCCTCCTGGCCAGCCCAGCCCCCAATGGGCCCCCACCATCCTGATTGGCCCACAGCTCCTCCCCCTGGCTGGCCCTGCCCCTGACTGCCCCCAACCCCAATAGGGGGCAGGGCCGTCTGGTCAACCTCCTGCAGCTCCTCCCCCCATGTGGGCCCCCCTCAGATCGGTCCCCCACACCAATCAAAGGTGGGGCTGGCCAGCCAACCTTCCATGACCCCTCCCCTGGCCGCTGAACCCCAATCAGCCCTCCCACCCAATTTGGGGGTGGGACTGGATGACCCACAGCTCACAGCCCCTCTCCAAGGCCAGTGCTGTCCCCAATTGACCCCCCACCTCAATCGGGGGTGGGGCCCACCAGCCAATTCTCTGCGGCCTCTCCCCTCAGCCAGCCTGGCCCCCATCAGGTACTGATCAGGGTGGGCTGGCTGGCCAATCTCCTGCCATCTCCTCCTCCTGACAGGCCTAGCCCCCGATCTGCCCTGATTGGGGCCAGGCCAGCTGGACTCCACCTGTGCACGAATTCATGCACTGGGCCTCTAGTATTACATATTTTCATAGTAATGATATCTCATATTTACCTTTCTTCACAACTATATGAAAGTTACATGAAGAAAGGCATTTTTATCTTTTATTTTTTTAATCCTCACCTGAGAATATTTTCCCATTGATTTTTAGAGAGAGTGGAAGGGAGGGGGAGAGACAGAGAGAATAAAGCATTGATGTGAGAGTGACACATCAATTGGTTGCCTCCTGCATGCACCCTGACTAGAGCCAGGATAGAGCCTGCAACTGAGGTACATGCCTTTGACTGGAATTGAACCTGGGTCCCTTCAGTTCATGGGCCAAAGCTCTATCCACTGAGCCAAACCAGCTAGGGCAAAGATAGACATTTGTATATGTTTTATGTAATGTTTATATTCCTGGATATGGAACAATGACTTAGTCAATTGCAGTCCTATATAATAAAGAGCTAATATGCTAATTAGACCAGAAGGCGGAATGACCTTCCAAAATGACCAGTGGGTGGGGGGTGAGGAGAGGAACCTCGGGGCAGCCGTGGCTGCAAGGGCTGAGCCCCTTGCATGAATTTTGTGCATTGGGCCTCTAGTACTTAATAAGATTATTGAAAGTGTTCACAGAACTTGACATTCTTTATCCATTTGGTTATAATAATAATTGGTAAACATTTAGATTGAAATAAAACATATTCTATAACTAATTTAAGTGCTCTACTCTCAGAACTCAAAACTCCTTGTAACCAATTCTTCACTATTGATTATTGCAAATTCCAGATAACTTACAAAATAACTGTCCATGAGTCTTTGTAGATTGATATCAGTGGACAATTCTCTTTCCAAGGTGGTCAGCAAGAACATAGTTTGCAGTGTAGTCTACTAAAAGAAATTCTATTCTTTCCCATCTTTCAAGAACACCCTTAAGTGAGGTCCCAATGCCCCAGTCGTCTAATCCCAGCTAGTATTTACTGCAACAGAAGTAGGTGCACTGGCAGCATACATCACATACTCG
Source organism: Myotis brandtii (assembly GCF_000412655.1). Taxonomy (NCBI): domain Eukaryota; kingdom Metazoa; phylum Chordata; class Mammalia; order Chiroptera; family Vespertilionidae; genus Myotis; species Myotis brandtii. The sequence goes on along the minus strand of NW_005369334.1, from coordinate 652,215 downwards.
TTTAAATTTTTTCTACATTCAGAATTTGTTGAAATATGACCTTGCATAGACCACTTCCAAGTAACAATGGAATCCTGCTACTGTATCTACCTAGACTTATGGATTGATAGATAACATGGTGTTAGAAGATTATGTACTGATAGTCCATGATTCACCTCTGGTTTCTTAAAATAAGTGACTTAAAAAGACCAGTAGAGGTTTTTGAGCAGAGAAGCTATCTGATGTAATTTTTAACAGTATCACTCTGGCTACAACCTAGAGAAAATGGTAGAATGAGAAAGACAAATTGACAATAATCCAGGAAAGAGATTTGAATCTTGGATCTTGGTATAAAGGATTTGGAAAGAAGGGGTCAGTTTTAAGATATAATTTGAAGGTAGAACAAAGAGATCCTACTGGGAAATTTTTCACTCCTTTTTCTGTCCTCAGCACAGGGATTCCTCAATAGTATTACCAATATTGTTGTCATATGACTCAGATAGTGGTTTTCTATATACTCAACAATGTGGACTTCCTCTTAAGAATGGTAAGTACTCACCTGGTATCAACACTGCAACTTTAAGTGAAACAATGTATGACAAAACCAATTTTACAATAGGCTAGTTGATATGAACAAGAGTTAAGTTCCAACAGCATCCCATTAACGTTATAACAAAATGACATTGAATGAAACAATATTATTTAAGGCCCTGCTGTAAGCTAAATTGGTCACATCTGTCAGATATACAATCTGCTAACAGCTAGGCTAATGCTTTGGTATGGAATTACCACAGATAGGGCAGTCTATTACTTATATTTAATTTTTTTCATTAAGAAGGATGTAATGTTATTTATCCATACTATATATTAGATATTTAATCTGGTTATGTACTTAGCTTCCCTGCCCACTATACTTCACAACCTTTATCTGGAAACTTACTGAATTCCTCAATGGTGATCACAATCTATCAAACAAAATTGCTTTTGAACATAAAAGATTATCGTATATCAAACTGTAAGAGAATGGCAGATGACCATGGGTCTCATCAGTCAAAAGCAGCTGCTCTTAAAATAATTTGTACTGGTTTATTGAAGGCTTAGTTTTCATGTTTGTATCTTTAGTGTTTGGTATGCTTCTTGAAGTCAACTTTATTTCTTCTTGAATATTATATCTCTGGTCCTTGTTTCTGGATTGACACATGATAAGTAAGTAGGTCTAGGAAATAGAAAAGATAATCAAGCATGTTTAATAAATGGATGGCTTCAATGATGTACAGATCATACATTGACCTAAGTTTTCATTTAAAGGTAATGCTTATTTATATATAACATGCCTTCTCTACATGTTTATTATTTTTAAAAATGATTTGTCCTATATTTGTACATGGTAATAGGGACTTTCTCAGAGATCTATGTGGAAAGAGTAACAAGGCTAACTTATCTTCCTTTCCATAGACACTGATTCGTATCTACTTAATAGCTGATATTTGTTAAGTAGATAACACCACTGAACAAAAATAATTTCTGGATATGAAATTATTCCAAGATGGTAATGTAGACAAATAACAAAAAAGATAAGAAGTGACTTAAACTTGGTAATACAAAAAGTAATCATAAAGCATGATGAAAGTAAAATATCTTAGTTGTTTAAATATATGTTTACTAGAGGCCCGATGCATGAAATTCATTCACGGAGGGGGGTTCACTCAGCCCAGCCTGCACCCTCTTCAACTGGGGACCCCTTGGCGGATGTCTGACTGCCAGTTTAGGCCCGATCCCTGTGGGACTTCTGGCTCCTAACTGCTCACCTGCCTGCCTGCCTGATCACCCCTAACTGCCTCTGCCTGCCTGTCTGATCGCCCCTAACTGCCCTCCCCTGCAGGCCTGATCTCACCCCAAAATGCCCTCTTCTGCTGGCCAATTTGGTTCTGATTGGTCAGTTTCAATGCCAGTCAGTGTCAAAAGCTCCACCTCCTAGACAGCCTTTGGTTCTTCACAGAACCCACATTTGGTTCTGATTGGCCATTTCCTGTGCCAATCAATGTTAAAAGCTCTGCCTCCTAGGCAGCCATTTGTTCTTCCCAGCACCCACATTTGGTCTTGATTGGCCAGTTTCTATGTCAGTCAGCATCTCCGGGCCTCTCTCCAGGACTGATGAGAGAGGCAGGACTGAACAGCAGCCCCAGCAGAGACTGGGAGAGAAAGAAAGGTCCCGCTGCTGGCCAAGCCCAGAAAGAAAAAAGGAGAGAAAGAGAGAGGCAAGTACTGATTAATAGCTGCCACTGAGGCTGTGGATCAGACCCTGCCTCTCTCTCTGGGTCTCAGCCCCCTGGGCAGTCAGTGCTGGGTCACCAGGCTGCAGGGGGCAGTCATTGCTGGGTCACCATGGCAACCCAGCAGTTGACTGAAGGACTTCCAGGTTGGTCAGCCTTTGGTCGTGGTCATTGAAACCATGAGCTTTTATATATTAGGATATTTAAAATGCTTTGTTTTAGAGACAATCCCCATACTTTGGAAAAATAAAATACATAATCCTTGACATTACTAATGATCCCTTAGTTTAAGTCTTTTACTCAAAAAAAATTTTTTTTAAAGTTATAGAGTCAGTTTATTAGCACCTAGAAGAGAAGAGGTTACTCTGAAGGGCAAGATTGGCAATATTACAACTGAGAGTGATTGCTCATTTGCTTAGTGACCTAGAGAATAACTGGCAATTTCTGTAATTTTCTTGTTTGGAGGGAGTAGGACTTGTCTGCTTTTGCCAGCAAGTTTGCTTCCTGACCAGGCAACAGGGGAAATGTTCTGGCCTATTTTATGGAGGTAATTTACTCCTGGAATTAGTTAAAAACAGCATTGGCTTTTAAAGTACAAGTTCTATCAAACTAATCTAAACCTGATCAATCAAGAGGAAGCAATAGATGCAATCTTTCTTGACATGAGCAATGATTCTGTAGCTACAGCACAAAAAAATATTTCTCAGTAAACAGAGAACACATGTTTTTGTTAGAGCCTGACTTTTATTTGCAAGCAAAACTCCTTGTTCAATTCTGTATTTAAAAAATATGTACTGCCTTTTTGGCAATAAATGAATAATAACAAGAACAATAAATAGGCATAAAAAGAAAAATAAAGGAATATTATTTATATGTAAACTGAATACAATTTTATATACTATAATAATATTATTATCAGTTATACTAGTATTTTGAGCATTGTTAGTTACTTTATATTTATACTATACTGTATATTAGTATATTCACCCAACCATGTATGCTAGTTATTATTATAAGGAGGCTAAATTTATTCCTGCTTAGGAGCCAAAATTTGTATGTTGAGGCTTCTCTACTCATAAACTAATACCAATTAATTATATTCTATCACTTCCTAATACATTATTTTTTATTTAATTTCTTTTATTTCCTTCTGTTGAAAAAAAAATAATGTTATACTTTCCCAATTTTTTATTGGAAGGCATAGATAAGCCCTGTTCTAGGCCACACTATTTACTTGTTGGATATCTAAATTGTACACATTAATACAAATTGGCATAAAATAAATATATACTGCCTGTATACTTGTATATGTACTTCTTGGGCATTTTTTTCTAGCACTTGGCTTGCTGTTCATTTCTATAGCAGAAATATATTCCTTCACTAAAAATTAAACCAAGTCCACCATTCTGGTAACTAAGAATTTTTTTACTCCATTTCAGAGTAGAAAAGTATATTTAAAGTCATTAGTTTTTCATCTTTTCTATGCTTGAGTTCCCTCTAAAACATTCACTTAAACTTTTTCAATTCAATTAAAATTGTATGTATTGAGCACTTCTTCAGCTGGCACTGTGGTAGGTTCTAAATACATAAAGATATAGTGTTATCCTTCAAGTGGCTCATGAATTAATGAAGAGATAGAAAAATATATAAATATAATTAAATGAACGCAATACAATTAATTTATTAGACGTTAGATTTTCACAAGATATAGTAAGAACATGGGAACATCTCTGAGAAAACCAGGGAAGACTTTTAAGTTGACAGTTCATCTTGGGATTGGAAATAATGGAGAAGTAGGAGTCAGAGAAGAAAGAAACAGGCTGAGAAATAGCTGGTCTGACAGTATTTCAGATACATGTAATGCCAAGCATGACACTCAATATATCTGGGTCACAGCACTTGTTGCAAATAAAAAATATTTTTACCCTGCTCTCTCCCTCAATGGTTAGGAAGGTTTGGTGAAAGAAAGTATTTCCATCCTTCTACTTTTTCCAGCAAAATGTCTGTCAGATTGAAAGTTTTTAAAAGAAATTTTACATGGCCAATGAAAATTGGGAGTAATAATCATTAAGGTTGGAGTTGGAGCCATAGGTTTAGATAAACTGATCCTGATGTCTATGTAGAGTAAGAAGAAAAAAGTCTAAAGATCTAACTTGATGAATATTACTGCTGAAAGATGAGTAGGAAAAGGAAAACCCATTCAAGATAATGAAAAGAGTAGTTACTAGTAGATTCATTAGAAGATGGAGAAGATACTAATGCAAAGGCAACCAAGAATGACGAATCTTTCAAGATGTGTGGTAGCAAGATGTCAAGTAAAGTAAATATATCCATTAGTTGTCACTGGTCAGAGATAACTAAAAATATATGTGGAGATGTTCCATGAAGTAGTTGGGCTTAACTCATGTATTGAGCTGCAGTGTAAATTGATGGTAAGTAATTACATCAAGTAGTAATCCTTACAGTGGTCCTATAAGGCAGGTTCTGGTAGAGCTGCTTTTTAGAAATGAGAACACCATGGTTAGGGAATTAAAAAACTAAAAGTATTTCAGCTAATTATGTATACAGCTGTGATATAAATTCAAGTGACTGACTCACAGTGATGTGTTGGACTTAGCCCAAGCTCTTCAGAGCCATTTACTAAATGTTCCAAAAATGTGTTAAGTCATTGGTAGCTTTGGGATAGGTCATAATGGGAAGATTTATACCACAAAAACTGGCAGCAAACACTGTGTCAATTGTCCCCCCCCAAAAAAAAAATACTAGAGGCTGTTTACTGTGAAAATACTGTTCAAAGCATTCACTACTATGGTATTTAGGGCTAAGGATAGATTATTATTAAAGGAATTTATATATAGAAATTTATATATACTCTTAAGCTTAGAGTGATATTCTACTCAAGCATGTATTATTATTTAATTTATATCCAGGTGTGGCAAAAGTAGGTTTATAGTTATGAGTACACAAAACACAGAGTTTATTCTTGTATTATTATTTATTATT
>NW_005369334.1:644837-645889 GCF_000412655.1 Myotis brandtii | reverse complement strand
ACTTTCTCTGAAAAGCAATGGAAAACATATCCTCAGGTGAGAATTTAAAAAATTAATAAATAAAATAAAGAGTTCAATCTATGGCATTCTACTTTAAAAAAACAAACAAAATAAAATACATCAATCTCTAGGTCAAATCCCTTCACATTGTAGTTTCAGTCTGGATTAGGAATTAATACGATCAGTTATTCAAAATAGAACCAGGGCTCTTACAGAATATGAATTCACTTACTAAGAATCAATCTGAGGACACGGTAGCAGTAAACATGCAAGAGCAGACATTGTGATGAAAGGACAAAATATCATAAAATATAAACAGAGTAGAGCATATTGATCCTAGAAATTTGGCCAATGTCCTTTTTTTTAACAAAAGGAAGTAGCAACATAAAGAATCCATCAAGTTGTTGATTAAGTGAATATTAATATACACTTACAAATGGTATTCTACTAGGATGTTAAATGCAACCTTTATCAGATAATTATGGCCTCTAAAACTGTACTCATAACTAAACCTGCAGTAGTTACGATTTAGCATTGTGAGTACTATGTGATACAAATCAAGAGGTCTACAAATGTATGATTTAAAATGTACATTATCCTAAATTCTAAATTTAGTGGCCTTTTATTCAATAATTCATGGCATTAGAAGCCAGGCACCTGGAAAATCAGGTTCCAAATGTCCTTATTCTTCTCTGTTTTCATCTCTTCACCTCATAATATCTGATGTATCCAGCATTCAGACTTGGTCTACAGTACATGCACTGCATGTTTATATATTTTATGTATCCTAATGCAGTATTTTGTAGTATATCTTAGTACCTCTGGAATTTATATTTGTGTATGCATATATGAATATCTATCTAATATTTTAAATTGTACTTGTCCAGAAAACTTTGCTAAATCTTTTTCCCTTCTCCATCACTTTAACACTAATGATGAATCATATATATTTTAAAGGATATACATAAAGCCTGACTGGTGTGGATCAATGGTTGAGCATTGACCTATAAACCAGGAGCTCATGGTTTGATTCCCGGTCAGGGCCCATGCCC
>NW_005369334.1:609138-644036 GCF_000412655.1 Myotis brandtii | reverse complement strand
TCGGCCCTGCTCTGAGCCCGACCAGGGGCTGCACCTAGGGATTGGGCCTGCTCTCTGCCACCCGGGAGCAGGCCTAAGCCAGCAGGTCATTATCTCCCGAGGGGTCCCAGACTGCGAGAGGGCATAGGCCGGGCTGAGGGACCCCCCTCCCCCCCTAGTGCACAAATTTTTGTGCACCGGGCCTCTAGTTATTTATAATATTCATGATAAATTGCATTTCTTTAGTCTCATCTGTTCTCCTTTCCTCTTTCACTGTATCTTTCTGATTCCAACTGAAAAAAAATTCTGTGCTTTCAAGTTTTACATTGGGTCCACCATAATAATCCAAATAATCTCCCTGTTTTAGGTCTGTAATTTATTTACATATGTAAAATGCCTTTACATCAAGTACTTGAATTAGTATTTGTTTGAATAACCAAAGAATGACAATCTTTGGGGTGGGGGTGATCCGACTACCACACAAACTAATGAGTTAGTAACACATTCCTGGATACTGGCACAAACTTGTAAGATAAATGTTTTTATTACTCATGACCAAGAAAACAGTACCTTTATCACAATATATGTGTAGATTTCCATTGCTCCTAGTCCCATAGTATCACATAGAGAGCCAGATGATATGGAAACTGAAGTCAAGTTTTTGCTTCCTGCCACAGTGAAAGCCAAACTCATGAGACAGTTGCATAGGAGAAATAAAGTGGTTTATTCAAGTGGAGACAACTTGAGAAGATGGGTGACTCTTGTCCTCAAAATGACCTTAACAGCGCTGTCAAGCTAGCTAACTACATAGGGCAAAAGGAAGGTGGGAGATGAGGAGAGTAGCAGGGGATTGTTCTGCAGACATGTAGTTTGACTCAGCTGGTCATTCTGTTCCTGATACTAATCTTGCTCTCCTGTGGCTGACCAAAAGTCTGTACATTTGGTGGTGATGGGAAACAGGAATAGTAAGCTCTGCTAAGACACTTTAAAATATGTGCTTTTTTAAGTACATAAATTTCTATTTTATTATTATTGATCTTTTACCAGGATTTCAATGTTAGCTTGATAGTAGCAACTGCCTAGTGTCAATTTTCACTTCATATTTATGGAGTCTGACAGGTATTAACTTCTGATGGAAGAGATGTATCTGTTGTGTGGCAAATCTTTGAGGGTTAAAGGAACATAGTTGGTTAAGGATTAGTATTTGGGCAGACATATGTTTTCTTGTAGATGTGATACAGGCTAATATTAGTTTATTTCTAAGTACAATAGGAGGATTATTTGAAGTGTAATCAGCCTAAGCTTTGCAAATCCCCATAGGAAAGAATAAAAACCTTGCAGTATTCAAAAGAAAAGAGAACTGAACTGATCTCTGGCCCCTTTGAATAAGGATGTATGGTGGTCAATTGTCTGCTGGAGCCAGGTTGCCTGTTGTCTAATTTTTATAATAGTAGTTTCTACTTGGGCCATGGTTTTTATATAAGTACTAAGAGGCCCAGTGCATGAAATTCGTGCATGGGGGGCAGGGAGGAGTGTCCCTCAGCCCGGCCTCCACTCTCTCCAATCTGGGACCCCTCAGGGGATGTCTGACTGCTGGTTTAGGCCCGATTCCACAGGGGCAGTTGGACATCCCTCTCACAATCCAGGAATGCTGGTTCCTAACCACTTGCCTGCCTGCCTGCCTGATTGCCCCTAACTGCTCCCCTGCTGGCCTGATTGATGCCTAACTGCTCCCCTGCCAGCCTGATCACCCCTAACTGCCCTCCCCTGCCTGTTTGAACACCCACAACTGCCCTCCCCTGCCGGCCTGATCGCCCACAACTGCCCTCGCCTGCTGGGACCTGCCTCCTCCACAGCGGCCTGCCTCCTCCATGAGAGGCAGCAGAGATGCCAGGACCGGCCTCCTCCATGGTGCACAAAGCCAAGGGACCCCCAGGCCTCACCGCTTGGAGCAGCCACCGGACCCCACCTCCACTGTGCATGTGGCCATCATGTGATGGCCATCTTATGACAGCCATCTTGTGATGACATGAGGGCGTGACGCCACCTAGGCTATTATTAATATAGTTAACAGGAAGAGTTAATAGCCGTATATAACCCCTTCCTGTTCATTTAGAATATAGTCTAAAGCAATACTGTTCTCTAAAACTACTTTTATTAGAGAATCTATAGTATTATGCTAGTTAGCTAAGGAGGTGGCAGTTTCATTAGCAATAATAATTAGAATTTTGGGAAGATTGGGAAGTGCATGCTGGTGTGAGGCTACACTCCACCACTAAGGTAGGTATGTATATTCAAGGAAATATTCATCACCATCTGAGATTCCTCTTGGAAAATTTCAGGTTGCTTGCATAAACATCGATTGCTTGCACCAGAGTACCATCTGCCCAAACAGTTTTATTTATTTGCTTGTAGATTCTTGGAGGGAACAAAGTTACCCTCCAAGTGATCCTCATCAGGTTTAAAACATCTGGGATCGGAGTGCATGTTCTGGTGAGACCTGTAGGTGAAGATGCTGCCTTTTAGAAGAAAAGGTTACTTGGGCATGTAATCTACAGAGAAAGTCCCATCCCAGTAGAGGGATAGGATATTCAGGCATATAGAGGAAGCTTGTGATAACTTAAGATCTATGGTTTGACACCCCTGAAAATATATCCTGCATATCAGATATTTACATTACGATTCATAACCGTAGCAAAATTACGTTATGAAGTAGCAACGAAAATAATTTTATGGTTGGGGGTCACGACAACATGAGTAACTGTATTAAAGGGTCGTGGCAGTAGGAAGGTTGAGAAACACTAAGGCTGGAGGAAGGCTTGTTACTATATTTGTCCCATTGCCCCTGTGATCGAGACTGTTGGTAGTTTTTGTTTCTTGTTTTTAGTTTCCCACATGTCAATTGCACCTGGAGCTCCTGTGGGAATATAATGATGAGCTGGGAGGTATCTAGAGAAGCCCCCGGGCCTTTTCATTGATCATTTGGGTTGCTGCCCTGTTCTATTATCAATCAATGAGTCTCCCTCTTGTTATTAGATTATTTTGTCTTATTTCTTAAGTTTAAGGCAATATTCCCTCCAATGTCCTTCCTCCCTGCAATATGCACATTGATTATAGAGATCTCCTTTTTTTTCATATTGTTTTAGAGTAATTAATTAATGCAACTGGTCCTGGCAATACCCTCCCAATTTTGTTGTTTTTCTGAGGCTGGAGCTGAAATACACCTGAAGTCTAGATATTTTATCTCTAGGGAGGAAAAATAAGGGTGTCTAAACTGCATGACCAGTGGTGTGTATGTGGAGGAAAGTTTACCATGGGGGCAAAGTCCTTGTTTTCCTGGTTTTTCACATTGCTAGGCACCAGGCGCTTTCTGCTCTGGTGGTCTTCAGTATCTGCTTATCCTCCTTGCTCTGATCTTATCTGTCTAATTGTCTACCACATTCCCCCAAGGATCTTGGTTCTGAATCCTTTCAGGAAAAAGGGGAGCAGGGTCTCTTTTGTGGCTGCTTCCCAGTGCAAATGGACAACATTTTTTTTTCAGAGCCACATGGCAGGTGACCAGCGCCCTGAGAGAGTACAGAGATTTCCTTGAGAAAATATATCTTAGTCGCTGATGGTGTCCCTAGCCTCTCTCAGGGAGTCCATCTGCCACAGGAAGCTGGAGAACCCCCACCGAGAATCCCAGGACTTACTAGGAGGTCATCGCGTGCTCCTGGCTGGATCACCAAATGCTGAAACTAAACCCAAGTTTGGCTGCCTGTCGCAACGAAAGTCAAAATCATGAGTCAGGTGCTTGCAAAAAGGAAAGTGGTTTATTCTGGTGACTTGAGAAGATGAGAGACTCCTGTCCTCAAAATCATCTTAACAGCTCTTGTCAAGCTATCTAATTATATAGAATAAAAGGAAAGTGGGAGTTGAGGGGAGTATTGGCAGATTTTTCTGTGGACGTGTAGTTTGACTTGGCTGGTTATCCTGTTCCTGATACTAACCTTGCTCTCCTTTGGTTGATAGGTGAGTCTATACATCTGGTGGTGACTAGAAACTTGCAGTTTGCTCCACCAAGATGCTTAAGTAAAAGTATGAGATTTTTAAAAGTATGTAAATTTCTACTTTGATTTCAAGGTTAGTTTAGTGGTAGCAATACCTGCACATATATTGGGTTAGATTGGAAATGAACCCAAGCCCAAGATTTAAACATATGCAAATTTAAAAAATAAACAGAAAATAAAGTTTCAGCATGGAATGCTGAATGTATAAACAAACTCAATCACAACATGAGTAATATCTATCTATCTATCTATCTATCAATCTATCTATCTATCATCTATCTATCTACTTATAGATAGATAGGCAGAAAGTAATTTGTAAGGGAGAAAAATATATTCTTCTTGATAAATTTATTTTTCATAGGGATACAGGGATACATGTTATAAATTCTGAAATTACATATATATTTGGGTTGAACAAATATGTAAATAATAGTAGAAAATGGGAGATATATTTCTCACTTTCAGAATAAGAATGTACAAATAAGCACATACAGAAAGCTATAAAAAATTTTGTGATGCTGGATTAGAGTTAGGGATATCATGAATACACACACACACACACACACACACACTTATATAATAATATATATATATGTAAAATGATAAAACATACCTATATTTATATACTTAGCTCTGTCTATCATCAGATAGATGTCGGTCATCATATAGATACATATAGAAATAACTATAGATATACATGTACACATGTGTTAGTATAATGCATATATTTACTTGTTCTGTTTAATGAAATATAATTTTATTAATTGTCATGAACGTGAGGTTCATGATCATCAAGTTGAATTTTTTATGCATTGTTCTTCAGTCAAGTTTCATTGTGAATTTAAGAAGTTATATTTTACCATAATGGCTTTGCCAAGCAAGACAATTTTCAAAGAGTCAATCAAGTGTTTGGTGGGTAAGAAGAGAGGTGAGAGAGAGGATTATGAAGCCATGAGGGAAAGTAGATGTTATTGGGGCTGAAGGATTGACCCACTGGTGTTGTTTAAGGATTGTTGAAGCTAGGTATTTTAAGAATCAACTGGAAAGATATAACATGGTGTTCAGAGTTAGGAATGAATCCTGTACACACCTCAATCCAGATATGTAATATTAATGGGAGTTTAAAAATTGCTTACTTATATATCTGCTATTCTCTTACTCTATATTCTATGTAATTTCCTTAATAACAGAAAATAATTGATTTCTTTAAAACTTTTATTCCCAGGATCCTCAAAAAAAATAGTGATTGAGGCATAATAAACACTTAATTTTTGGTATGTAAATTATACACATATATAAACATATATATAATACATATAAATGTTGGATGTTTATACGTTTGGAAATTATTCAGTGCAAGTCAATTACATATGTATATTTATGAAAAATGTATAAAATTATCATGAAGTTAATAACATCAATTTTAAGTGTGGTGTGATAAATATTTATTTTTAATTAAAAAGCATGATACTTTGCTCTGGCCAGTGTTGCTCAGTGGTTGGTGGTGGCAAGTTTGATTCCCAAGTTGCAGGCTTGATCCCTGTTCAGAGTACCTATGGGAGGATACCGATTGATATTTCTTTCTCCTCTCTCTCTCTCTCTCTCTCTCTCTCTCTCCCTTCCTTCTCTGAAATCAATGGAAAAAAAGGCATGATACTTAGCTAATGGTTTTGGTAAATGCTAAATTTCATCCTGCTAGAATTGACTTTTACATCCATTTTATTTAAAAGTGATTTGGGGGTAAGACTTAATTTCATATATATTTTATAGTCTACAGTTAAAGCATCTACGCAAGTTTGATTCCCAAGTTGCAGGCTTGATCCCTGTTCAGAGTACCTATGGGAGGATACCGATTGATATTTCTTTCTCCTCTCTCTCTCTCTCTCTCTCTCTCTCTCTCCCTTCCTTCTCTGAAATCAATGGAAAAAAAGGCATGATACTTAGCTAATGGTTTTGGTAAATGCTAAATTTCATCCTGCTAGAATTGACTTTTACATCCATTTTATTTAAAAGTGATTTGGGGGTAGGACTTAATTTCATATATATTTTATAGTCTATAGTTAAAGCATCTACAAATGAATATTCTTATAATCAGATAGAGATGTGGATGTAGGGAAGAGAAATGTGGACAAGAGAAGGAAAAGATTGGTGACAACTTTTGGACATAGATCACCTTGAGAAGCCTCAACAGGTAGAGAACAGACAATCTTAATGTGTATAAAATAATAATTAAATCTGATATTCTTTAAAATTCTGTTTGTGTATGCATTTCTCTGGCACTATTTTGTTCTTATAATATATGACTTTCTTATTATTTTTAAATAGTTTCTGCTTTCTGTTTTAGGTTCCCTAATATATTTTGTAAACTTGTTATAGGTTAGAATGTTTCTTTTATTTTATACATTTTATAAGCACTCTTAGATCATTATACTAATGAAACTGTCACTCAATACTGATGTGGAATAAAAATCATTTTACATTTTTTCTTATTTTAATTTTCTAATTTTCCTCTATTTTCCAATTTACATAGCAAGTAAATACATAGTTTATATTTTGGCCTAGTTTTAAACAGGGCTATTTTGAGATATGAAGTTTTATACATGTAGATGACGCTTTCTAGCTTCAATAATATAGTAGCATTGATTCATCTAAATGAAAATTTTAATGTCACTGTACATTTCCTAATAAATGGAATGTGGAACATTTTGTATGTATTAACTCATTTACATGAACTTAATTTTTTCTTCTATAAATGTATATGAATATGAATATATGTGAGCATATATAATTTTCTTTCTTGATTTTTTCATATTTCTATGCAAATGAAAATATGTAAAAACCATTTCAGAACTTCTGAATTAGAGGAAAACCCATGTCCTTCTACTTAGATAGCACTCTTGGCAATTATATTGTTCTATCACAACATCAGATTTAACCTCAATTTTTCTATTTCCTCATTAAAAAAATAGATTTGTACTGAATAATCTCTAAATTTGTATAACTTTAATTATTTAAGGATTTGGATTTTTAAAGCTATGTTGTTGAAAATAATGTTCAATAAAAAGAAAATAATGTCAAAATAAGTTTCAAAGAAACTGTCCCTATACATACTACTTTTATTTCAAAAACTAGAGGCCCAGTACATGAAATTCATGCAGGGTGGGGTCCCTAAGCCTGGCTGGTGATCAGGGCCAATTGGGGCCTTCCAGCTGCCAACAGGGCCTTCCTTTGTTCCATGATGCCCCTGGTAGTTAGCACACATCATAGCAAGCAGTCAAACTCCCGGTCAGTTGAACTCCCAAGGGGACAATTTGCATATTAGCCTTTTAGTATATAGGATGAGTATTTGCCTATTGTGCTGATAATTTTATTTTATAATTCATATCATTTTTCCAAAAAATCAGTTCTTCAGAAATATAATTTGAGTTCAAAGAGATATGCCTAAAAAACTAAAAACAAAATATATGTGTGGACTATTGAGGGACTATTTTCCATGAATGTCTTATATTTTTGCACATCTTAAGAGTGAGTCAACTCTGCCTATTCTGTACTATCTATATGGTAAATGGTTTTGGAATATATGTCTATATATTCCCTTGATGCAAAGGGCAGATTCACTATAGCCCTGAGATATAACATTTGAAGCAAATGGCAGACATGGTTGCTGTCCAGTGTAATAAATGAAATGCTTCCATCCAAAGAAAAGAATAGGTATGCTAAATAGAAGTTGCTCCTTAAGCTCAGAGTTCTTCTCCTTTAATGCAGCCCACCACATATATACTGGAATTTATCTGGGCCTACATTTTATGACACCCATATGCAAGTCATATTTTGATTTTCATGCTGCTTACTGTGCTGTGAGTAATATAGTCCTACATCTTTGACCCAGGAGTCTTCGATCTTTTAACATTTATGAAATTGTGGCATGCTAACCTGTTAGATGGAAGCAGGGTAAAATCTCAAAACCTTGACATTTCTTGGCAGTTTATATGTGAAGAATTGGATATTCACAGTTACATAGCTCTTTTGAAGAAGGATGAGAATCTGTTGGGTAATTTACAGGATTTAAGGGAGTCCATGGAAATCAGTATGTAGATAAATTTTATGAACAATTGGCAATAAATGCTCCAGTATTTTGTTGACTTTCATTGGGAGAAAATTGAGGTGATGACTACTGATGGAGTACTGTGAAATGATGCAAAAATCAGCTTGCTTAATGGTATCCTGTTTGTTGCTAACTCTCCTATTAGATGGGGCATTTCTTTGCCATCTGGCTTTAAGCTCAGGTCTATGCCATTGTAATAATGAGGACTAAGATTCATTCTGAATGAACATAACTTTGTGGCCTACTCCCTTTCCCCCTCATCTGACAACAGTTACACAGATATGCTATCTTCACAAAATAATGATAGAAAGAAACTCATGACCACTATGGGCTGAAACTACAGCACTTTAAAAACCTGGGGTCATTGGGGGATGAAGAAGTGGGATGTGGGATGCATAATGCTTGTAAAAGAAGAATAGCATTACCCCAGGCTGAAGAATAGCAATACCCCAATACCAATCGAGCATTTCTATAATTTATCATGACAGTTTTATATTGATTCACAAAAACAGCAAAAAAATGTCTTAGGGTTGTAGTCATTGAATATCAGCTACTATAGGGAAGATTTGGCCCTTCTGAGGAAATTTTCCTGAAACAGAAAAACTTTCATGTGAAACCACAGGTAAGGCAATGCATAGTATTTTGGTTTTTATTGCCTCCGAAGGGGCTTAAAATATCAATGCATTGGATTCATTAGAGAATAAGAAACAGAACCAAATGTATCTAGCTAATTCTTGCAATCAATTCTTCTGACATGAAAAACACTCCTAGCTCTTAAAACTGGGGGTATATAGCCCTATCCGGTTTGGCTCAGTGGATGGAGTGTCGCCCTGTGGACTGAAGGGTCCCAGGTTCGATTCCAGTCAAAGTCATGTACCTTGGTTACAGGCACATCCCCAGTGGGGGGTGTGCAGGAGGCAGCTGATCGATGTTTCTAACTCTCTATCCCTCTCCCTTCCTCTCTGTAAAAAATCAATAAAATATATTTTAAAAAATAATAATAAACTGGTGGTATATGCTTCCATTTGTTTGAATTAAAGTAGCTCTTATGTAAGAACTACTATTATGACAATAAAAGAGAAAATGAGTTGGATAAAGATGAACTTATTTTAACAAGGTGCTATTGTCTTACTCTAACCAAAGCATGCAAACTGTGTGTTTCCATCAAAAAAGTAAAGTGATAAAAAAAAGTCAGTGGATCCTTAAAGCTGAAATTGATGCTATCAGTAATAATAACCATACTGCCAATATGGAATTTAGATAAGACAACAATTTTGAGAGTTTGGTTGAGCATCAAGCATTTACTATGTTTGAGACTAAAAATAAATATTCTTTGCTCATTGCCTTGGACATTTTTTTTCCCCTCCATGCATCCTTTACCATCCCTCCCTTCTTATCCTGTCTTTCGCTGCTTTAAAATGAAAGATGATTAGAAATGGAGCATAAAATCAACTCCTTATCAGATATATCATTAACAAATATATTCTCCCATTTAGTGGCCTCCTTTTTAGTTTTGTTGATGGTTTCTTTTGCTGTGCAAAAGCTTTTTAGTTTGATGGAGTCCCATTTGTTTATTTTTCTCTTTGTTTCACTTGTCCAAGGAAATATATTGGCAAAAATAATGCTGTGAGAGATTTTTTCCACCTATGTTTTCTTCTAGGATTTGTAGGTTTCATGACTTCTATTTCTAGTATTTTATCCATTTTGAGTTTATGATTGTGTATGGTGTAAGTTGGTGATCTAGTTTCATTTTTTGCATGTACTTGACCAAATTTCTCAACGCCATTTAGTGAAGACTGTCTTTATTCCATCGTATGCTCTTGCCTCCTTTGTCAAATGTTAGTTGACCATAGAGATTTGGGTTGATTTCTAGGCTACCTGTTCTGTTCCATTGATCTATATGCCTGTTATTATGTCAGTACCAGGCCATTTTTATTACAATGGCTTTATAATATAGTTTGGTATTTAGTACTGTGATATCTCCAACTTTGTACTTCTTTCTCTAGATTGCTGAGGCTATTTGGGGTCTTTGTGGTTCTATATAGATGTTTTTGGAATATTTGTTATAGATCTTTGAAATATGACATTGGTATTTTAATAAGAGTTGCACTGAACCCAGTACCAGGCCATTTTTATTACAATGGCTTTATAATATAGTTTGGTATTTAGTACTGTGATATCTCCAACTTTGTACTTCTTTCTCTACATTGCTGAGGCTATTTGGGGTCTTTGTGGTTCTATATAGATGTTTTTGGAATATTTGTTATAGATCTTTGAAATATGACATTGGTATTTTAATAAGAGTTACACTGAGCCTATTGATTGCTTTGGGTAGTATGGACTTTTAATGATGTTGTTTCTTTGATCCATGAACACAGTATATGCTTCCACTTATTTGAATTTTCCTCAGTTTCTTTCTTCAATGTCCTATACTTTTCTGAGTACAGGTATTTTACTTTGGTTAAATTTATCTTTTTGGTGTTGTTGTCCCAATAGTAAGTGAGATTCTTTACTTAAATTGTCTTTCTGATAGTTCATTATCAGTGTGTAAAAATGCCATCTATTCCTGATACTAATTATGTTTCTTGCTACTTTGCTGAATGTATTTACTAGATTTAGTAGTTTTTTTGGTGGAGTCTTTAAGGATTTCTACTTACAATATCGTGTCATCTGCGAATAACAACAGTTTTACTTCCTCTTTTCCAATTTGGATACCTTTTATGTTTTCTTTTTGTCTGATTTCTGTGGACAGAACTTCCAGGCCTATGTTGAATAAGAGTAGTCAAAGCGCACATCTCTGTCTTGTTCCTGATCTTAAGGGAACCACTTTTAGTTTTTGCCTATTGAGTATGATGTTGGCTGCAGGTTTGTCATATATGGCCTTTATTATGTTGAGGAGTGATCCCTATATTACCACTTTGCTTAGAGTTTCTGTCATAAATTGGTACTGGATTGTAACAAATGCTTTTTCAACATCTATTGATATGATCATGTCGTCATTATCCTTCATTTGTTTATGTGATATATACGTTTATGTTTATTGATTTGCAAATATTATACTAATCTTGCATCCCTTGAATAAATCCTACTTGACTATGTTGTGTGCTTTTTTTTTAATGTATTGCTAGATTCAATTTGCTGATATTTTGTTGATGATTTTAGCATTTATGTTCATCAGGGATATTGACCTATAATTTTATTTGTATTATCTTTATCTAGTTTTGGAATTAGAATAATGCAGGCCTCATAAAAAACACCTTGGTAAGTCTTCCCTCCCCTTGAATTTTTGGGATTAATTTGAAAATGATAGGTTTTAGTTCTTCTTTAAATATTTGGTAAAATTTGTCAGTGAAGCTATCTGATTCATGAATTTTATCTGCTGAGAGCTTTTTTTATTACTTCTTTGATTTCACTAGTTGTAACATATTTACTCAGATTTTCTGATTCTTCCTGCTTTAGTTTTAGAAGATTTTATGTTTCTAAGAATTTATTCATTTTACCCAGCTTGTCCAATTTTTGACATATGGTTGTAATTTATACAACTCAACACCAGAAAGGAAAAACAAATCCAATTTAAAAAATGGGCAAAGATCTAATAGACTCTTCTTCAAAGAGAACATACAGATGGTCAATAGACATTAAAAAACACTCAATATCATTAATCATCAGAGAGATACAAATTAAAACCACAATAAGATATTACCTCACACCATTCAGAAAGGCTTTCATCAATAAATCAACAAATAACTAGTACTGGCAAGGATGTAGAGAAAAGGGAACCTTTATGTACTGCTGGTGGGAATGCAGACTGGTTTGGTTATTGTGGTAAAAAGTATGGAACTTTCACAGAAAATTGAAAATGAAACTTCTTGGAATATATACTAAGAAGTCAGAAACACTAACTTGAAAGAATATATATATATACCCTCATGTTTATTGTAGCATTATTTACAATAGCTAAAATCTGGAAATAGCCCAAGTGCCTATCAATAGATGAGTAGAAAAACAAAACAAAACTGTGTTACATTTGCACAATGGAATACTACTTGGCTGTAAAAAAGAAGGAACTCTTACCTTTTTTGACAGAATGGATGGACCTGGAGATTGTAATGCTAAGTGAAATAATCCAGTCAGAGAAAGACAAAAAATATGATCTCTTATATGTGGAATCTAATGAACAAAATATGCTGAAAAACTAAATAGAAGCAAAGGCATAGATACGTGGAACATACTGACAGTTGTCAGAGAGGAGGGTGTTGGGGGAAAAAAGGTGAAGGGATTAAACAAAAAACATATATGCATAACACATAAATACAGACAACAGTATGGTGATAGCCAGAGGGCAAGGTGGGTGGGGCACAGGTGGATATGGTCAAAGGAGGGGGAAAATAGCAATGGAAAGAAACTTTGGGGTGATGGGTGCCCTGTGTTGTGTGCAGATGATGTTTTATCGAGCTATACACTTGAAACCTGTATGGTTTTGCAAACCAAAATCATTCCAATAAATTCCATTTAAAATAAATAGATAATAGACCCAACCCAGGGACTCATTTGGTTGGAGCATTTTTCTTATACCAGAATGGTTTCAGGTTTGAATCCCAGTCGGGGCACATAACTAGGCTGCAGGTTCCATCCCTGTCAGGGAGAACACTGGAGTCAGCTGATCGAGGTCTCTCTCACATCATTACCTCTCTCTCTCTCTCTCTCTCTCTCTCTCATCTGTAAACATATCCTGGTTGAGGATTAAAAGCAAAAACAAAAACAAAAAGACAAAATCTAGATAGATAGATGATAGATATAGATAGATAGATAGATAGATAGATAGATAGATAGATGATAGATGATAGAAATGGAGCTAAATTCTCCTTACTCCTAAGGAAAACTGATGGTTGTACACATCTAGGGAAATTTGAGGGCAGGAGTATCAAATTTTATGACTTTTGTATATGTAAAAGAAAGAAAAGGAGTTGCACAAATTCAAAAATGAAGCTTAATTTTGATTTATTCAAGCATCTGAATTCCTTTGCTTGATTATAATCCCAATTATATAATTAATTGAGTAGTTAGTTGAGTACAGTGTTTACTGAGTCAACACTACACATGCTAAAATAGACTAAGTTTAGAAAACTATGCTTGGTCTTTTGCACCCAACCCTTCCATATGACAGATCATATATGAATATGATCTGTGGTCACTGGCAAAATTAAGTTATAGCTACAGTAATAGAACAAACCATTTTTTTGTGAGTGAAGAGCAATAACTTAGGCACCTGTTGAAAGAATACCATAAAACTTAAGAGAGATGGGAGAGAGAGGAGCACTTATGATCGTTGTCTTTAAAATCGCTTCCTTAAGCTTTTCTCACAAAGAGAAGGCCCAGATGAGGTCTCTAAAACTGTTACAAACAGCTTAATTTTATCCGACTTTTGGGTCTGCCAGGTGGCTCTCATCATGATTTAATCACCATATTTCTCAATATTACCAAGGAGTCATTTGGATACATCAGGGGAGGCCACAGCTAGTTCCGCTTTGACACACACACAAAAAAATCTATCAGAGGCTGTTGACATATTTGGCGCACCCATTTTCATGGCCATTTATCAGTTAGTCCATACAGCAAATGAAAGCCAGGTTGATGATCAAATGAACAAACAAGACCGTCTTAGATGGCTGTCTTTAAGGAGATCTCTTAAACTATGATTAGATTCATTATTCTAATGGAACTAGGTATTGAAAGGCCTACTAGCTGGCTGGTATGACACATGAGAATAACTGAGTGATGTAAGTCCTCCTTAAAGGGCCTAAGTGTTTGTGTGTGTGTGTGTGTGTGTGTGTGTGTGTGTGTGTTTCTAGGATCACTATGTGTGACCTAAGACTGTATGTCTTATATGGAAACAGAGGATGTCCTTGATTCTTTCCTGAAAACACAATATCTTTAACAAAGTTGTTATAAAACCTCTTCAACTGTTTAAAGAAGCACAAGCAATACCTCATGTAGCCTTCAGATAACTGCAGATCCCTCTCCAAAATGGGGCTTGCATTGGTTATTTGTGTAAGCTTTCCAGTGCAATAACAGACTAATTATTTATATTTATCATTTGGGAAGTTATCTCATTGATAGTAATCATCCAATTAGGAAAAATAAGAGAAAACTTATTCTTAATTTTAGTTGAAGTGATTAGTAACAGTACCTCCGCCACAAAAGTGATTCTGGTTAGCTTCAACTCTCTAGCCAGTGTTGCTGAGATAGAATTTCCCTAGTCTTCCTTCTCAAGGGCTAAAGTGAATTCTGTGCAACTGTTAGTTTATTCTACTGTTTCTGAATTAATGAATTTGGACAATTGGAAATTCCAGTAAAAATGTAAATGATAAAGCCACTGGGATTCTGGAATTTCTAAGGTAGACCCTGTTGTTGATGGGATTTTTATTTTTACTACTTTTAGATGCTTGGGTTGGTCTGAAACTTGTAGATAGGGATAGAGAGAATTGCTGAAATCAATACTGCAGGTTGGTCTCATTTTCCTCCATGGAATACTATTTAAAAATGTCTTAATTGAATGCTATATGAGACAAATTAAATGGATATAGTCTCAGTCTCTCTTTTTTATGATTTTTATTTCTTTTTTTAAGGTTTTTATGGTTTAAAGTATTACAAATAGTAGTACATATGAATAGTAGTACATATGTCTGACCTTCCCCCGACCTCCCCTACCTCTTTGCACATGCCCTTCACCCCCTCCCCCAGTGTCTTATGTCCATTGGTTATGCTTATATGCATGCATACAAGTTCTTTGGTTGATCTCTTCCCCCTCCCCCAACTCTCCTCAGCCTTCCCGCTGTAGTTTGACAGTCTGTTCCATGCTTCTTTGCCTCTGTATCTATTTTTTTCCATCAGTTTATAATGTTCTTTATATTCCACAAATGAGTGAGATCACTGAGCCAGAGCAATCAGGCAAGAGAAAGAAATAAAAGGCATCTAAACTGGGAATGAAGAAGCAAAATTGTCACTTTTTACAGATGACATGATCCTATATGTAGAAAACCCTATTGTTTTTTTAATCTATTAGGAACAATAAACAAATTCAGTATAGTTGCAGGGTACAAAAATGAATGTATAAAAATCTATATATTATCAGAACAAGAAATGAAGAAAACAATTCTATCTACAATGCAACACAAAAAAAAAAGATAAAATAGCTAGGAATAAACTTAACAAGGGAGTAAAGGATCTATATACTGAAAACTATAAGACATTGTCGAAAGAAATTGAAGAAGACACAAAGAAAGAAAAAGATATTCCATCCTCATAGTTTGGAAGAATCAACATAGTTAAAATGGTGATATTGCCTAAGCAATATATAGATTTAATGCAATCCCCATCAATATTACCTAAAGCAATATATATATTTAATGCAATCCCCATCAAAGTCCCAATGACATTTTTCAAAGAAATGGAGCAAATAATCATCAAATTTGTATGGAATCACAAAAGACCCTGAATAGACAAAGCAATCTTGAGGAAAAAGAACAAAGCCAGAGGTATCACACTCACTGACTTCAAATTCAACTACAAAACTACAATAATTAAAACAGTATGGTAGTGGCAGAAAGACAGAACAATGGGATAGAACTGAGATCCCCCCCAAAAAGAATCACATGCATATGGGCAAATATTTTTTACAAATGAGCCAAAAACTTACAACAGAGGAAAGAAAACCTCTTTAATAAATGGTGCTGGGAAATTGAAAAACCACATGAAAAAAGAATAAAACCAGACTACAGTTTTTCCCCAATATACATAAATTAACTAAAAAAGGATTCAAAGACCTAAATATAAGACCTGAAACAATAAATTACATAGAACAAAAAGCATAGGTACTAAATTCATAGACCTTAGTCTTAGAGAAGATTTTATGAATTTGATCCCAAAGTTAAGAGAAATAAAGGCAAAAATAAATGAATGGTACTATATCAAACTAAAAAGCTTCTGCACAACAAAAGAAATCACCAACAAGAAAAAAACACAACCAACTGAATGAAAGAAAACATATGCAAACAACAGGTTCAAAAAATAGTTAATATACAAAATATATTTTAAAAAAATCATGCAATTCAACACCAAACAAACAAAAAATCCAGTTAAAAAATAGGCAGAGGACCTGAACAGACACTTCTCCCAAGAAAACACAAATGCCAACAGATACATGAAAAGATGCTCAACTTAACTATCTATTAAACAAGTGCAAATCAAAACTATAATAAGATACCACCTCATACCTGTTATAATGGTTAGTATTGACAAGACAAGTAATAACAAATATTGGAGAGGATGAACAGAAAAAGGAACACTCATTCACTGCTCTTGGGAATATGAACTGGCACAGCCTCTATGGAAAACAATATGGAATTTCCTCAAAAATTAAGAATAGAGTTACTAAATGACACAGCAACCCCTTTTCTGGGTATCTACAAAAAAATTGAAAACATTTATTCACAAAGATATATGCACCTCTATGCTCATTACATCATGCTTTACGGTGGCCAATACATGAAAACAACCAGAGTTTCCTTTACTAGTTGACTAGATAAAGATGATGTGATACATATATACAATGGGATAATGCTCAGCCATAACAAAATATGAAATATTGCCATTTGCAACAACAGTGAATCTTGGGAATATCATGCTAAGCACAATATGTCAGAAAAAATTTAAGAACCATATTATTTCACTAATATGTGAAAACAACAAATGAACAAAGAATATCAAACAAAAAATCATAGACTCAGGCAACACTTATAATAGTTACCAGAGGAAAGGGGGGCAGTGGATAGTAAAGGGCAAAGGGGTCAGGTATATGGTGATGGAAGATTATTTGACTTTGGGTAGTGGACACACAATGAAATATAGAGATCAAGTTTAACAGAAGTATACACTTGAAACTGATATAATCTTATTAACCAATCTCACCAAAATAAATTTAATTAAGACTTATAAAAAATAAAAATATTTGAGGGATTGGATTAAAAAAACACAGAAAAGGGAAGTTATGCTTATTGCCTAATATAGGAGATTCAGAGTTCCTTTTTTATAAGCAAACCCACTATACTGGTATGTGCAGGTCATCCAGGCCCATATTATGCTGCCCCGTGGAAATCTGGATCAAGTGGAACCAATATATATGATGATGCTCATGAAACTCACTGGGCTATGAGTAATAACATTTATTTGTCTCTTATCCTTGAGTCTCACGTCTTATGCACAGCATCAAAGAGATTATAGTAGGCAAAACATTTTAGAATGCAAATAGTATAAAATTTCAGATCTTAAACATTTTTTGGCATGATTGTAAAATATTCTAGCCAAGTCTTTCAAATTATACTTAGTCAAGAGTAGATGCAGACACAATTTACATAACTTCATTAAAAGGAAACATTATAATAAAAATTTTTAATATAGTTCGGTTCACATTTTGTATTAACTCAATTTCATTTATATTAAAAACAAAGGATAATGCATGTATTTATTTATTTATTTAAAGACAGTTGAACTCCTTTGAATTATTCACAAAATATAAAAACTTATTCATATTTTAAAACGATACACAGGGCATCATACGTGCTCATAATAACAGGAAGTAGGAAATAAAGACTTCAGAGCAATTTGAGTGTCCCTTCTTGAATGCTTTAGTCAGAATATATTTATGTAGTAATTTGAACTATTTATGTATTTTATGAAATATAATATTTCTAGTTTATGTATTTTATGACATCATGCACATTATTTTATTTAATATGCTTTTACATAATACAACTTTGACATCTGGACATAAAGTTAATAAAAGTCTAAGTTGCACATTTGGTGACATTCAATTCTTCTTTGTTTTATAATATAAATGCTAAAATCTGATTTTTATTGTTGCAAGATAGGCATTTTTTTTCACTGTTCTGTATTCTTAGAGGTCATTTCACTGAAGGCTACAAAAACAGTTGTCTCATCAAGCATGAAAAGAGGTACCTGCAAATACTTAAAACTTTTTTTGAATTCCCAAGGGCAATATTTTAATTAAATGTCTATAGTGTTATATTGTTATAAAGCCGGTGAAAAAAAATCTTCAAATGAATCTGTTCAAAATCAAGAGCTAAGCAAACATTTTTTTTCTTTTTTCAAATATTTGAATGTTGGGGTAAAATAATTAATATACTCTCTGCAAAGTCTTTACTCTTTAGTCAAAATTCAATTTTTAAATTGAATTGGCAATACTTAATTGAAGTGCACATCTAATTCCTGCTTAATAAAACATAATAAATCATACCACAATATCAGCTTGAGAATTGTATGAGAACTCAATAGACAGGTCAACTATGACTTCCTAACATGTATGGACATGATAAACAACCTTACTTGATTATGCACAGTGGTTTCACTATATAGACAAGTCAATTATACTGACATTGTAATATCTAAGTGAGTTCTGGAAAACGTTTTTATTATATACTTATTAGAAATTTTTGAAGAAAAAGATGGCTTACTTTGTAAATAATTAGTAAGAGTTTTCCATAATTATTTATATTTTATAAGATTTTTAAATTGATTTTTTAAAGAGAGATATGGAGAGGGAGAGGAAATGAAACATCGATGAGAGAGAGTGAAACATTAATGTGTGACCATGGAACATCAATCTGCTACCTCCTGCATGCCCCTTGTGGGGGATCGAACCCACAACCTGGGCATGTGCCTTGACTTGGAATGGAACCAGCAACCTTTGGATGCATAGGAGGACGCCCCACCAACTGAGTTTCACCAGCCAGGGCTTTCCATAATAATATAAACATAGCGTTTGAGATAAATTCAATATTCACATTCATTAGTTATCTATTAAAAATAAATATATTTTGTAAAGATGAGGAAATTAATCAAAGGAAGGTTAAATATGTTAACAAGTCTAAACACTAAAAACTGATAAAGAGGAATCCTAGACTTTTAGACTAATTAGTGAAACTTAACATTTTCATCTCAAACACAGTGTTGTATGCCCTCACGGACTCAGATATAAAGGGAGAAGTCATTATACTAAACATGCATAAACCAAATCATTATAATCCCCATAGGAAGCTCTGTTTAGTAGTGATATAATTTTTTCTTATGACATTGAAAAATAATCTTTCAAATTGCTTTTCAAATATTTATTCTCAAAGTTAAATTAAACATTTATAGAGGCCAAAAAAAGGAAGTTACATATTGGCAGTTGATATAATTTAGGGGATTTTTTCATCAAATTGCTAATGAATTCTAAATTGTTTACTTACATAAGCTCATGTTTAACATCTCAAAATCTTTAGAGAGAAAACAATACATTTAAATATAAGTAAACTATTACTGGGTATGAACAGCCTACATGGAAAGACTGATAGCGCACATATACTTTTAAAAGAAGCAAAATCATTTTGATCATTGTGAGAATTAAAATTAATTTTTTTCAAATACAATTGGCATTTTGCATATAGAGTAACTACATTCAAGAAAATAGTTTCCAAAGCTATTATTTTAACTAAATCCCTAGGTTATTGAAGTTGTTTTTAAGCAATTTTATCATTCCACTAAAATAATCATTACTAGATGTTCTGCATAATCATGGAAAATTTATTTGTTAATTAAACTATAGTAATTTGGATATAAATTATGTTACCGTTTCACTCTTTTGTGGAATTCAGTAAATTTCAAAAATAAAGATTTGTGTTCTTTTAAGGGAATAAACTCATTTTCTAGATGAATGTCAATAATACCCTACATTTCTTCAGGAATAACACAAGGTTGTACATCTATGTGTTTAAAGAAAGATACCCTTTTATATTCTAAACATTTAATTTCTCAAACAAAAATGCTACTTGCATTATTCTTTATACTAAGACAGCCTTCTAAATATTGGCTTGATGCCCATAAAAACTAGACACAATCTGCACATAAAATGTATAATATTTTTGAGGCTTATTGTAATTTTTATTTCATGTAATTTATTCATTTCATGTATGCAACTCAATATTTACCATAAAAATATTATCCCAATAATTAGCTATAATATATCTTTTCTTACCTCTCCCCTGCCCTTAACCCCAGGAAATCACTATATGTACTTCTTTGCAATCTTTTTACATTGAGAGAATTTTAGGCTTACAGAGAAATCATAAAATTTAAGAAATTAATGTTGATATACCATGATTAACTGAACTATAGAATTTATTTTGATTTTACTGCTAAAGGTCAGTTTATGGTTCAGGATTCAATCTAGAATTGATGTATTTCTCATGTTTCTGTGATAGGCAAGTTAGTGCTTATTTCTACCCTCACCTCCATTTATACTCTGCCAAGAGTTTAATATCCTCACTAGAGGCCTGATGCATGAAAATTTGTGCAAGAGTAGGCCTTCCTTCCCCCAGCTGCCGGCACCGGCTTCCCTCCTGCACCTGGGACCCGGGCTTCCCTCCAGCCCCGGCTTCAACCAGAATGACATCTGGAAGGACATCCCGTCTAATTAGCATATTACCCTTTTATTCTTATAGATAGCTACTACATGTGATTTGTTACTTTACTTGATTTTCGAGGTTAGCACATTCTTATCACATGTATCCCTTAAAAGCAGAGAATCATTCACGGCTGTGGTCAGAGAAAGATGTGAAGATAGAAGGAAGGTCAGAGAGATGTGATGTCCCTGGTTTTGACCATGGAGGAAACTGACCAAAACCCAGGGCGTTCAGGCAGCCTCCAGAAGCTAGAAAAGTCAAGGACATTGAGGAAGGAACTCAGCCCTACCAAAGCCTCATTTCAGCTCAGTGAGAGCCATGTTAAACTTTAGACCTGCAAAACAGTAAGATAATACATTTGTGTTGTTTTAAGTACTGAATTTGTGGTAATTTGTTACAGCAGCAATAGAAATCTAATTACAGCTTCTCCAATCTGTAACAGGTCTTCAAGAGGTTTGTTCTATTTCATGACCTTAACATTTTTTTAAAAAGGGAAGTTAAATTATTTTCAGAATATGTTTCATTGTGATTTGTCTGATTTTTTTTTCTTTTTTGTCATAAGATTGGGAAAGTACCACAAAAGTTACATGTTCCTCCGTGAATAAATCAGGAATTATATGGTCACATTATGGATATGTGATGATAACTTTGAACACTTGGTTAAGGTTGTGTCTTGCTAGGATTCTCACTCTAAATTTACTCTTTTTTTTCTTTATAATATAGTTTATAGTTTTTTCTTTGAAAGTAGATATATGTATATATAGTATATTCCATTTTAACTTAATCATTTGTCCATTAATTTTTGCTTTCATTGGTGGGTCTAGCCTGTGACAATTATTTCTGTGATATTCTACTAGTGATTTTCTAGTCACCATTCTTCCTACATTTTTAATTGGAATTCTACTTTAAGAAAGAATTATCTTCCTTCCTTCCTTCCTTCCTTCCTTCCTTCCTTCCTTCCTTCCTTCCTTCCTTCCTTCCTTCCTTTTTCTTCCTTCCTCCCTCTGACTCCCTTCTTTTCTTTTTCCTATTTCTCTCTTTATTTCTCTAATAGTGTGAACACATGGATGTTTGTTTTATCTTTTGGTTATAGTCAAGTGCTATCATTATTTATTTTGTTACTCGGGGTATTTCCATTTAGGCCATTGGAATTCTCTAAAGTTAGTTCCTTACACTCTTTTGACATTCTTGTCTTTTTATCCTCCTTCTTTAACATTGGAATCATTGGATTCTATGAAGAATTATGACTTTTCCTGGTGAATAATAAAGATCTGGGCAGTAGGTTCACTTGTTGCTACTAGAGTATAAAAGCTATATTTTGCACTATAAAAGGCAAATATATATATTTAGTGATTGATCCCAGAATAAATTTTGGGTTAAAGAGAAAAAAAATTTACACTGCAGTTCACTAATAGAATCAAGTTAAATTTGTTCAGTCTGTAGTCATTTATTTTTATTTTTTCATTATTTGAAAATTGAAATCAGAAACCACAGTGCTTATTATCATTGTGCACAAGGACCACAGTGCCATAAAATGGCCATTCAATAAAATAATCACTATTGCAGATTATTATTGGTAATTCTGTCTTGAAGCAAGAATAAATTAAGCATAAAATATTTTAACATAAGAGAAGAGTGGAGCAAAATAAAATTAAAATTAAATATGAAAAATTTCCCCAAACAACTCTTGTTCTTGAAGAATTTAAATCCTGGGCAGTCTAGCTTCACCATAGGCCTAAAGGACAGCCATGAACAATCTTGCATGTGCTTGTACTGATCTGTACTAAGACCTTGATAATTATACTCATTGCATCAGAACTGTTCATGGTGGTAGCTTAGAATCCCAAGATATGTTTTGACTTGGAAAAAGAGACTTGACACCCAGAAAAAAAGGATTACCCATACAATACAATCTTGAAATGTATTACCTACTTAAAATTAACAAACTTTACTTAAAATAAGAATATAAGGGTTTATTTTGTAGGGTAGACTCCTGTAATATCTAACTTGAGGCATGATTGAAAGGGATTTTGATTATAATCTTGGAATTCTAAAATTAAAGAAAAAAACATGTTCTTTTTCTTTTATAACTTTCATGATATAGATGGTCTAATAATGCATTAAAAAGACTTGTGAAATTAAACTACTTATATTTTTAGCCTATACTATTTCTTAGAGCACTATTAATTTTAATTAATTTACATATAAATGCATTTTTCAAATAACTATGATTCTAATTATTACTCAACTATTATAAATTTAAAAATATTGCTGAGAATTACTTAGATAAGTATGTTTTACCTCTATGTATTCTTGTCTATAGTGTAGTTAATTTGGTACTTTAATTGTTCAAATCTAGTGTGAAAATAGAATAAACTATATAAACAAATGTTTTTGCATTGTTTTTGTTGGAAAACCAGAAATAGCTGAATGACAGCCAAAGGAGCTCTCCTTTGAATAAAGTTCATGGAGTTTGGTGCTTAATCCTTATAATATCTAATTTGGAAGCTCAGAGAAATTATTTGTTCCACGCTGCTTATCTGCCCCAAATTGAACTCTTACACGCTTCAGTGGGTTCTCCTAATACTAATGTACTTTTGGTTGGATGACTATGCCATATTCATCCTATCCACATCTTCCATTAATTTATTAGAGACTTGGCAGTCATAATTTCAAGAGGCTTATTTTTATGAGACACAAAAGTTCTAATGCTTTCAGCCTCTTAAAACAACAGTTATATCATCTCTCTGCTACCCTATACCTAAGGTGACCAGACAACTTTCCACCCACACTATGACAATATTGAGAGTCAAAGGGGTACAGTTAGTAATGACTCTAGGACAAATGAGAATATGCATTGTCTGAGCATATCAAGTCAGATTGATATGTTGCATATACCCATTTTATAATTTTAAGTAATAGTCTTTTTTTTGTTTTTAGATTAATGTTCCAATAGATATGCAGTGGTTTGTACAAGGCATAAAATTATTAACATTTAACATCAGAATATTTTTTATAATAGGGGAACTACTAGAGTCCACTTTCTATTATTAATATTATTTAATCCTCACCCGAGGATATTTTTCCATTGATCTTTACAGAGAGTGGAAGAGAGAAGGAAAGACAGAGAAATATCGATGTGAGAGAAACATATTGATTGGTTGCCTCTTGCATGAACCCCAATTAGGACCCTGACCAGGGAGCATACCCTTGACAGGAATGGAACTTGGGACTCTTCAGTCTGCAGGCCGATGCTCTATCCATTGGGAAAAACAGGCCCGGGCCCCACTTTTTATTATAGTCTATTTCACTCAATCAATTACTAGCAACTATGATCTACAAAAGTCACAAACCTATATATTTTTTTCTTTTTGCTATCAAGCACATGCATGATGTTCACATTACATTTCTTTTTTCTGACGAGGATAATTTTTAACCAGGTCCCATTTAATTCCAAATCTTTATTCACAAGACCCCTAGAAAAATTAGTGCTATTAGCTTTATATTTTAGACTTTAAAGATATATTTGTTTCCCCCATTTGAAGCTAACCTAACACTTTGTTAATGGCACGTACAACTTTACTAAATATTAATTTGTCAAAGAAAGAGAATATGATGGAAATGAGATTATACCCTAAAGTCTAATTTCTGGAATAAAATCTTGGCTCTGCTACCTACAAGTTATGTGATGTTAGGGAAGTCACCACTTTTCTGCCCTGAATTTTATGATTCTTTGACCATCAAATGGGAGCCATAGTTGTTTTGAAGAATAAATTAATGTAGATAAAGTGTTAGTATATACTATAATAAATTAAACATAGGTGAAGTTTAAATATTTACCATATTTAAGTTATTTTTATGTTTATAAGAAAGTGTAAATATATCTACATTTTTATTTGTTTATGAATATTGTATGTATCTTTATAAATAATATATGCAGGTATCTGTTTATGTATTTTTATAATTTTGTCTATAATTCACTATGTTTATAAATAAATGTATACAAGTCATTACATTTATACTTATGTTTTTATATTTATAATATTTATATTTTTCATACTTATAAAGTAATTGAAGTATAATACTTCTAATAAATTGGGTAACATGTGTAAAGTACTGATCACTATTACATTTTAGTTATTTTGCTATTTCATTGCTAGGAAAAATTTGATTGACCTGCAAACTTAGTAGTTTCACTGTAATATAATTTCTACAACACTACTGAGAAAATGTTATTAATAGACATATCAGAGATTGAGACACAGAGGAAAAAATGTTGAAATAATGATTTAGGTGTAATGGTAACTTATAACTGTCCTTTGGTACCATCTTTATATCCAAATCAATTTATCATTCACTAGAATATAGCTACTTTAATCTCAGTGGCTGTATTTGTTTTAAATGCATTGTAGAATATTGCTTTTTGGAAAATTTGAATAAGTAAAAATATCTATTAGTTATACATTTTCTGCATACTTTTATCACCTCAAAACAAAAACTGATCATAAAATTGTCATCATCAAAATTACTTTTACTGAGTGTTTGCTATATTTACTTTCTAGGAAACCTTTCAATGTTTGTATAAAGTACAGATTTAAAAAACAATAAAGAGACTAAACTAAATTGCAAGTGTCAGGGCACTTGCCAAGCTTGGAGAAATATTGATGATGGTATGGTTCTGAAATAAACTCAATCTGTTTGGTTCTCAGACTACTGAGTTTCCATGTGTTTATTTTCTTTACATAGAAAAATGTTGCTTCAATAGACGAAGAACAGATTCTCATTTGAAGAAACTATTAATGGCAGAGAAGAGTCAAGTTGCAAAATACAACCTAATTTGACCAAAACATTATTGACTGGGTTCTAAATTCTGTCACATTTTCACAAAAGAATGCATTTGAGTCAGATTTGTTACTAAAACCATGTAGCCATATAAAGTGTATGTGTGAGAGAGAACAAAAAACTAGATTTAAAAAATTATTAAAAATATACTAAGGCATTTTAAAAAATCATCTGTTTTGATGTTTGAAATGAATCTTAGCTATAATTTAGGTCAATTTTTTTTTCTTTTCACAAAAAGCAAATTAAAACATAGTATTTACTAAATAAGTTGTCCAAGGTCACATAATAAAATTGGTTAAACTCATTTCTGTTGAGTTTAAAAAGCAGTTCTTTTTACTTATTCCTAGTATATCTCATATAAAGTCTTATTATAAGTTAGAGATATATATGACATAAATAGCAGTGTATGCAAAAATCCAAATATTATAGCATAGACATGACAACCATGTTATCAATTTAACCTATACAAATTAATGTGCAATCTCAGGTAAGAAAGAATTAATTAATGCATAATTACTTTTCTGATATTCATAGGGCCAAGATATACTTTATTGATATGGTGATGAATTTTTTTGTCAAATGTGTATTGAATAAGTGGTAATTAATAAGCAGAAGTTCATGGAAGATTAAGACGCTTTTTCCTTAGTTGCAAGGTGAAATTCCTATAATAACTGCAATATTGAATAAATTCTACTAAAAATCATTTAACTTAGTTCATGAGGATTTATTAAGTTTGATTAAAAGAAAGACTGACAAGAGCTATTCTCTATGATTTGCTAGCTGTGTGACCTTAAGAAATTCATTTAAACTCTCTGTGTCCAGTTGTTCATTCTAGAGCATAGGAATCCTATATAATAAAGAGGTAATATGGAAATTAACCCTCCCACCCTCACAAGATGGCTGCCTACGACCAGGCCCGCAGGGGGGTTAGTGAGGGACGACCAAACGACTGAACAAGCAGGCTGCGTGGGGCAACCAGGCCAGCAGGGGGGCCCTGAGGGGTGACCAGGCAAGCAGGCAGGTGAGTGATTAGGAGCCAGTGGTCCAGGATTGTCAGAGGGATGTCCAACTGCCAGTTTAGGCCCGATCCCTGGGACAGTTGGACATCCCCCTAGGGGTCCCAGATTGGAGAGGGTGCAGGCTTGCCTGAGAGTATGCCCCGCTCGGTGCACAAATTTCATACACCAGGCCTCTAGTGCTAATAATAATGGAGAGGGACATTGGAAGGATTAAAAAGTTAATTTATGTAAAGCACTCATAAAAATTCTGACTATTTTTTCATATTCTCTTTTAAGTTTAACATGACATATGCTTTTATAAGACTTTTTATGGTATTTCAATAAATACTTTTTAATGAAAGGTATAAAAACTATTAGCATTTTGAGTTTTTCTTTAATACTTCCATTCTTGCTGTAATGTTGCCATTTTCTAGAATCATGACTACCTTACAATGAGAAAAAAAAAATAGTTTGTTTTCAGGGTATAAGGACATCCATGCAATCAATTGTTGGAGTAAATGGTCTACATGTCATCATGGTGAGATGAATAACTCAGCTCTGCCTCTAGCAATATCAACAATATTTCTGCAAGTGACATAGGTTTCTGCAGTCAAAAGCAGTTTTGTAGATGTCGGATAGCAATGTTAACTCTTGCTTATGTTAGTTCACCTATGTACCCTAGGAAGATGATGTGTTTTTATAAGCAATTAACACGTTTCCTATAAAACTTATACAAGTTTTATAATTATTATTTATCTAACTTCTCTTCTTGTCAAATGTGTTTTTGTTTAGCAATCAACCTAGATTTTATGGGTCAATTATAATGCAATAAATAGCAATATGTTTTTATATCACTTTAAAATATTTTCTGCTAAAGTTACTCCAAGCTACTCTTCAAATGACTTCGCCAAAGTAGTCACTTCTAGTTTGAAGGCCCTAACCAATACATAGGCTTGGTCTAAGATATAAAATTTCTCTGCAAGTAACTAAATCCAATTCAATTTTTACAAAGGCAATTCTTTGTTCTTATAAGTTCAAGACCTGTAAGAATTTATGCAAGATGTGGACAATGAAGACTTATATATGACCTCTGTGAAGAAGTTTAAAATATAGAAAATATTGCAAATAAATATGAATCTCATTATTGAAAATAAAGGCCATATTCAAGAATATGTGCAAAAATAAATATGAAGTGCCTTACTAGAGAATAGTAAATAAGTTTTCTTAAAGAGATAGAATTTAAAGTAGTATAGACATAAGCATATTTCAAGATGCTTTCAAATTTACATCAATTTAACTTTGACTTTAATATATTTCATGTGATAATTTTGATATATCCTATTCTATACCAACCTTCCAAAAAAAATCAATTGTTCCTACTGGACTCAGCCCCTCCCCCTTGAAATGAAATACCAAATAAAAAAGAAAGAAACTCAGAGATGAACCAATATGAATATCTTACAGGATAATTATTATTAAATTTTACTCAATATATATAAATACTACACAGTTTAAAATTTTTATTTTTAAATATTTTACTGTTATATTGTTCTTTATACTTTAATATATCCTTGTTATAGTATATTATTAAATAAAGATACCTTGAGTGAGATTTAAGTTACAGACAGGATAATGGATTTTTTTCATATTTAAAATATCAAGATTAGGCCATTCATTTATTCAATACCACCTAAAACCCAATATTAAATTAGTACTAAAATCTGTGTATCCCATAGGCCTTGTTTAATCAATTATTGATTTTATTATTGTTGCAAACAATATCACATTGTTAAGATTATAACATTACAATATTTAAGACAGTTAATTTTTCTTAAATCTTCCAGGTCAAGAGTTCTATGAAATTAACAGACCTATTGTATTTATAAGCCATCTTTCCAAACTTTCTTAGCAGTCTCTCTTTGCTGTTATCCATGCCCCTGAGTGTGTTAATTCATCATTCTTTTTCTGTCAGCTGTCTGCAGTGTTAGTTGAAGATTTTCGAAATGCCTGAAGGGTGCACTGTCAGCTGCAGATACCTGAGTCAACGTGGTGATATCAGTTGATTTTATTCTAGGCAAAACACATACACACATATACTGGCACACAGTACACCTTGTAGAGGCACTTGACACATTTCAAAATATAACCTTTTGTGATCAAGTGCCTGAAGCAGTGCAGAAATTTCACAATAATATTTCTGCCCCTCGATTATTTTTTTAAAGTTTTGAGAACAGATATTTTTCAAGAGTTGCTTTGAAAAAAGTTAATGCTCCCCCTAATACTTGAGTAGATTGGGAAATAATCTAGCCTCTGCATTGTTTTATTTTTTAATGAACTTCAGCAAATAAAGAAGCCAAATATAGTTACTTGCAAACATAACCATTGGATCGGTAGGGATATACCATATACATACAGGCTATTAATTTAAAAAGCAAACTCCAATTTCTCTATAGTGTAAAAAGAAAGAAAGAAGGTAGATGGACCCAGGCACAGATATTGCACTTAAAAAAATTCCAAGTCCAAATGCAAGTTAAATTCTGTTGATATATCTTCCCTGTCCCTGTCACTGTTTTATCTCTGGTTTCCTCATAGCTTTCAAATTTCCTTTAGAAATAGTATAATCCATTAAATTAGCACTCATGCTAAACATGCATAGTTATCATGAACTGATTTGCTTTTATCCTTGCTTTACAGTGTACTTTTCCTGACAATGGATCAAATTAGTATCTGAGAGTATTCATATCACTTTGCAAAAACAAACAAAAAACATCTGAGAATTTGAGTATCTGAGCATTTGTCATGAAGTGTGTAAAACTGCTTAAATACGTCACGATAAGTAAGGCTTCTTCTAGGACCCAGAAATCAAAGTTCCTGTTTGTCCTACTTGATGCCAACTTTCATGGCAAGAAATATTAGCAAGTACATTAACATGTTTCATTCATTCGCTTGTATAAGTAAAACATTTTTGAAACTATTATCTGGATAAATATTTGAGTAATATGTGGGCAAATATATGGATAATAAACCCCATAGCAGTATCCAATACTGAGTGAAATATTACTTCTATTTATTGATTCACAAACACATGTTTATGTTGTGTATGGTTATATAGTGTTAACTATAAAATCAGACTTAAATTTTCTTATCTCATGTAATTGAAAGCATAGTCATTTCAGTCTCTCAGACAACAGATACAATGTGCCTCACTGGTAGAGCCATTGTCAGCAGAATTCACTGGACCAGAGTACACTGAAGGATCCAGAGGCCATCTGTAAAGTACCGGCAGAGGGAATAGTCGGAGGTGGGCTCAGGTTTCCAGATTACTGGCAGCAGGAACTGGGGCAGGATGTGCTGTGGCACACAGAGGAAAGCAAACTGCAAATGTCCTGAATGTAGGAAACCTGATCCAAAAAGAAATTCAAAAGTAAGAACACAGAACAGTGGGTCCAGTGATGAGGCAGAAATCAGGGTCAGGGGAAATACCTGATGGGACAGAATCCAGGCTCTCATTCCAGCACGCGTGAGGCCGAGGATGAAACTCCCGAGAAGACAAGAAAGCACTGATCTTAATTCATTTTTTCTTATTATGACTGGTTGGTGTTTCCTCCTTTACTAATTACTCTTATGTGTTTATTATTAGAATTGAGTTGTCATTCCCTTTGAAAAGTTCTGATCCATAATTTTATAGGATACTCTGTAACCCCAAACCAAAATGTTTTACTAGAGAAATCTAACTAGTTTAAAAACCATTGATATAAACAATGCATTACTTCAGTAGCCTTTAGTTGTGATGTGCTTTTGTATTTGTATATATATACATTTTATGTGAAGCTGTATTCATATAAATTCCCAGACATATAGCCGCATAGACATATTTCACAATAGTGGGCCATTAGATGTATTCAAGTGTGATTGTATTTTTCTTCTGTGGTAAAATTTTGTTTTATAAGCTTGGAACTAGCCATTAGTGCACAAACAACTAACATTTTAATTCCTATTATAAATAAATTATATCCAAGGTCATATATAAGAACTTTTTATAAATGATTCTAATTTAAGAGAGGTTCATAATTCACTTTTTTTGAAAGTATATAGCTCATTTTCTTCTTTGGAGAAACTTTTTCCTTTTTATTTCCCCTCAAGGTCATATAACGCTGTATCAGATAGCAACAGAGCTTCAGCAATAACAGCAGATGCCAACTTAGATTAATGTAAGTGAATATTTTTCTTGAAATTTTTATAGTTCCTCTTCTTTGCACCCATTTTGACAGGGAACAATGTTGGGTTCAATGCCAGATGCCCTAGAGGTGCCCTAGAGTTATTTTAACGGATTCAATTTGCTTCGCTTTTCATGTAAGAATAGCTTTTCTTCTTAGATATTTTTGAGATATAGGAGAAACTATTTCTTACATAAAATATTTTTAAAAGTTTACTTTTTACATAAACTTTTATTATAGAATCATATAATTTTAGAACTAGAAACCATAGCGATCACTTATTCCAGTGTTTCTCAAGGTGCATAGGATAAAAATATTCTATCATTCATTTCATGTTTTTCTTCATGAATATAGTGATTAATGCCTGTTTTTCACATTTTTCCTATTCCTTCATAAGGTTAACAGTGGATAATTTAACAGGTTAACTTCTTTGCAGTACATTTTGAATTACAAAACACTGGAGTGGTTCAACTGTTTACTTCCCATAAAGAAACAAAGGTACAGAACACTTGAGCTCATTGCACAAGAGCACACAAATATCAATTATCAGAGGCACACCTAGAAGTGCTAATGGCTCACAAGTGTGGGGCTGGTCCCCTCTTACAACCCTTTACCAAAGATCTTATATGCATACTAGAGGCCCAGTGCATGGATTCATGCACCTGTGGGTTCCCTCAGCCTGGCCTGAGAGGATCAGGCCGAAACCGGCCCTCTGACATCCTCCTAGGGGCCCCAGATTGCAAGAGGGAGCAGGCCAGGTCGAGGGACCCCACTGGTGCATGAATCCATGCACCAGGCCTCTAGTGTTATAATATAATGATTCAGATATCATTTAATGCCCCAATTTCAATTTTTCTGTCCAGTGTCCTGGGTGATTTGAACACTGTCTATCAAACAGTCTGTGCAGTGGGAAAGAGTCAAACTCAAGTTTCACATACTGACTCCCTGGGTTAAAAACCTTGTGTTTTTATTTACTGTACTAGAGGCCCGGTGCACAAAATTAATGCACTGTAAGGGTCCTCAGCCCAGGCTGTGCCCTCTCAGAGTCTGGGAGCCCTCGTAGGATGTCCAACTGATGGCTTAGGCCCCCACCCCACAGGGAGAGGGTCTAAGCCAGCAGTTGGACATCCTTAGTGCTACTGCAGAGGTGGGAGAGGCTCCCACCACTGCCACTGAACTCACCAGCCGTGAACCTAGCTCAGGGCTTCTGGCTGAGCAGCATTCTCCTTGTGGGAACACACTGACCTCTGGGGGCAGACACCTGGGACCCAGGCTTTGCTCTAGCTGTTGGAAGGCACCCAGGACCCAGGCTTTCCTCTGCCCACCGGCAGGCACCCGGGACCCAGGCTTCCCTCCAGCCGCCAGCAGCCACCCAGGAGCCGGGCTGCCCTCTGGCCCCAGCTTCATCCAGAAGGACATCAGGAATGACATCTGGAATGCTGTCCAGTCTAATTAGCATATTACGCTTTTATTATTATAGACTAGAGGCCTGGTGCATGAAAATTCATCCACTGGATAGGGGTCCCTTAGCCCAGCCTGCCCCATCTCACAGTCCAGGAACCCCCAGGGGCGGGAGGCAACGTGGCAATCAGGGAAAGGCGACCCCCCCATCACACCTCTGCTGCTGCCACTGCTGGCAGTGCAAGCCTCAGCCGGCCCTGGTTACCTGAACCTCAAGCCAGCCCTGGGAGGCTGGATAGCTGCCATCTGAGGCTTGCCTGAGCCTCAGTCAGTTGGGTGTGCAGGAGAACTCGAGGCCCCCAGCGAAGCTGAGGGGACTCCGGCAGCCAGCGTGTGGAGCAACCAGCCCCAGCTGAGGAATGGAGGATACTCTCAACAACATGAGTTATAATTTTCAATTTGTTGGACACCACAGTCAGGCTTCAGCTTCGGGGGAGGGAGAAAGAGAG
Organism: Myotis brandtii; assembly: GCF_000412655.1. Taxonomy (NCBI): domain Eukaryota; kingdom Metazoa; phylum Chordata; class Mammalia; order Chiroptera; family Vespertilionidae; genus Myotis; species Myotis brandtii. The sequence goes on along the minus strand of NW_005369334.1, from coordinate 611,415 downwards.
GGATAGGCAGCTTGTTGGAAGGAGCCTGGGTGATCTGTCAGTCAGTGGGGGGTGCAAGAGGACCCGAGGCCTCCTGCGGGGCTGAGGGGACTCCGGTGGCTGGTGCGCGGAGCAACCGGGCCCATCCCCGCTGTGGGTGCTGCCATCTTGTGAGGGTGTGATGGTCAATTTGCATATTACCTCTTTATTATATAAGATAATCTTGGGGGTGTTATTACACTGCTCTGTTGTGCAGTTATCTGTAAAATGTGCATAATAATTGTACCTGTCTCATAGTTCAGATAATTAAGTGAATTACTGGTGTAAAATGCTTAGAACAGTGCCGGGTACATAGTAAATATTCTAATTGTAAACTATTAAAATTTCCTCTTACCTGTTACCATCCAGCCACACTGATTTTATTTCTGTTATTTGAACATTCTTTCCTAGGTTTTTAACTCTTAAGATTTCATTCTTCATGTAACCTTCTTACCCAGATGTTTCCTATATTTGCTATCTTCTTGACATAATTTTCTGTGTATATGTGTTATACTCATAGAGATCTTACCTAACTTTTAAACATCACATACATTTTTTTTTCTGTCATATCAACCTATATTTACTTTCTTCACATAAAATTTTGGAACTAGTTTCTTGTTTGATTGTTTGTTTATAAGCTCCTGCATATTGTAACTCATGCAAATGATGAAGTTGTTTATACTAGTATGAATTCCTACTCATCAGAGTAGCTTAAGAGTAGTTATTTGCCATCAGAGTTTGAAAAGCCATAAAGTTAATAGACCCTTCAAGCTACTGTTAAATGAGTTTATTATTATTTTTAATCTTTCTTATGAAATAGTCATGGTGATTTAAAATATAGCAGAGGGAATGTAGTCAATAATATTGCAATAACTGTGTATGGTGCCAAGTTGGTACTAGAAATATTGGTACTATGTAAAGTGTATGGTTGTCTACCACTACACTGTACACCTGAAACCAATGCAAAATAATATTGAAAGTTAATTGTAATTGAAATATAAAAAATAAAAAGCACAAAAAAATAATCTTCTATACTAATAAAAGGGTAATATGCAAATTAACCATCACTCCATGACAAAGATGGCGGTGCCCATAACCACAAAGATGGCAGTGCCAGCTGGAGCCACGGAGCCGGTGGACAAAGATGGCGGTGCCCATAGCCACAAAGATGGCAGAGCCCATAACCACAAAGATGGCAGCGCTAGCCAGAGCCACGGAGCCGGCAGAGCGGGTGGGAGACTTGGCTTGGGTGGCGTCCATGGAGCCAGCTGCCCAGAGGCCCTCCCTCGGTGACTGGCCTGGTCATGTGGGAGGCTTGGCTTTCTTTGTTGCCTGGGGCGACGAAGGAAGCCAAGCCTCCTGCGCACTCTGTCCAGCTTCATGGCTGCAGCCCAAGCCAAGCTTCCCCAGGACGATGAAGGAAACCAAGTCTCCACCCACTCCATCCATCTCCATGGCCTCTGTCCAAGCCAAGCCTCCCCGGGGTGATGAAGGAAGCCAAGCTTCCCGCATTCCCGGGCCAGCTGCCGAGGGAGACATGCGGGGAGTGCAGTGGGGAGACATGTGGGGAGTGATTGAGGTTCCCTGTCTGGGGGTTCCAAATCCACTGTTGGTTCTTTTCACCGCTGACTAGAGATATACAGGGTGTCCCCCCAAAATGTATACACACTTTGAATATCTACTAATTCCAATGGGTTTAAGCATGAAAAGAAAGAAACAACAATGGAGCTGTCATCTGTCAAAAGTGCGGGCACAAACCGGCAGTCAGACATTCCCCGAGGGGTTCTGGATTGGAGAGGGTTCAGGCGGGACTGAGGGCCCCCCCCACGCCCCTGTGCACAAATTTCATGCACTGGGCCTCTAGTGAGACAAATAATATTCTATTTCAAAAGAATAATCTTTTTTGCCCTTGTTATTTAGTCTAGCTTCATCAATAGTTATTACTTCATGCCAATGTCAAATACCTAGTCTTATTTGGCTTCCATTGAAGTAAAGAAGTAAAATCATGCTTCCTTTGGACCCGGCAGTTGGATGTGTCTTTCCTGAGAATATTAGGATAATGTCCTTAACAAATATATGTATAGACAGGCAAATAATGATTAATATTATTACCTAGAAATATACCACAGTGAGTTGCACTCTATTTTACTTATTTATTTAATCCTATCTAATAAAGAGGGAATATGATAATTGACCCTCATGCCATCGAAAAGATGGCGGCACCCACAGCCAATAAGGAGGGAATATGCTAATTGACTG
>NW_005369334.1:588576-609014 GCF_000412655.1 Myotis brandtii | reverse complement strand
CGAGGGTTGTGCTGCAGCAGTAGCAGCAGCAGAGGTGTGATGGGGGGTCACCTTCCCCTGATCACCGGGTCGCCTCCCGCCCCTGAGAGCTCCCACACTGTGAGAGGAGGCAGGCGGGCTGAAGGACCCCCCCCCTCCAGTGCATGAATTTTCATGCACCGGGCCTCTAGTTTATTTATAAATTACTGGAAGTCAAAGAAAGGAAATGGACTAATATGAGAAAACAAAGCAAGGTTTTACAGAGAAAGTGAACTTTGATATAGGCCTTAGTGAAGAAAGAATGATGTGGGAGTAATTGACAGCATGGGCCTCAAGTTCCTGCCTATTGAATGAAGGTATTGAGAACTTGACCCTTCCTTTACCTTTGCTTCACAGAAACTTGAAGTACATGATCATGAATCTATTGTATTTGTTTGGACCAATTACCTGCATGTGATCAGCAGGAAGTTTTGTAGCCAGAGTCTCTACAACAGTTCTACTTGAATCAAATACTTTAAAGCACACTAGATCTCTGCATGCTTTTCTCAGTATATATAAAGATACATCATGCTTCTTGATATGGACATTGAGATTTGAAGTGTTAAAGCACCCTTATCAAGGACTATGATGTAACTGAAAATTTTTAGTCTACTTGAAAACTAACAAGTTAGCCAGCTACAGTTACAGGATGCTGGCAGAACACATAAAATTCCTGGGTCAGATACAAACTAACAATAGTCAGGTTCTCAACATTAAGAGGGCCAGGTGACACCTCCACAAGCAGAGGGATATATTATAGGAGAGGAACCCTGAATTTAGGAAAACCAAATCTTTTATAATAGACTAGAGGCCCATTGCAGGAAGATTCCGGCAAGAATAAAGCTACCTGAGGCTGGAGCGAAGCAGAGACGGGAGCAAAACCCTCTGAGGCGGGCTTCGCTCCCCCCTCCGCCACCCGGCTCGCTTCCTTCCCACCTCCGCCGCCCGGCTTGCTTTGCTCCCAGCCGGTATATGCAAATTAACCGCCATCTTGGTTGGGTTAATTTGCATATAGTCACTCTGATTGGCTGGTGGGCGTAGCGAAGGTATGGTCAATTAGCATCTTTGTCTTTTATTAGTTTGCATGCCTGCTATTTCTCAGGAAGGAGACACTAACTATATCTTCCAAGCCTGGCGAAGTCTGCTCTTATCTCTAGAGGAAAACACTATTTTTGAATTCCAAGGTAGTTTGTTATATGAGCATTCTTGAAAAGATAGCCTGCCCTTCACCAGGGTCTCAGTTGTTAGAGCATGATCCCAAACACCAAGGTTGCGGGTTCTATCCCCAGTCAGGGCACATGTAAGAATCAACCAATGAATGCAATCCGTGAAAATAACTTGATGTTTCCCTCTCGTGTGTTCTCTCCCTCTTCCTCTCTCTCTCAAATCAATTTTTTAAAAAGAACAATTAGTACCAGTGCTCTCAAGATGTAGAGAAACCAAAAAAGACCTATGGATAATTGTTTTCTAATAGTCTCTTTCTGCAATGGTAATATCTTGATTATAAAATTAAAAAGACAGCATGATATTTAGTCTAAATTAAAGCATCCCAACCCTGGCTGTGTAGCTCAGTTGGTTAGAGCATCTTCCCAGCATACCAGGGTTTCGAGTTCAATCCCCAATCAGGGAATATAACAAATCAGCCAATTAATGCATAAGTAAGTGGAACAACAAATTGATGTTTCTCTCTCTCTCCTCTCTCCCTTCCTCTTTCTCTGAAACTCAATAAATAAAACTTTTTAATAGAAATAAATTTTAAAATCCCATATCAAAATGTGTTTTTTTTCTTATTTGTTAACTGAGACTGTCTTCTTTTAATTTTTTCTATTTATTTATTTATTTATTTATTTATTTATTTATTTTTGTTAATCCTCACCGAGATATTTTTCCATTGATTTTGAGAGAGAGGGGGAAAGAAGGAGAGAAGGGAGGAGAGAGAGAAATATCCATGTGAGAGAGGCACAGTGATTGGTTGCATTCTGCATGCACCTAGACTGGGTTGGGAATCTAACCCTCAAACCAGGTACATGCCTCTGACCAGGAATCGAACCCAAGACACTTTGGTGCACGGGTTGGTGCTCTAACCACCGAGATTACTGGCCAGGGCTGTCTTCTATTCTTAATTCTGAAGAAATATTCTGTATTTTTGTTGATTCAAGAGATATGGATCCTTTAGTACTTGTTTTCTGCCATTTCAGACTTGTTTTGTTTTACTTTATTTTCAATTACCCTCAGTTCAGGTCATGAGGTAACAATGCTTCTGTGGCTTATATACTTCCTTATAGAAGTAGGAAAAGTATTCTGGCCCACCGCTTAGATAGTACACAAGGTAGGAAGTTGTAACAATAACATGGGGAATTAGCACAAGAAAAAGACAAATAAAGCAAGAAGGAAACATGTAACCAAACTAGATAAAAGAAAAAAAAATGCTAAAAGTGAAATATTGCAAATTCTGTACTCTCTATAATTATTTAATTCTCATAATTTAAAGAAAGCCCTACAACATTAAATTTTTATCTATATAGATCTGTAAACATATCTGTACTTAATATTAGATTTAGACTAGCCTGGTACCAATTCTTTCTACCTTATATTATACTAGAGGCCCAGTGACAAAATTTGGAGCCACAGGGCGATCAGGGGGTTTGGGCGCTGCCCCCTGTCATGCTGATCCCGGTGCCGGGAGCCTCGCTGCTCCGCTGATCCCGGTGCTGGGAGGCATATTACCCTTTTACTATATAGGATAGAGGCCTGGTGCATGGGTAGGGGCTGGCTGGTTTGCCCTGAAGGGTGTCCTGGATCAGGGTGGGGGTCCCCACTGGGGTGCCTGGCCAGTCTGGGTGAGGGGCTGAGGGCTGTTTTCCGGCTGGCGAGTGACTAAAGCTTCCAACCGCTCCTTGTTTTCTTCTCTTTTTTTTTTTTTTTTCTGGGCCAGCTTTAGCTCTGAGGCCTCGCTGCTGAAAACATAGATACAATGTTGAGGTCTGAGCCCGGCTGAATGGAAGCCCTTTTCTGGGGTTTTGTTTAGCTTCTTATTTGCAACATAGTATATAGTTGCTTAGACTTGCAGCTGAGAGGCTGGCAAGTGAGGCAGCGAACGTTGGAATCTGCAGCAAGCAAGCCTCCCTGCTCGCTTCAGTGCCTGGCTGCCGGCTGCCATCTTGGCTGACAGTTAATTTGCATATACTCACTGATTAGCCAATGAAAAGGGTAGCGGTCGTACGCCAATTACCATGTTTCTCTTTTATTAGTGTAGATATTGTTTATTTTTGACTTTTGTATCCTCTTACTAGGTATATATTTATGAGAGTAGGGAATGCATTTCTTTTCTACACTACTGTAACACCTGTCCTGAAAATGTGCCTGAAAGAATAGGCAATAATGGATATAAGTTTAATAAACAAATAAAGTATCATTATCATGTCTGTAGTCTCTGTTTAAATCAGTGATGGCAAACCTTTTGAGCTCGGCATGTCAGCATTTTGAAAAACCCTAACTTAACTCTGGTGCCGTGTCACATATAGAAATTTTTTGATATTTGCAACCATAGTAAAACAAAGATTTATATTTTTGATATTTATTTTATATATTTAAATGCCATTTAACAAAGAAAAATCAACCAAAAAAATGAGTTTGTGTGTCACCTCTGACATGCATGTCATAGGTTCCCATCACTGGTTTAAATAGTGTGATTTATTTAATTTCTTGTTGCATCCTATCTAATAAAGAGGGACTATGCTAATTGACTACCCCACCCTCAAAGATGTCATCACCCACACCCAATAAGGAGGGAATATGCTAATTGACTGCCCTGCCCTCAAAGATGGAGGCACCCACAGCCAATAAGGAGGGAATATGCTAATTTACTGCCCTGCTCTCAAAGATGGTGATGCCCACAGCCAATAAGGAGGGAATATGCTAATTGGCCACCATGCCCTCAAAGATGGCAGTGCCTACGGCTACAAGATGGCGGCACCCAGTCCCCTCATCCCTGCCGAGACAGCAGGTGTGTGGTAAGGCCAGGCCCCCCCCCAGGTAGGCCCAGCCACTCTGCGCACCTGCCTCCAGAGTCCCACAATCTCCACAGCTCCCCAGCCGCCCAGGGCTGGCCCAAGGCGTAGGCAAGCCTTGGATGGCGGCTGCCCAGCTGCCCAGGGCCCCTGAGGCTCGGGTAACCAGGGCCGGCCGAGGCTCAGGTAACCAGGGCCGGCTGAGGCTTGGGCTGCCGGCAGTGGCAGCAGCAGAGGTGTGATGGGGCGTCACCTTCCCCTGATAGCCGGTTCGCCTCCCACCCCTGAGGACTCCTGGACTGTGAGAGGGGGCAGGCCGGGCTGAGGGACCCCCTCTGCAGTGCATGAATTTTCATGCGCTGGGCCTCTAGTAATAAATAAAGATATAAAATACATGTTTAAGATGACCATAGTTTAAAGATATAAAAAAAAATTCAAGCTAAATGACCAAAAGACTCATTGTTTCAGAAACGAGCAAAAGTACTTGACTTAATTTTCTTTTAAGTCCATGCTTATAAAATGTGTCAACCTAGAAATATTATTAAGACAAAGCTTTAAAATACTTTGTAATCACCTCTTGGTAAAGTCATTTTTTATGCAAAGGAGTTGGTGCTCTTTGGTGGTACTTAACAGTATGAGCTTCGGATCAATACAAACCTGGGTTCAAGCCTAAGTTCTGCCAATATTTATGTGACTTTGGCAAAATGTTAAACCTTCAGAAGTTTTGGTTCCTTTCTCTAAAAGATAAAGCTAATAACAATGTATAACTTTCTGAGTTTTATATGAGATTATACTTGGAAAAATTTAGCATTTTGCCTATTTCATTATTATTATTATCAAACTTAATTTCTCAAAATGTTATTTCATGAGAAAAATTAAGAAACCCTTTTGTTATATTGTCTGCCATATTCTGAAAGTTATACCCAAAATTGGGGGCTTTGTCTATGTGAAAACTTGCCTTGTGAATCTTATTTCTAAGATTAGTTTATTTATTAATTGAACAAAAATATTGGACACCAGCATGTGAAAAACTTAGCATTTCAACAAAATACAATATACTGTATCAAAGACGTAGTATATAGTAGTAGCCTTAAAAAGGAAAATGAGTGAATGACTGAGGTGGAAATATTCAATTGTTGTCAGATAGTGAACTTTTTTTGAATGTCATTAGTGCAAATAGATATATACTGATGACAACACTGAGTGAATCCGTATTAATTAAAAAAAATCATAGAAGAAGGAATATATAGGAGAAGTTGTGGAGATTTTTAATATTAAAGCAGGGATATAATATTAAGAAAATAATCTCCTCTACTTCTTATAAAATTTCCGCTAGTATTCTATTTATATTTCAGAGGATAGAAAACATTTAGAGTTTTTATAAATTTGTATCCACTCATTAAATCAATAACCAAAAAAGCAAATTATTACTGTAAGTAAATATTCAGATATATGTATGCCTCAAGAAAACTCTTTCAGAGAAAGCTGATACACACACACACACACACACACACACACACACACACACGTGCCATTTTTGAAATGTTAAAAGGTAATTCCATTAGCTCTATATGTGAATACTAGAGGCCTGGTGCACAGTGAGCCTGGCATCTGGCACCCATAGGTCAGCTGAGAGGTGCTCCCACTGTGGGAGCTCCTGCCTTGAGCATCTGCCCCCAAACAGTCGAACAGTCAAATTGTTGCATAGGCTTTTATATGTATAGATTCTTATATTTCCTAACACTTGTTACACATCATAGTTTTCAAAGAGGAAAGAAATCAGTAATTTCTTCTTCAACATATTGAAAGTACTATTGACTATTGACTCCCTGGAAATATTAGCTGAATAACCTCTTGATCAAAAAAACTGTGTCAGTAAGTAGAACACCGTATGAGCAATGCCCTAGTAGTGTCTTAGAGGTGAAGATCACCAGACATATTTATAGACAGTTTGTGTCTGAGTTCAAGTAGTATAAAGCATGTCAATTAAAACTGAAATTTTATTGCTATCAAGCAAAGTATATAACATAATATTTTAGGAATGGTGAATGCATGAGGCAAGAGACATAATGTGAGTTGTTATAAGTAAACTATAGTTTATTAAGTTTTTGTAAATAAACAGTTTCAGCTGACTTAATATAGTTTGGAGGATCCCTCTCACACACAAAAAAAATAGTAAAATTATTTTGCACACTATCTTTGGCAATAATTTCCTAGAACAACTCTATTCATATTGACCTAAATGGCCTTTTTCCCTCACTCTTGTTAATTAAAATATGTGGGTACATGTAGTATCAGTTCTCTATGTTCATTCTTTTCAGGCTCCTAGAGCTGTTCAGCATTATATAATTTTATGGTTCTAATAGAAAGGATAACTTTATTTCAACTTAGAGGGGGAAGTCTATAGTTCATATTAACTAAGGAGACCATTAATCCATAATTAAACTCAAATAAATTCAGCACTTTTAGGGAACTAAATAAAGAAAAGCTCTTACACACACACACACACACACACACACACACACACACAACAGTACCTTTTGTGAAAAATCCCTGTAATCACAACTTTTAAATATCTCTGTGATAAGAACTAGTAGGACTTTTGAATAAAATAATGAAATAATTACATCCTTTAAAACATTTATCCATATTGTTTAAAGTATTACAATGACTCTTTTCCTCCCATTGACCCCCTCCACCTAACTCCCACTTCCTCCCCAGGCCTTCACTGCGCTATTTTCTGTCCACGGGTTATGCATATATATCCTTTGGTTAATCTCTCCCCCTTCCCTCTGAAATTGAAACAACAGACTGGCAAATTTCAGAGGGAAATAATTATATCTTAATGAACAATGATTTGGTAATAATCCTAATATTTTAAAAACTGAAACAGCTTTTAAAAATCAGAAATTAGAAACTATTGAGGAATATAGTGTAAGGTTTGCTGCTGTTCGAATTTTTGAGCTGCAAAGCAGGAAAGTCTAGATTATACCATTTCAAAGTTTGGTAGTATAAATAATTGGACTCAAAGCTAATTTTGTTGTTTTTTTCCTTATTTTCTTTTTGTCCTTTTGCTACTATTTGTACATAGTAGTATATGCAACCCATCCTATAATTCAAAAGAATTTCAAGGTGGCCCATTTGTGTACTTCAAGTTGTGGACAATTGAGTAATCACACAGAGCGAGTCATCGGTTATCATTGGCATACTTCACAGTCCCTAAGCTATTGCCGCATTTCCTACTTTCATAAGTGATCCAAATAGACCCTGTGTTCTATTTGTAGAGAAATCACATAATGGAAGTACCAGTATGCCAACACAATGCAAGGTTTATGATCTAAATGTTCTAAATGTATTCTGATTACCCACTTGTATTTAACAATAAGAAGAATTGGCTATGCTCAGTAAAGCTCACTAAAGCTTTCCTTAAATCTAGTGATAAATGTTCGCTGCTTTTCTCCACATTTCAAATGTAATGCCCTGTGCTAGTTGCACATTTGAAACTATTTCCACATACAGAAATAGTTATTGTGTGCATCAGGCTCTGTAGACTACCACTGAAGTCTGAGACGTTAAAGTTTGTTTCTTTGGTCCCTCCCCTCCCCCTTTTGCTACCACAAGTGTAACATAGCACACAGTATGTTTTGAGAGACAGTTAAGTTATTCAAACCAAAAAGACTATATTTTAAATAATTTGGAAACGGTATTCTTATATACACATGTGCACCATGGAAAGAACTGAAAATTGTGACTTTACACATGTCGGGCTGGGCATAAGTAGGAGTCAGCATTAGGTGATTTAGACGAAGAGAGAGTAGACTCTGGCCAGGCTTGCAAAGCTGCTTCTACAGACATGTGATGAGTTCTCTGGAGGTAGCAACATTCTTCTAAGTTTAAATGTATTTGTGATCTCTAGTATATAGTAACATCTTAATTATAATTATTACTACATAAAAGTAGGATTAAAAAAGAATTGTGTGTTTGCCTGAAGTGGGAATATAGGACTGGACTTGGATCAATTTTGGCTGATTGCACAAAGGTGATTTTTAGTTATTTTTGGTAATTCTCTCTATTCCTACTGGATATTTGTAAAAGTATATATATCTCTAAAAAGATGAGTTATATACATTTGATTTTTCCAGATGGCTGAAACAAATTGGGGAAAGAAACACCTGCTGGGAAAATGGAAAAGCTAATTCAGTTCTTTCTGAACCTCTTGAACTTTGGGCAGAAAACTAGAGGAACATGGCCAGCTTTCTCTCTATCTACTCATAGTTAAAAGTGTGAGGACAAATTTGAATTACTCTTGTAATCAACTCATATGATTACTACCAACAGGAGAGATAATCAATACTAGCCAAGATGAGATTGTAGGCAGTGAATGACTTCTAACCTCAACTATTTTTTTAAGTTTTTTGAGTAAAACATGGCTCTTGGGAGACTAAACTGAAAAATAAGAAAGCGAAAGAGAAGATGAAGGTCACTGCCCTCAATTTATTTTATTAATTTGCTTACCCTACAAAAAAAATAACTGGAATGACTGACACATGTTATCTATGAACTCTTTAGGTTTTGTTCTTGTTACGTTGTTTTGTTTTATAGTTTGACCCTTAAAGTCATAGATTCATGTGAACACTTGTTGAATATCTGTATATTAAAAACCTGGGGTCATAGAATCTTAATTAAGGTGACCAGAATACCACTGTTGCTTGTTATTTTATATTTATTTATGTTTTTTAAAAAAGAAAATAAACACGTTGGGCTGTTAATAATTGTTAAAATTTAAACTACAAATACGTTTTTTGCTTAGTAGAGAGATATAAAATTTTTCCTCTTTTATAAAGATCCAGATTATGGAAACCATTCATTTCAGAGATGGATTGTAGAACAACATGTTATCAAAGGATATCTGGTAAAAATCAACAAATAGTATTCGAATTTATTTAATAGGCCTAGTATTAAAAGATATGAAGTAGCTGTGATTACAGTAATGAATCTAAATGTTTATAAAGCAAAATATTTTGTCAGCAGGTACTTTAACAGCACTAGTAATTATTTAACCCAACAAAAATATTAAACCTTGATAGAAACACTCAAAATAAGTGGAATGACCTGTTGAGTCATGTGAAAACACAAAATGATAATAAAGATAGACATGCCCTAGCCAGGTTTCTCAGTGGTTAGATCATCAGCTGGTGGACTGAAGGGTCTCAGGTTCAATTTGGGACACATGCCCTGGGTGCAGGCCTCTGGGTATGTGTGAGAGGCAACCAGTTGTTTATGTCTCTCACATTGATGTTTCTCTCTCTCCGTCTTTCCCCCTCCCTTCCACTCTCTCTAAAAATCAATGGAAAAAATATCTCCGGGTGAGGATTAATAACAAAAGAAAAACAAACACAAAACAACAACAACAAACAAACACACAAACCTGATATGGCTAAAAAAATAAAAAGATAGACACTGTTTAAAATGTCATTCATTTAAACATCTACTTTCCCCCCATGTTTTATCCCAGCCTCTCTAATTACTATCAGAGGAAAAAAGATTACTCTTTTGTCATGCTCATTTATTGCCACCAGACTATGCATTTAAAATGGTTAGAAAATGCCGAAACCGGTTTGGCTCAGTGGATAGAGCGTCAGCCTGCAGACTGAAGGGTCCCGGGTTCGATTCCGGTCAAGGGCATGTACCTGGGTTGCGGGCACATCCCCAGTAGGAGATGTGCAGGAGGCAGCTGATCGATGTTTCTCTCTCATCAATGTTTCTGACTCTCTATCTCTCTCCCTTCCTCTCTGTAAAAAATCAATAAAATATATTTTTTAAAAAAATAAAATAAAATGGTTAGAAATCTCAGTATAATTAAAGGTGAATTATAACTTCTTTTTTCTCATGCTTCATGGAACCTGAAACTCTGTCCTGTTATTGATATTCATTTCCCAGGCCTCAGATCCTGTTTTTCAGAAGATGAATGAGAAGTCACTCTATAAAATTATATACTTCCCATCCCAAATGACCCTTATGGCATATTAAGATGTTTGTTCATTATTTGAAGAAGAACAACAATAAAGTAACAATATAACTCTCATTTTTAAGTAATTATAAGGGAGAATATTCTATGCCAATATATATTTAATCTTCCTCCCAGATCCTTCTATCACAGATCCTTATATTCTTAAGTTTGCATCATATATCTTAAGAACTGTTCTGTTAGGTAAGAAGTTAGATATGAGTGGCTCAGGTGAGGCCCGCCCTGGAGTCCCGAACAGCAGTGAGACCAACATTGCTTTCAGACCGCCTCTCTATGGACACCCCAACAGCTGGTTGACCACCAGCGGGCAGGTTTGGAACCAGCTGGAAACCTATCATTCCCTAGCATATCACTGATCCTGCAGTTTGAACCCATGATTTTTCTCCTTAAAGATAACATCTAGGCCTTATTTGTATTTCAACTGCAGGCCCAGAAAAGTAGCAAACCAGACAAGTGACTCCTTGGCTGTATAAGGACCAGCTACATTGTTGAATGACCCCCTGTCTTAAAACCGACCTATCAGTGGAGACCACAACCCTAAAAGAGCATGCCTGGAAAGCTGATGAATATCATACTAAAATCCTCCCTTGCGACCTCCCCTAAGATTTTCATCTGCAAGAGAGAGATAAATACACTCGGACAAAGAACCCAGGGCATACTCTTCCTCCAAGGAGCATGCTCCTGCCATTCCTCCACAGGCAAGAATCCCCCAATCTCTTAGGGACCCCATGAAACGTACAACCAGGGGAGCAATGGGCAGTGAACCTGCCTCCAAGGACCCCTCTTCTCTCTCTCTCTCTCTCTCTCTCTCTCTCTCTCTCTCTCTCTTCCTCTCTCCTGGCCTGCCCCTCATTTGAAGTATATCTTCAATACACCCCGCTTTGCTTTCATTTCCTTTTCGTTGACCCTAAAATATTTTCTGCATCGACAAGAAGAACCAGGATCCCAGCCGGTAACCCCAATAGGCAACAGTTTTATAAAGATTGTGAATGAAGCTCTAAAAATCAAATAAATAACATGAATATATTAAAGTTAGAGACTCATGGCTCAGAATTCAAGCACAGATCCAATCATTAGGGTTCTAAAGATTATGCTCTTTCTGATGATGGGACACTGAGATAACCTAGTTTTGAACTTGAGATTGCTAATGACTAGAATGTAACACAATATAAGACTTGTGTTACTGTCACCCAGTGAGAAAAGACCTCAGTTCTTGTTTCCTTGAGGGGAATATTTCAATCAAGAAATAAAGTTTAAAAAAGCAAGCAAGAATTGATTGACCTCAGCAAAAACATACCCAAAGAACTATGCATTACCTAAGGACACAGATAATAGGGTGGTGAAGACCTGGCTTGGGGCGGGAATCAGGTGAAGGGGAGCAAATGGGGGTTAATTGGTGTGATGTGTGTAATACTCTCAACAATAAAGATTTGAAAATTAAAGAACAAAAACAAAGTGATTTTTTTAAAAATCAGAACAAAACAATCACATTTAACAGAGCATGATTGATACTTCTTATAACTATAGCCAGTCCCAGTATTCAATTTCTGACCCTAACGTCTGTAAGGAGTAGTAATGGAGGAGATATAAGGGAATAAAGAAGAGAAGAGCATATCCAGACAAGGAAAGCAAAGCTGTAGTGAAGGAGCTATAGAAGGTGGAGGAATGGGGTGTAGGCATCTATCAGCTTCAGTGGAACTCAGTATCTGACAAAGTTTGGCACAGGATTATCATTATGTCCTTACACATAGGCTAAAGATATATGTTGGAAGGTGTCAAAATAGGCATCCGGGTTATCAGAGTACCATATTTTCCTGTGTACAAGACATTATTTTTTCTAACATCATTAGATTGAAAATCAAGGGGCATCTTATACACAGAAGTCAGCCGAGGAGTGAGCCATGAGGGTGTGTAGCTGCCCATACCTTGTCAAACAGGCTTTCTCCAATCACAAGCCTTATTGTTACTGATGTTAGCTGATGCCATAATTGGAGGTGGAGAGTGCACAGATGCAACAGGGACTAGAGCATTCTGAGCCCATAAAGATGTCAAAAAATAAAAAGATAAATTCTCATAAGCGATTGTCTTACTCTGCAAAATTCAAACTGAATGTGATCAGCTATGCAAAAGAGCATGGAAATAGAGCTGCAGAGAGACAGTTTGGACCTCCTCCCACGAAGTGTATGATCAGACAGTGGAGAAAACAGGAAGAACAACTCCTTAAGATGCCAAAAAAGAAGAAGGCCTTAAGAGGAAAACCAGCAAAATCCTTAAAATATTGATTTCCTAATTTTGTGTTGGAAAGGTGGGGAGGGGGCATCTTATACATAGGGGCATCTTATACAGGAAAAAAATACGGTAATCCCTGAGATCCGCCTTAATTTTTTTTTTATTAAATACATTTATTTGTTAAAATAATTTAACCCCAGCCCTAACCGGTTTGGCTCAGTGGATAGAGCGTTGGCCTACAGACTGAAGGGTCCCAGGTTTGATTCCAGTCAAGGGCATATACCTTGGTTGTGGGCACATCCCCAGCAGGGCTTATACAGGAGGCAGCTGATCGATGTTTATCTCTTATCAATGTTTATAACTCTCTATCCCTCTCCCTTCTTCTCTGTAAAAAATAAATAAATAAAATAAAATAAAAATAAATAAAAAATATATTAAAAAATAATTTAACTCCAAATACAACTATTGAATTTACATTGAGTTATAACTACAATTCATGTTTTAATTGATGCCTTAATTTGTTTTAATTCTACAAGTGAGAAGGGCTATGGACAAGCAATGGGCCTCTTCCGCCTGGTGCCTCACCAGGGGATAGACCTTGGCAGGAGTAGGTAGTGATGGTCTTGACCTTTCCGTCTCCAATGATGGAGCATTTTTTCTGAGTATAGAGGCAAGAGCTGGATAGAGAGAAGGTTTAGGCACTGGAATGGGGGTGTGGCAGGGGGAATTCTGTGGCTTTTAGCACAGGGTTGTGCAATAGGGTTTTTGTTTAGCTGTAATACAGCCAGGGTAGTCAATGTATATTTCTAGAGGAGATCCTCCTGTTCCCATAGTAGGAAAAAAGTCTAGACATAAGGGATTTCTGACCCTTTGCCCTGTCTCTTGCAGAAAAGATCCAACTGAAGCATGATCTTTTGATTAATGCTCCCGTTTTGAGGCCATGACTCTCCATCAGGGAGCTTATATTGTGGTCAGACCCGATTATAATTAATCTTCTTTTTTTTAAGGTCTGGGGGTTAATTGTGCCCAATTAGCCAAAATACTGGCCAGGGAACTCCCATCCTGAATAGAAAGTTGATTTCCCATTTGAAGGTTAGGAATTAGAGAGCCCAGTGTCCTGGGGTCAATTCCGGAGCCTGGAGTCCTAGTGCATCTGACCTCTCAGCCATCTAGTAGGGTTGACATTATCTTTAGATTTCAGTTTCCCCAATATAGATTCTTTGATATGTTGGTTTTTATCATTGCAAAATGCACATTTAAGAAAAAGTCCTATTCTTTTAAGTATCCATTATTAGATAAATGTCAAAGTATATAAAAGATCTGTGTTAAACTGACCAAGTTGTTGTTAAACTTCAGTAGGTCTTTACTTAGGCAAAGAACCCAATTTGAATTTTTTACTTTGGTAGGCATTTACTTCTGACTCACCTTTGTATTTGTTCATTTGCCTTTCCAGGTAAATTAAATGTTACCAGTTTTTTCAGGGGGAGGAAGCATTTGTATACTTTGTTTGCTATTGTCTTTAACAAATTCTTTCGTTTTCTTAATTCTTTTCACAAACATGAATGTATGTAGTTGTGCAATACCTTTATTCCAAAAGAAATAAAAGGGCCAGGGGATGCTTTAAAAATATTGTTCTCCTCATTAAAAGTAAATTTTATTTTTATTAATTATAGCTAGGAAAATAGGTTGTGACTTTTTCCTGCTGTGATGTGCCAACAGTTTATTGAAGTCTTCCATATTTCACACAAATGTGTTAAAACTGACAATTGCTAAGATAAAATAATATGTTGTAAATTATTTCTATATGTTTCACCCCAACACACACAGGTACTTATAAACATGCACATACAGATACACACACTTTCTCACAGGGTAACATACTAACTGCCACTTGGATATGAATTTGTTGGATATGAATCTCTTGGACCCAGAGATTTTTGGGTTTTGTCATAGTCCCTAAATAAGCTTGACTTCAATAACTAGTACATCTTTTTATAAGTATTTTGAATGTTTAAAAATCACTTTAAAATATTTAGAATTACACAACATAAAACATTCTATGTTTTCTTAAAAATGCTAAGTTCATAATTGATATTTGAAATGGCAACACATACAAAACAATTGCTAGGATATTAAGTTTAATGCACAAGAGCAATCTTGTTAGATCCTCAGTGTCTGGACAGTATCAAGGATAGCAAGCATTTGCAAAATACTTATTTCTGTTACTAACTTCCAAATACTTTAAGAGATTTTACAATATGCAACAAGGTCTGGAAGTAACTATATAACTTCCCCTTCCCCATTCCCTACATATATGTCTTCAAGGACACCAGTAAACTAGATTAGTACTATGGGCATTTCTAACTTTCTATATTCAGGTTCCCTTTCCAATGAATTCTTTCGTGAACCAGACTACACAGTTTTCCATACATTCTCACCATAATTCATTACACTCCTGTGATTTCTTTATAACATTTTTTTCTTCATTTGCAGGGAAACTCTTCAAAAGCAGGCCATCAATCACTGAACATGTGTATGAAGAAATGACCTTCATGTCTCTTTCTAGTTCTAAATAATTTCTCTCTCCTTGTACAAATTCTTCAAGGTAATATGAATTTTTCAGCTTATTGTTCCAAGTTTTTTGCTATGAAATTGATATTGGTGAGAGCAGGATACACACACACACACACACACACACACACACACATTTATATTTATGTTACATAGGAATGAATATTTATAAATGTTATATATATTAAATCATTTTATCCTGTTTTTTCTTGATTATTTTAGATGAGCAGACAGAATGAAGAATACAGCATGTATTAATTTTTAAAAATTGTGTGTGTGTATTTCTTTTCTGAATGTTTTAGTTGTTATAAGTACCTAATTATCTGGTTAGTGACTTTAATTACTTTATTTTTAAATATATTTTTATTGATTTTAGAGGTAGAAGAAGATAGGAGAGATAGACATTGATGTGGGAGGAACACTGATGGGCTGGCTCCTACACCTCTCCCACTCAGGATTGAACCCCTAACCCAGCCATGTGCCCAGACTGAGAATAGAACCAGCTCCCTCTCCTGCATGGGACTATACTCAACCAACTGAACCACACTGGCCAGGGCTCTTTAATTACTTTAAATAGTCATGCTTCACAATACTATTGTATGGGATAACAGTATACCATCAAATAGTGCTGGACTCTTATTAATTTTAATTGTTCAATACTTGAGGAATATATGTCTAAGCATAGGCTCTACCTGAAGGTGGACTGGACTCATTGCAGTTACATACTGCTTGTGGATTAGTCAGGTTAGGCTAGATTATTGTGTGGTAACCAACAACCCACAAATGTTACTGATTAAATACAATAAAATTTTAGTCGTCCTTTATTCTATGAATCTAGCATGGGTTTGGTAAATAATTATAGACCACATGGTCACTTCCAGATGCTGCCTGAGGGAGACCTATTACCATGTAGCTGAATTGTCTGGAAGACCTGGCCGTTTTATTATCACAGATGCTGAGGAACCTGCTTGAAAGTCTTAACTATCAATTAACTGCTCTGGCCCAGAAACTCTTAGCATCACTGTACCATCACCATAACTCTGACAGTCTATTGGCCAGAGCTAGTCACATGGCCCCTCCTACTTGCAAGAAAGTAGAAAAGTACAGATCTGCTATGTATCTGGAAGGACAGGATCTGTGGAGCACCTGAGGAGACTTGATCGAAATGTAAACATCATCTGTCACAAATATTCATGTATCATTTCTCCAGAAGTTTCAGTAAGATTTCCAAGTGTTTGACACATTATTTTATCATACAATTTTAATTTAAACATTGATGATGTTCCCCAGAGTTTCTTAATATTCAAATTCTTAAACACACTCTTATCATCTTTTATTGTTTGCCTATTTACATTACTATATTGATATTTGTAATTATATTTTAATAATTAATTGACTTTTAAAAAAATGCATTTTATTGATTTCAGAGAGGAAGGAAGAAGGAGAGAGAGAGAGATAGAAACATCAATAATGAGAAAGAATCATTGATTACCTGCCTCCTGCACACCCCACGCTGGGGGTAAAGCCCACAACTCGGGCATGTGCCCTTGACAGGAATCTAATCCAGGACCGTTAAGTCCACAGGCCTTCACTCTACTGAGCCAAACTAGCGAAGGCAATAATTAATTGACTTTAATCTTTGTTTATGACATGTATGACCTGCTAAATTATATTTTATATCTCAGAATTTTACAATGCACCCTTTTTTTAGAGATTTTAATATGAGAAAATTAATAATTTCTAATGCCTTTTTGTTGTTATTGAGATAAATATAATGGTAAGTTGCCAAAAATTTCAGAATCATTTATATATTCTTTCACTTATCCTATATAATAAAGAGGTAATATGCAAATTGACCATCACACCCTCACACAAGATGGCTGCCCCCATGTGGTCACAAGATGGCCACCACAAGATGGCGGAAGGGGAGGGCAGTTAGGGGCGACCAGGCCTGCAGGGGAGGGCAGTTGGGGGGGACCAGGCTGGCGGGGGAGGGCGGTTGGGGGTGATGGGGCCAGCAGGGGAGAAGTTAGGCATCGATCAGGCGGGCAGGGAAGCAGTTAGGGGTGATCAGGCTGGCAGGCAGGTGTGCAGTTGGGAGCCAACAGCCACGGAGTGTGAGAGGGATGTCTGGCAGTCAGACATCCCCCAAGGGGTCCCAGATTGGAGAGGGTGCAGGCTGGGCTGAGGGACACCCCCCCCCTCCAGTGCATGATTTTCATGTACCAGGCCTCTGGTAAAGTCATAGACCTTATCTTTAAAACAACAATAACAAACTCATGCGCTGCTTCATCTCCTTGGCTTATTATAAAGGAATTTTTAAAGAATTCTTTGGCATTTAGATTTAATTATTATCTGTTGTATCAACACTTCTGCATAATACACCTCAAACATCACATGTGTTTATTTATATAAATAATCAACAACTTTATCAATTTTCTCAAATGCATTTCTGTGTGCCTAACTTGAATAATTAGGCCAAGACTTTTTGAGTTCCCATTATCCTCAAAGCAATATGATACCTGCTGCAAGTACTATGCCCAACTTGATGAATATAACATAGTTGAAAAGATAAAGCATTGCAGATGCATTTATTGTGCTGTTTTATGGTTCAAGAGAGTTTATTTTCAAAAATGTATAATAAAAAGGAATTATGTCCATGGATATGGGTAAATCTTTCTTATCTGTGCATAGATTTGAGGGTATGAATAATTCTAAAAACAAATTATTTAAAACCATTTACATTTCACTTTGGAATATTTAATACAATTTGAAGCAGTAGAATAAATAATCATCTGATATATGTTTTGCTTGAATTAGAGCTGGAATTTTCAGGCTTGTCTGGGAACATGTGTACTACAGACTAGAGCAAGGGTGTTCTTTGTGTACTGAAAGCTGGGGAAATTAGCCTAGGATTAAAAATTCAACATATCTTCCAAATGAACAACTCCACATGAATAAGTAGAATTCTCTTTTCATTTAAAGTCTAACTGAAGAAAATAAAAATTCTTAGCTCATCAGCTTTGGATGAACTGATAATAACCAACGTTAGAAGTACACTGACTAAATGCCAATTCATAGATTATAAATCTCCTGATTTGTCATTTGCCATTATGTGTGAGCTATTTATCAAAAATCTTATTTCCAGTCACAAAGCTCTTATATATAAGAAAGCTATAGCTTGCCCATTTCTGAATCTAATCCTACAAAGTAATATACTTTCCTAAGACTTAACTGTTTTACATATTTATGAATTTCTCCATAGTCCCCCTAAGGGATTCATTTCTCAATAGTGTCATAAGACACCAAAGTATAATGCTTGGCTTATTTTCCCATCAGGTATTGTTCTACAGCTGCATGGTGTTTTCTGTTTGTTGTTGTCTAGAGCAAACTGAGGATGTAGCATTGACCGAGTCTGCTCAATGTGCAAGGCGCATGCCTGCAAGCACTGGGACTCTGTAAGACTTATCGCTGTGCGTTTCTGTGTCATATCAGCAAGCTCATCTGTAGAAATACATTCTGACTGAGTAACCCTGGGGTAGATAATGCGTAATTCTCCATTGCAAAATCTTCCAGGAATGGAAAAATGATTCAGCTGGAAGGCATTCGCCCTGTCAGCACCTTATTATCCTAACGCAGTGTTTACTCTGTTACTGGTTTCAGTTATCCTTACACAGTTTGATAATCATTTTAAAGCTGGCCTGGTGTATAACTTAGCATCGATTCACAGTTTGCTTATGATTGGTTTTAACCTGATACCTATGGATTTCCACCTTCCTGACTAGTTCCTCCAGTCTCTACTTTTAAGAAATATATTTAGAAAAGTTGTAATTAGAGGATAAATTATTAAACATTGAAAAACAATTTGCTAACAATGGTCTAAAGCTATTTTAGTAGTAATCAATTGCCAACGTCTTGAAATAAATGAGTCCATTGAGAAAAAGAAACGTTTAGATGGACATTACACACATGCATATATATCAGAAACATACACATTTATATTCATACATACACATGCATGCACAGATACATAGAGAGATACTATCTATAGTGTATGTTTGAGTATTGATATATAAATATCTATAAGACATGATGGAATTATATTAAGAAATTAAGAAATTTGATCTTGCTTGCAAATTAAATAATCCAATTTATTAGTTATTTAGCATTCTATACTACATACCTATTTATAAAATATTCTCTGAAAGCTAAAGTCATTAATTTCAATACAATGGAAAATACTTATTGCAAATATATTTTAGCCATATTATTTTGAAATGACAGGCCGTTTTTAAAAAAAAAATCATAAAAATGGTTGAGGGTGCATAAAAACAGAAAATAAATCTGGATTTCAGTAGTTTAAAAATTAGGTTGGATGTAAATATGTTTTTTATATATATTTAAGGAATATGGTTTATATAAAACTAGTGGCCCAGTGCATGGATCCGTGCACATTGAAAGGAAATTAATTAGAAGAAATATTTTAATATCGTTATTTGTCCTTTCTCTATAATGAAAGTATCAACCAAATTCACAATCAACAATGACAGATCAAAACACACGTGTGCGATTGGCACCAGCGAAAGCTTTATATGTATCGCACATGTGCAAGTCAATGTAGCCTTTTATAGGTATAAAACAAATTTGCTTAAGTAGACCTGCTTTCTGATGTGGCTAAGTTTTTTTCAGCCCAGTGAAGCACCCATTTTCTCTTTCAGGTAATTGTCAGCAACACAGCACTAAATATTGTGCCATGCCAGCACAGCAAAGGGTTCAGTGAGCCTGAGGAGGGGCGGTGAAGGATTAAAGAAAAGACAAAGAGAATATAGCTGGGGCTCGGTGGATCTCCTGTGCATGGATGAGGCTGCAGAGAGGGATCCAACTGGCAAGCTGAGGTTTTAGTTTATAGTTAGAGAAAAACAAGGTAGTGGTCAACATGGTTACAATGTTCTTGTGAGCTTCACTTGTTTTGGCAACACTTGCTGCATCTCCCACAGCCCATTAGTTATCTAGGAAGGATCTAGGGAGCAGCCATAAGATCAAGCTTAATTATGCTAAGAGGGCTCTGCCTTCTAAGCTGGGACTTGCTTGTGGCTCTGCCACAGGTCAATCCAAGGCTTAATTATAGAGACACTCCCTACAAAATATCAACAAGAAGCAGATTATTATTGTAGATCATGTAGGGAGAATAAAGAGTAAAATATTTAACTGCAACAGTGTGTGACTATATTCTGTGCAGTGAGAAAACCTGAAGTCGTTTTCAAGTTTCACCATTTCTTACTTCTTTTCAGTCAGGTCAAGATTCTAAACTTTCTAAATCTCCATTTTCTGGCTAATGAAAAGAAAATATGATTCCACCAAGTCTCCTTTCTACCTACTCCAGGACTTCTGTGAGGATCAAATGAGATGAGGCATTGGAAAATGCTTCACAGACATTTGGTTACAGTGTAAAGTGTTTCCACTTGACTATAGAGCAAGTCATGTTCCTGGGCTGAAGAAACTGTAAGGAGGCTAGTTGTCAATGGGGAGCAGAAGATGGACATTGCTATGTGATGTCATTACCTGGATGGAGGAAAGGAGAC
>NW_005369334.1:582043-588560 GCF_000412655.1 Myotis brandtii | reverse complement strand
ATCATGATAACATTTTCTTTTTCATGGCCATAGTAAGGATTAAACTTTTTAATAAAAATCAAAATATACAAATATATATGAGTTGAATCATTTGCTTATTTCTTTAATCAAACATTGAACAAATTTTTCTTTAGTTTTTATAGCACATACTTCAACATTGTATTTTGAAAATTTAAATAGATAATATCAAAATTGTAAAGATATTGGTGTTAGTTTGCTCTTTAGTTTCTTTTCTGGTTGCATGTTTCATAAGCCGGTAGTCAGACATCCTCTCGCAGTCCAGGGCTCTCACAGTCCCGGACCCCTCACTCCTTACCACTTTCCTGCAGCAGAGGCGGGAGAGGCTCCTGCCACCACAGTTGCTCTCGCCAGCCATGAGCCCAGCTTCTGCTTGAGCAGCACTCCCCTGTGGAAGTGCACTGACCACCAGGGGGCAGCTCCTGTGTTGATCATCTGCCCCCTGGTGGTCAGTGCATGTCATAGTGACTGGTCTTTCTGCCATTTGGTCAATTTGCATATTAGGATTTTATTATATAGGATGTTTGTATGTATATATGCATATATCATTATGTATATACAATCACATGTGTTATTTTAATATTATATATAACCATATACATATATCTACACTAATAAAAGAGAAACATGGTAATTAGCGTACGACTGCTACCCTTTTCATTGGCTAATCAGTGAGTATATGCAAATTAAATGTCAGCCGGATTGGGAAAACTCACCAAGCTGGAGCAGTTGGGGCAGGTTGGGCAAACCCACCCAGCTGCAGCGGCTGGGGGTGGATTGGGAAAACTCACCAAGCTGGAGCAGTTGGGGCAGGTTGGGCAAACCCACCCAGCTGCAGCGGCTGGGGGTGGATTGGGAAAACTCACCAAGCTGGAGCAGTTGGGGCAGGTTGGGCAAACCCACCCAGCTGCAGCGGCTGGGGGTGGATTGGGAAAACTCACCAAGCTGGAGCAGTTGGGGCAGGTTGGGAAAACCCAGCAGCAGCGGCTGGGTGCGGGTTGGGAAAACCCACCCAGCTTCAGCGACTGCAGGCGGGATGGGCAAACCCACCAAGACGGAGGCCGGGGGCAGGAGCAAAGCCTGCCTCAGCGGGTTTTGCTCCCTTCTCTGCTTTCCTCCAGCAACAGTAAGCCCTATTCTTGCAGTAATCTTCCTGCAAACGGCCTCTAGTATGTATATATTCATGTGTGTATTTATTTAGTTTCTTAGGGATACTATAACAAGTTAACACTGTCTGAATGCTAGAATTCTGAAATCAAGATGCTGCCAGGGTTAATTCCCCTGGGTTCTGAGGGGTATCTGTTCAAAGCCTCTCTCCTAGTTTCTTATGGTTGCTGGAAATATTTGGTGTTCTCAGGCTTGCAGACACATCACTACAATTTCTACCTCAGTCTTTACATGGTGTTATCTCCTATGTGTCTCTGTGTTTCTCCTCTACTTATAAGAACACAAGTCATATATGATTTAGGTTCAACACTAATCTGGTACAACCTCATCTTACTTTAACTGATTGCATTTGCAATGGCCCTGCTTCTAAATAAGGTCACATTCACAGGTGTCAGGGTCAGGACTTCCACATACCTTTTTGGAAGACGCAATTCAACATATTGCTCATATTTCACAATTCTCTTCATTAATAAAGTGTGTCATAGAATCATATATTTTTATTTGTCCACTTCAACTGAAATATACATCTTGTAACCAGTTATTATTTCATATTGTTGTATTTACACTACTTTAACTAATAAATAAATACTAATTCAATATAAAATTGAATACATAAGTGTTTTAAAGCATTATATCAATTAAATTTGAATTTATTCAAAGACCAAACAATACAAAATTTTAATTCATACTGGATGAAATAGACAATAGATTGTGTCTTCAGCATTTGAAATTATAAAGAATGACAATTAATTGTAAACATTAATTTTAACAATAGGTGGATTCCTTTTTATTAACATTTTTAATGTTGACATTATTGCAGGTGTTCCTCTTTTTCCTCTTCTTGGCCCACCTCCACCCATCCCCACCTCCTCCTCCCTTGGCCTTTATCAAACTATTGTCTGAGTCCATGGGTATGTATATATCTTCTTTAGAAAAATAAACAAACAAATAAACAAGATTACTCAGATATGAAAAAAAAAAGAATGGGTGGATTCTCAGCATGCATGTAATTCTAATCTCTTGCTTTATAAGATTTTAAATTAAATGCTTAAAATTAAAATAAAAGATAGTGTTATTATAAATATGCTGGACCTATAGGAAAAAAAATGAAACCAACTGAAAAGTATGATCATCCAACTCAAAAATAGAATAACTTACTAAGTTTATAAAACAAGTTTAAAAAATTGCTACACAGATTCAGTCTCTCAAAATATCCCCAAATAATATTTCGTTTGTTAATATTATTAGAAAGGTGAACAGAACCACTGTGAAAACCCTCTCTTAAATGTTTGTTGATATCTTTATAAAAATTATTTTCATGATAATAATTTTTAAAATACAATACAGTTGAAAGAATTTTATAGTAGACACTAATATATCAACTATTTAGATTCTACAATAACATCTATAATAATAAAAGTATAATATGCTAATTAGACCAGACAGCCGAATGACCTTCCGGACCACCTTCCAGACAAAGTCAGGGCTACAAGGACCGAGGCAAGCCACTGTGGCTGTGAGAGCTAAGCCCCTTGCATGAATTTCGTGCATTGGGCCTCTAGTTTTATTATTCGTGTTCAATCACATTTATATCAGTCTATCTATCCTTCTATATATCCATCAACATATGTGTGCTTCTCTCTAATCAATTCTTTATGATACCAGGGGTCTTCTTTATGATAATCAGGGACCAAAATTTATTACAACTTAATTGTTCTTGTCAAAGTTAGAGAAAGTATCCTGGATATTCTTTGTTTAAATATCATTTGGCTCTTTTTAAAAGTTGTTTCCCTCATTTATATTCAATTATAGTTCACATCTTGTAAAATTGACCCACTTATAATGTTTAATTCAATGATTTTAGTATATCCACAGAGTTGTGAAACCATCACTACAGTTGAAGTTTAAACATTTTGATCACCTCGAGAAAAAAACTCATGCCCCTTAACAGTTATTTTCTTTCCCCTGTCTCCACATGCTCAAGTCCTGGACAGCAGCTCATCTTCTTCCTGCATGTATATATTGCCTGTTCTTGACATTTCACATGAATAAATTTACATAACATGGAGTCTTCCGTAACTGGCCCATATTACCATATTTTCTAGGTTTTTATCAGTATAGTATTCTTTTTTATTGCCAAGTGATATGCCATTGTCTTTATCCATCAACTAATGGACATTCAGATTGCTTCCAATTCTTGGCTAGTTTGAATAAGATATCTATGGGCATACAAGTAAAAGTACTTTGTGGACATATATTTTCATTTTCCATGGGTATATAAACAGGACTGGAGATAATGGGTCATATGATAACTTTATGTTTAACATGTATGAACTGTCAAGACATTTACATAGTGCTGTACCATTTTACAGGCCAATTAGCAATGCATTAGTGTTCTAATTTTTGCACACCTTGCCAACACCTATTTTCTTTATTAAAAATCATATCTATTCTTGTGGGTGTGAAGTGGTATCTCGTGTGGTTTGGTTTGAAATTTCTTAAGAACCAATGACATTGGCCATCTTTCCAGATGTTATTGGTCCTTAAATATCTTTGGAGAAATAACTATTAAAATGTTGAAAATTTTCTGAAATTAGATAGTGGTGATGGTTGAACCACTCTGTGAATATACTAAAATATACTGAATTTTACACTTTAAAATAGTACATTTTAGAATATGTGAGCTATTTGAATAAAGCTGTTATTAAAAAATAAATTATTTAATAAAATAAAGTTATTTTAAAAATAATTTGATCCCAAATATTAAATAGCCTTTTATATCATTATATAATTAAGTTGTAAAAGTTCTTTATACATTATGGGTAAAACTACTTCACTGTATATGGGATTTGCAAACATTTTCTCCCATTGTGTAGATTTTTTTTTCATGTTTTGGTAGTATTTTCATAGGACAAACATTCTCAGTTTGGGTATATTCCAATTCATCTCTTCTTTCTGTGTTACTAGTTCAATCATGTAGTTGTTATCACATTTTAGTTCTGGTTACCAGGTAGAATTTCCAGGAAAAAAAAAAGCAACACAGTAATTTCACATAAGCTTTTATTTTTCTGTATAAGTATGTCCCAAATATTGCAAAGGTACACCTTTACTAAATAAATGTTTATTTTGTATATGAAATTCTAATTTACCTCGTGTCCTTTATTTGTACAATATAGCAGCCTGCTAGCAGGATACATGAAGGAAGTGACTAATTCTTTGAAAGTAGAAAATAATGAGAATCAGAAAATCCAGATTCTGTAAGTTCTGCAAATGACCCAATAAGTCGTTTAGCTTCATTTTGCTGCCTTTACATGTATGGCAAATGAAGAAGATAATGTCTGACCTCACTTTCTTCACAGGAACGTTGCTAAAATGAATGAGGCAATGAACACATAAACACTGGGCATATTGGAAGACAAATACCCTATAAAACTGTAGTGTCATTATTATTATTACTGTTATAGAGAGAATTTTTGAAAAGTCAGCTGGTTGAATGTATTATAGTAATCTTCTACAAAAGAGAAAATAAAAACATCATTACAATACAGATTTAATGGCTTTATCTTCTTTTTATTCAGCACAGCATGAGAACATACATGCATCAACTTTGGATTATTACAAAAGGGCATTGTTTTCTGTCTCATGTTACCTTTATGCCTTCTCAATTATAATCTAACAATATGTATATGGTTGCATTTACTCATTTCTTTACATTTCTAAAAATCACTGAAGCATAGTCAGAGGTGCCAGGTATTGTAGATTATAGTTTGACTCTCTTTTGTGGCTGTGTGTATATATATGCACGTATACAGTGAAAATATAATTCTTTGTGCATGAATAATTCAAAATATCCTATACCTAATGCTATGAAATCGATGTGATCACACACATATTTTTAAAAAGATATCAGTGTGTTAGTTTATATAACTTATATCCTGATTGCTTCTTCTTATAATTAAAATACCTTCAATTTTTTTAAACAGTAAATTTTGGAATCAGCATAGTTAGCTATCTATATAAGAATGGACAAGTCACCTTCCTAGAAATTCTTTATGTGAAATATTTTGTGACTGTGCAAATTAATTAATTGTAAAGCTTACATTCTAATATATTTGGAATATGTAGAGTGTTTGAGCCAGAGAGGGGGATGAAGAAAAAGAGGCAAAAATTCTAAGATAAAATTTAGAATAATGAGGAAAGGTATACACAAACACATATATATGTACACATATATATTTTAAAATAAAATATAATAATTAGAATATTTTTTCAGATTGTGTATTTTGAGCATTATTATGTCTGTTTTCTTATATAGAGATATATTCAAAAGTACATAAAAAGCTGTTATTTTTAAAACCATCATGTTATTTTCCTTTGTATCCCCAAAGGATAATATATGAGTTTCCATGTTGGAGGACTAAGCTTGAGTAAAAACCTTTTGATTTTATCAGATATGAGTCATGGAAATGTCTGTCTAGAGTAGGTTCTTAATTTCCATTCTCTAGAAGTTAAAAAGGAAAAAAAAAGTACTTACTCAATTTGGGGATATTTTGAGTATAGCCCTAACCAGACATGGGCATCTGGACCAAATATTTCTCAGGGTCTCTTTTTGTTTTCTTGTCTTCTTCCTCTTTTTGTTTTTTTAATATTGATATTAAATTGATTGCAGTGACATTGGTTAACATGAACATACAGGTCTCAGGGTGGGTTTCTATGTTACAAGATATGTACATTGCACTGTGTGCCTATCAATCAAAGTCAAATCTTCTCCTGTCACTTTATATTATAAACCCTTCTCCCCACCTCTGGCAATCACCACACTGATGTTTGTATTCACCAGTTTCATTTTTATATCCCACTTATGAGTGAAATCACATAGTTCTTAGCTTTTTCTGACTGAATTATTTCACTTAGCATAATGTCTTCAAGGTCCACTTCAGTTTTCCAAGATAACTGTTCTCAAAACTGCCTGGTTTTGGCACAAGAACAGACATGTAGACCAATGGGGCAGAACAGAGAACCCAGAAATCGACCCAAGCCATTAGGCTCAATTAATATTTGACAAAGGAGGCAAGAGCATACAATAAAGTCAAGACAGTCTCTTCAATAAATGGTGTTGTTGCCAAAACCGGTTTGGCTCAGTGGATAGAGCGTCGCCCTGCGGACTGAAAGGTCCCAGGTTCGATTCCGGTCAAGGGCATGTACCTGGGTTGCGGGTACATCCCCAGTAGGAGATGTGCAGGAGGCGGCTGATCGATGTTTCTCTCTCATCGATGTTTCTAACTCTCTATCCCTCTCCCTTCCTCTCTGTAAAAAATCAATAAAATATATT
>NW_005369334.1:577936-581783 GCF_000412655.1 Myotis brandtii | reverse complement strand
TAAGGGTTTAATCTCCAACATTTATAGGGAACTCATACAACTTAACAAAAGGAAGATAAACAATCCAATAAAAAAAATGGGCAACAGACCTAAACAGACCCCTTTCAAAAGAGGACATACAGAAGGCTGAGAGACATATGAAAATATGTTCAAAGTCACTAATCATCTGAGAGATACAAATCAAAATGACAATGAGGTACCATCTCACACCTGTCTGAATGGATATCATCAACAAATCAATGAATGGCAAGTGCTGGTGAGAATGTGAAGAAAAAGGAACCCTCTTCTACTGCTGGTGTGAATGCAGACTGGTGTAGCCACTGTGGAAAACAGTATGGAGTTTCATCAAAAAATTAAAAATGAACTCCCATTTGACTCAGTGATCCCACTTCTAGGAATATATCCCAAGAAAACAGAAACACCAATCAGAAAGGATATATGCACCCCTATGTTCATAGCAGCACAATTCACCATAGCTAAGATCTGGAAAGAGCCTAAGTGCCCATCAGCAGATGAGTGGATTAGAAAACTATGGTACATCTACACAATGGAAAACTATGCTGCTGTAAAAAAGAAGGAACTCTTACCATTTGCAACAGTATTGAAGGACGTGGAGAGCACTATGCTAAGGGAAATAAGCCAGTCAGTGAAAGATAAGTATCCCATGATCTCACTCATTTGTTGTGAATATATTACTCTAAAAATCTATTATTGCCCTGGCAGGTTTTGCTCAGCCCATGGACTGTAGGGTTACAGGTTCTATTCCTGGTCAGGGGCATGTTCCTCCATTATGGTTCTATCCCCGGCCCCAGTTGGAGTGCATGAGGGAGGCAACCAGTAGATGTGTCTTTATCATATCAATGTTGCTCTCTCTCTCTCTCTCTCTCTCCCCTCACCTCCCTGCCTTTCACTCTCCTAAAAATCAATGGAAGAAATATCCTCAAGTGAGGATTAAAAAAAAAGAAAAGAAAAAATGGAAAATGTAGTATTATTTGTCCCTCAAATGTTTTTATAATTTCTACAAATATTAATCTTAGCACATAATTCATAAAGTAAAGCACATATCAGAATGGGTGATATTCATAATCAAGTCAATATGAGGATTTTACTCAGCATATATTTAATTAAAAATACTCTTTCTAATTGGTAATTTGTTTTGTAATTAAAATCATTTTCTTTCAATTTATTTTCTAACATTTTCCTTAAAAATGGAACTTAGATTAAATTCATTTTAATGAGAATCACTTGTCATTTTTCACATTTGCTATATATTTTAGAAAATGTGCAATTTATTTGCTAATGAGTGTGGTAATTAATAAAGTCTAATGGCATCTTTGCTTTTATTGTGAGGTCTAAATGTATTTTCTCTAAGCCCTTAAAAAAACACTATTTTATTTTTGTTTTTATCCACAGAAGCATTTCATATTTTGAAACTGATGTGTCATATTTGGCTGCCCTTGTCATATTACATCAATCATATTTCTTTCAGTGAGACATAATCTGATTTTAGTTGATGAACATAACTTGATTTGAGACACTAAAGTCCCATCGTATATAAAAGGTCAAAGAAAATAAAAGTAAAGGTAAAAAGTTTAACATTAAAAACAAACTAAAATCTTTTATCATAGAGAATTAGAATATACAATAAATATATTTTATTTTTTTAGTCTTCACAGTTTTATTTGTATGTAAATGTAGAAGTTCAACAGGCAAATCCTATATAATAAAAGGCTAATATGCAAATTGACCCCCACGGGCAGGAGTTAGATGTGCACTGACCACCAGGGGGGTGGCACAGAACACGGCATGTGTCAGTGACACGGTGCTGGCAGCAGGTGGCAGTGGAGGTGCTGCCAGCCTTGACAGGCCCCAAAGAGAGTGGGACAGTGGTGAGATGGTGGAGCAGGTGAGTGGGAAGCCAAGGCAGGTGCAAAGGGAGGCCAGTGCCGGTGGTGGCGGCAGGCAGCCGGAGGAAGGGAGGCCCCTGCTTGCAGCTGGCAGCTGCTAGGGACCCTAACCATGCACATATTTTGTGCACTGAGCCTCTAGTTTATAATAAATCCATTGTATAGTAAATGCAATTATTACAGTAGTAATATGCATAAATGTTTTGAAAAATACAAAAACTATTTTTTAGTAAAGGCATTTTGTTTAATTGCTGATGATGGAGACATTTAAACAATGTCTCTGCCAACACTTGCTTCAATAGGTTGTACTTAATTTTGTGTCTCTTTAAATTTTCTGCAGACTCAATTCTCTTCAGCCATATGATCTCAGATAGATTATTCTAGAATCTTTGCTTCTTACCGACAAACCCTACCTTTTCTGCCACTGCAACTACCACTTCTTCTGCCCCTCCCTTTGACACCTATATTTTATTGTAACTAAATAAAATATTCCTGTAACAGACACAAAGAAGTTTTATAGTTACTCTTCTATTATTTATTAGGGCAATATATGTTATTACTGAATTAGAATTAAAAAAGAAAGTAAAAAATAAAACTAATTATTGTTGGCTTGAAATATTCTATAACTATTTAACATTTCTCTTCAATTAGCCTGCATGAAAGATAAAATAGCATTGCTTTTATGGACTATCCTGCTTATAAATTCTGAATACTTTTTTTTAAGTTTTAGTTTTGGACTAAAGTTAGAGATAACTGTATCTTAATCTCTTCCTCACATTGGTCAATAAAAGTAACTTAGTAAAATGGTAGGAAATTTGAGAAATGAATAAAAATAATAGTAAATAGTTCATTTTCTTAAGATGCTGATAATTCATAGTAGTTCTCTAGTTTTCAGTTACAAAATTTTATAACAATTTAGTGTTTAATGAATGGCAGTGATGACAAACCTTATGGTCAGGAGTTTACACTTTAATTATTATTTCTGTTTTTATATTACAACTAGAGGCCCAGTGCATGAAATTTGTGCCCTGGGGGAGGGGGTCCCTCAGCCCAGCCTGCCCCCTCTCACAGTCCGAGAGCCCTCAGGGGATGTCCTACTGATGGCTTAGGGAACGGGTCTAAGCCACAGACTGGCCTTCTTCTGCGGGAGGCGACCAGCTGATCAGGGGAAGGCACCACCCCCATCAACCCGCTGCTGCTGCCACTGCTGGCTGCTGCAGCCACCAAGGTGTTTTCATCATCAAGAACTCCAGTCCCTTCACCACGAAAAAATGACAACTTTCTTTAAGCATTTTCAAGATGTCTCTTTCATAGGATATGACATTTCTTTCTTTCTTTGTTTTTTATCCTTACCTGAGGATATTTTTCCATTGATTTTTAGAGAGCGTGGAAGAGAGAGGGAAAGACAGAGAGAAACATCAATGTGACAGGGACACTTTGATTGGTTGCCTCCTGCATGAGCCCTGACCTGGGCACCAGCCAGGGAGGAGCCTGCAACCTAGATACATGCCCTTGATCAGAATCAAACCCAGACTCTGTGGCCAGCAGGCCAAGGCTCTATCCATTGAGCTAAACTGGCTAGGGCAGGATATGACATTTCTTTACTCTTCCAGCAGTGGACCTTCATTTTTTCCTCCAGGAGTGAGGTGGAAAAACACTAGATCACCTTCTTGGATTCTTATTACCCAAGTTACCAAGAACACTGCGAGTGGCATACAGGGAGCTTAGCCAATGAGCAGTCAGAAAAGGTATTTCCTCTTCAGCTCACGTGCAGAGACGAGACTGCTGGTGTGCTGTCTTCCAGCAAGGGTGGGCCCCCTGTGTGTTATGTCTCTGCTCTGGACCCATCTGCAAGCGCAACCACCTCCTGAGCCAGTTCTGACTTTTATGGTGTCCCAGCTAATTTGCATATATATATATGTATGTATATATATATATAT
>NW_005369334.1:568023-569636 GCF_000412655.1 Myotis brandtii | reverse complement strand
CCATTGTATAGTAAATGCAATTATTACAGTAGTAATATGCATAAATGTTTTGAAAAATACAAAAACTATTTTTTAGTAAAGGCATTTTGTTTAATTGCTGATGATGGAGACATTTAAACAATGTCTCTGCCAACACTTGCTTCAATAGGTTGTACTTAATTTTGTGTCTCTTTAAATTTTCTGCAGACTCAATTCTCTTCAGCCATATGATCTCAGATAGATTATTCTAGAATCTTTGCTTCTTACTGACAAACCCTACCTTTTCTGCCACTGCAACTACCACTTCTTCTGCCCCTCCCTTTGACACCTATATTTTATTGTAACTAAATAAAATATTCCTGTAACAGACACAAAGAAGTTTTATAGTTACTCTTCTATTATTTATTAGGGCAATATATGTTATTACTGAATTAGAATTAAAAAAGAAAGTAAAAAATAAAACTAATTATTGTTGGCTTGAAATATTCTATAACTATTTAACATTTCTCTTCAATTAGCCTGCATGAAAGATAAAATAGCATTGCTTTTATGGACTATCCTGCTTATAAATTCTGAATACTTTTTTTTAAGTTTTAGTTTTGGACTAAAGTTAGAGATAACTGTATCTTAATCTCTTCCTCACATTGGTCAATAAAAGTAACTTAGTAAAATGGTAGGAAATTTGAGAAATGAATAAAAATAATAGTAAATAGTTCTTCTTCTTAAGATGCTGATAATTCATAGTAGTTCTCTAGTTTTCAGTTACAAAATTTTATAACAATTTAGTGTTTAATGAATGGTGATGACAAAAAACCTTATGGTCAGGAGTTTACACTTTAATTATTATTTCTGTTTTTATATTACAACTAGAGGCCCAGTGCATGAAATTTGTGCCCTGGGGGAGGGGGTCCCTCAGCCCAGCCTGCCCCCTCTCACAGTCCGAGAGCCCTCAGGGGATGTCCTACTGATGGCTTAGGGAACGGGTCTAAGCCACAGACTGGCCTTCTTCTGCGGGAGGCGACCAGCTGATCAGGGGAAGGCACCACCCCCATCAACCCGCTGCTGCCCAGCTGATCAGGGGAAGGCACCCCCCCCATCAACCCGCTGCTGCTGCCACTGCTGGCTGCTGCAGCCACCAAGGTGTTTTCATCATCAAGAACTCCAGTCCCTTCACCACGAAAAAATGACAACTTTCTTTAAGCATTTTCAAGATGTCTCTTTCATAAAATATGACATTTCTTTCTTTCTTTGTTTTTTATCCTTACCTGAGGATATTTTTCCATTGATTTTTAGAGAGCGTGGAAGAGAGAGGGAAAGACAGAGAGAAACATCAATGTGACAGGGACACTTTGATTGGTTGCCTCCTGCATGAGCCCTGACCTGGGCACCAGCCAGGGAGGAGCCTGCAACCTAGATACATGCCCTTGATCAGAATCAAACCCAGACTCTGTGGCCAGCAGGCCAAGGCTCTATCCATTGAGCTAAACTGGCTAGGGCAGGATATGACATTTCTTTACTCTTCCAGCAGTGGACCTTCATTTTTTCCTCCAGGAGTGAGGTGGAAAAACACTAGATCACCTTCTTGGATTCTTATTACCCAAGTTACCAAGAACACTGCGAGTGGCATACAGGGA
>NW_005369334.1:554499-567731 GCF_000412655.1 Myotis brandtii | reverse complement strand
ATACATATATATATTAGACATTAGCATAAGCATAGTGAAGCAATTTTTAAATTAGTAGACTTTAATTCTTAGAGGAGTTGTAAGTTTGCCAAAATATTGAAGAGAGGAAGGAGTTCTCATATATCCCCTCTTCTCCATCCAGAATTTTCTCTATTGCTTTGATGTGTTACATTTGCTACAATTGATTAATCAATTTTGATGCACTGTTATTACTAAGTCTATAGGTTACATTATGGCTCATATTTCATGCTGTACAATTATTTGTTTTAATCAAATTCATAATGCCATATATCCATCATTAGAGTGCACCATGACAGCATCATATAGAATAGTTTCTCTATTCTAAAGCTCCTGTGTTTCACTATTTATCTCTCCCTTTTGCCACCCAGCCCATGGCAACCACTGATATTTTACTTTCTCAATAGTTTTACCTTTGTCAGAATTCCATGTAGTTAGGATTGTGTAATATATAGGCTTTTTAAGACTGGCTTCTTGCACTTAGCAATACATGTTTAAGTACCTCTATGTACTTTGTAACTTGGTTTCTTTTTTAAGTAGGTGAATAAGATTCCATTGTATAGACCTACTACATTTTTCTTATTAATTCACCTGTTAGCAAACTTCTTATTTTGGTTTTTGGTCATTATAAATAATACATTTTTCTAATTTTTTTCTGAATGTTTTCAACTTACTTGAGTAAATGTGCAGGAGACTGGTTTCTTGGTTGTGTGCTAAAATTATGTTTAGCTCTATAAGAAATTGTTGAACTGTCTTCCAAATTAGTTGTACCTTTTCATTCCCAACAGCAATACATGTGAGTACTTATTGCTCCAAATCTTTGTCAGCATTAGGTTCTGTCTGTGTTTTGGATTTTAGCCATTTTAATAGTTTCCTGATGATATATCCTAAAATATCACTATAGTTTTATTTTCCAATTCTCTATTGACATATGATGGTTAGCATCTTTTTTAATGCTTATTTCACATCTGCACATTTTCTTTGGTGAGGTGTCTGTTCAGATAATCCCCACTTTTTAATTGGGTTACTTACTTTTTTTGTTGTTTGTTGATCCTCACCTGAGAATATTTTTTTCCATTCATTTTTAGAGAAAATGGAAGGGAGAAAGGAAAGAGGAGGGAGAGAGAAAGAGAGAGAGAGAGAGAGAGAGAGAGAGATCTGTGAGAGAGACACATAAATTGGATACCTCCTGTGCACCCCCTGACAGGGGCAGGGAATCACACCTGCAGCCCAGGTATCTGCCCTTGACCGGGAATTGAACCTGCAACCCTTCAGTGTATGACTGAGTTCTAACTACTAAGACATGTCAGCTAGGGCTATTTTCTTTTTTAATCTTCACCCAATAATATATTTTATTGATTCTTAGAGAGAGAAAGAGAGAGAGAGATAAGTCAGTGTAAGAGAGAACCATCATTGGTTGCCTCCTATATGTGCCCAACTGGCTATCTAACCCACAACACAAGTTTGTGCCTTGACTGGAATCAAACCTGCATCCTTTTGGAGTGCAGGATGGGGACACTCAAGCACCTGAGCCACCCGGCCAGGCCTGGGTTCTTTATTTATTTATTTTTTTTGAGTTTTAACAAGTCTTAGTTTAGTTTGGATACAAGTACTTCATCAGATATGTGATTTGCAAATATTTTCTGCCAGTTTTGGCTTATATTTTAATTCTGTTAACAGTGTATTTCACAGAACAGAAGTTTTACATTTTAATGAACTCCAATTTAGCAAATTTTCCTTCCATGGATTGTGCTTTTGTGTTGTATCTAAAAGATTATTGCCAAAATAAGGTCACATAGCTTTTATCCATCATGTTCTCCGTATGTTATCTTTTAGAAGTTTTATGGTTATTCACTTACATTTTAATTCTATGATCTCTTTTGAGTTCATTGTCCTGAAAGGTGTATGGTTTGTATCTACATTCATGTTTTTACATGTGGATATTCAGTTGTTTCACCACTATTTTTGGAAAAGACAATCATTTTTCCATTGGATTTCCTTTGTTCTTATCATAGATCAGTTAAATATATTTGTGCAAGTCTGGTTCTAGGCTCATTATTTCATTGCATTGATTTTTTAATCTGTTATTTCACTAATATTATACTATCTACATGACTGAAGCTATGAAGTTTGTCTGGATATTAATTGCATTTTGACTTCGTTCTTTTTCAGTATTGTCCTGGCCATTCTTTGCCTTCTGTTTGTCTATATAAACTTTAAAATGAGTTTGTCAATATCCACAAAATAACTTGCTGATAATTTTATTAGGATTATATTAAATCTATAAATGAATTTGAGTTTAACTGACTTTTTAAACAATATTGAGTCTTCAAATCCAAGAACAAGGAATAACTCTATTTATTTAGATTCTTTCATCAAAGTTTGCAGTTTCTCTCATATTCATTTTGTACGTATTTTGTTGGATTTTTATCCAAGCATTTCTTTTTGGGGCAGAGTCATATAAATGGTGCTGTGTTTTTTATTTAAAATACCACTGCTCATTGCTAGAACATAAGACAGTGATTGAATTATGTTAACCTTGTACCTTCAACCTTGCTATGAGCACTATTATAATGTTCCACAAGTATTGTATCAATTCTTTTGGATAGTCTACATTGATAATCATATTATCAGCAAACAAAGATAGCTTTATTTCCTTCTTCTCTATATTTGCTTTTCTTTCTTGTATCATTGCATTAGGTAGGATTTTCAGTACATTCTTGTAAAGGTGTGGTAAGAGGGGACCTCCTTTCTTTTTTCTGATTTTAGTGGGTAAACTTCTAGTATTTTTGCCATTAAGTATGATGTGAGTTGTAGGTTTTTTGAGGTGTCCAAGTTGATGAGGCTGATCTCTATTCCTAGTTTTCTGATAGTTTTTATAATAAATGGGTGTTATATTTTGTCAAATGCTTTTTCTCCATCTATATTAGTGGTTCTCAACCTTCCTAATGCTGCGACCCTTTAATATAGTTCCTCATGTTTTGGTGACCACCAACCATAAAATTATTTTCGTTGCTACTTCATAACTGTAATTTGCTACTGTTATGAATCGTAATGTAAATATCTGATATGTAGGATGTATTGTCATTGTTACAAATTGAACATAATTAAAGCATAGTGATTAATCACAAAAACAATATGTAACTATATATGTGTTTTCCGATGGTCTTAGGCGACCCCTGGTCGCGACCCACAGGTTGAGAACCACTGGTCTATTTCATTATGTAATAGTTTCTTCTTTAGCCAAATGATGTGATAGATTATGTTAATAGATTTTTTGAATATGAACCTGCCTTGCAATCATTGTTACAAATTGGACATAATTAAAGCATAGTGATTAATCACAAAAACAATATGTAACTATATATGTGTTTTCCGATGGTCTTAGGCGACCCCTGGTCGCGACCCACAGGTTGAGAACCACTGGTCTATTTCATTATGTAATAGTTTCTTCTTTAGCCAAATGATGTGATAGATTATGTTAATAGATTTTTTGAATATGAACCTGCCTTGCATAACCAGAATAAATGCCACTTGATGAGAGTATACAGTGTATTCCAAAAAATGTATACACAATTTAACAGCTAATAGCTCAATTTTGAAAATGAAAGTATTTTAATAAACACTGCCTTTATAATTATTCAAAGTGCCTGTATACATTTTGGGGACACCCTATATACTTTAAAAATAAATCATTGAATTTGATTTGCTAATATTTTGTTGAGGATATTTGCAACTATGTCCATGAGAGATATTGTAGATTTGTTTTCTTTTTTTCTTTTTCTCTTGTAATTTATTTGTCTGGCTATGGTATTAGGTCATTGATAGCCTCATGGAATGAATTAGGAAATGTTCCCTCTGCTTCTATTTCTCAAATCAGATTATAAAAAATTAATATTGTTTATCCCTTGACTTTATGATAAAATTCACCAGTAAATGTATCTAGGCCCCTTATTTTATTTTGGAAGGTTATTAATTGATTCCATTTCTTTAGTATACAATGGCCTATTCATATTATTCACCTTTTCTGAATTTTTGTCAATTGTTTCTTTTAAAGTATTGTTACATTTTATCAATTATTAAATTTGAGGGTTAGTTGTTTATGTTATTTTTGCTATCCTTTAATATCCAACATATCACTAGTGATGGTCCCTCTTTTATTTCTGATATCAGTAACTTGTATCTTATCTCCTTTTTATTTA
The DNA here is from genome assembly GCF_000412655.1 of Myotis brandtii. NCBI lineage: Eukaryota > Metazoa > Chordata > Mammalia > Chiroptera > Vespertilionidae > Myotis > Myotis brandtii. Next base: position 563,511 of record NW_005369334.1, on the reverse strand, counting down.
GGCTTGCTAGGTGGGTATTAATTTTATTGTTTTTATCAAAGAACCAGTTTTTTGTCTCACTGTTTTCTCTACTGTGTACCTGTTTTCAACTTTATTGACTTCTTCTCTGGGTTCTTTCTTTTCTTATGCTTACTTTGGATTTAATTCTTCTTCTTCTTTTCTGATTCCCAAAGTAAAAAATTTGCTTATTAACATTACATTGTTCTTATTTTCTAATATATTCATTTCATGCTGTAATTCATTGCCAAGTATTATTTTCACTGCATCCCACAAATTTTCATTGGTTGTATTTCCTTTCCATTTCATTCAAAATATTTTTAAAAATTAGACATCTTATTGACCCTTGTGTAATTTAGAAGTTATAGTTTTGTAGCCAAATATTTGGGGATTTTTAGCTATATTTCTGTTATTTTCTAGTTTCTGAGCACATTCATTGTATGCTATTTTTTAAAATTTGATTAGATGTGCTTTTATGAGCAGGAATGTGGTCTATACTGGTGGCTGTTTGATGTCAACTTGAGGAAAATCTATATTCTGGCATTGTTGGGTAAATGCCATTATAAATGTCAATTATATCCAATTGATTGATGGTGATGCTCAGTTACACTGTATCTTTGTGGATTTTCTGCCTGCTGAATCTGTCATTTATTAATCAAAGGATGCTGAAGTCTCCAAGTGTAATAGCAGATTTATCTATTTCTCCATCTAGTCCTACCAGTTTTTGCCTCATGTGTTTTGCCATACTGTCATTAGAACATACATATTAAGGATTGCTATGAATTTTTGGATAATTGGCTTCTTTATCATTATGTTATGTTCTTCTATACACCAATAATTTTTCTTTTCTTGAAGTCATTTATTTTTTCTAAAATTAATATTGACACACCAGCTCTCTTTTAATTAGTGATAGCTTTTTCCACTTCTTTACTTTAAATCTATATCTGTATTTATATTAAATGTGGGTTTCTGGTTGACAGCATATAATTTGGATTGGTTTTCTTTTGGGGTGTGTGCGTATTTTTGGGGGGGCGGTTTACACATTTTCAAAGTTGCTATGTTTCATTTAGTATATTTAGACCATTTACATTTACAGTGATTATTAAGTATTTGGATGAATATCTATATTTATAACTAGAGGCCTGGTGCACAAAATTTGTGCAATGGGGGGGTGTCCCTCAGCCCAGCCTGCACCCTCTCCAATCTGGGACCCCTGGAATTGGGCGCCCGGTGCATAAAATTCGAGCAATGGGGGGGAGTCCCTCAGACCAGCCTGCACCCTCTCCAATCTGGGACCCCTCGGGGAATCGGGCCTAAGCAGGCAGTCGGACATCCCTCTCACAATCCAGGACTGCTGGCTCCCAATCGCTCCCCTGCCAGCCTGATTGATGCCTAACTGTTCCCCTGCGTCCTGGTCAACCCCAACTGCCCTCCCCTGCACAACTGGTCCCTCACAACAGCCTTCCCCTGCTGGCCAGTTGCCCGTAACCGCCCTCCTCTGTAGGGCCTGGTTGCCCCCAGCTACCATTCCCTGCTGGCCTGGTCCCCCACAATGGCCCTCCCCTGCTGGCCCAGTGACCCCTAACTGCCCTCCCCTGCTGGCCCAGTGACCCCTAACTGCCCTCCCCTGCTGGCCATCTTGTGGCCACATGGGGGCAGCCATCTTGTGTGTTTGAGTGATGGTCAATTTGCATACTGGTCATGAGTAATTAGCATATCTGGACTAATTAGCATATTCCTTTCTTATTATATAGGATTGTTTTATATTCATTGTTATTTATTTATTTGTTTATTTATGTCTTCTATTTTTCTTGCCTTATTTGGTTCTAATTGAGCATTTTATATTCTATTTTCTCTTTTATGTTAGCATATCAGTTATACTTTTTAAAAATTTTTTAAATCTTCCATCATTGTCCTAGAAATTACATTTAAAATTAATTCAAATCCTCTTTCAAATAACACTATACTAATTTGAAGGTAGTGCCAGTAACTTAGAGTATATGGTATTCCTCCCTCCAATCCCTTCTTTCATTGCTGCCATTCATTTCACTTATGCATAAGCTACATTTACTAAATGCATTGTGCTATTAGTATTTTGAAAAACCTCATGCTATGTGAATTAAGAAAAATAAAATACATTATTTTATTTTCATTCATTACTTCTCTAACATCCTCTTCCTCACTTTATATGCTTCCAAATTTTTGACCTGTATCATTTTTCTTTTCACCAAAGAACTTATTTAAATTTCTTGCAAGTAAATCTACTGGTAACAAATTACCTTAATTATTGGTTGTCGGAGATAGTCTTTAATTCTCCTTCACTTTTAAAATACAATTTCTCTGGACCCAGAATTCTAAGTTAATGTCTTTCTTTTTTTTGTTTTTTCTTTCTTTTGTTTTGTTTTTTTTTGTTTTGTTTTTACCCTTTATTCCATGTCACTCTCTTCTTGTTTGCATGGTTTCTGAAGAGAAATCTGATGTAACTTTTGTTTGTTTTTCTGTAGGTAGATTTTCAGCCTCTTCTGGCTACTTTTATGGTTTTCTTTTTATCTCTTATTTTGTGCATTTAGAATGATATGCCTGCTTTTGGAGGGGGAAAACACACAAAACTATGGTGGCCCCTTTAAGGCTGAATCCTGGTAGATGTTTTAACTTTCAAACTACACTGAGCCTCCCACTATTTCCACTTAACTGGTTTAAAAGTTCCTCCTGGTATTGGCTGCAGTTGCTGGCTTCTGCTCCCGTGCTGCCTTTAATCCTGAGCTGCTTCTTCCCAAGGTAAGCTGTGATTTTCTTTATCTTTCTTAACACTTTTCATGAAAAAGTTTGCCCTGTAACCTCAATTCCATGATTAGTCTGGTAAGAATTGATGACCTTTAGTTTGTTTTGGTTTTTACTTGTGACTTGATTTCTTATAAGGAAGAGAGTGATGCTTTTCAAGTTCTATACAAGTTGGACTGGAGGAAATTAATTATATTTTTGATTGGCAACTATTATGAACACCAGTAAATATATTTTCAAATCTAATATGTTTAATAATTTGGGCTTATAGATCCACAAGACTTCTATTTTAAAGCAATTAATTAAATTGAAATTGTTTTACCAACAATTCTACTTTTCCATAGTAGAAAAGACATCCGTTTCTTCCAAAACTCTACCATAGAATTTAAAGGGTTGCCCAACAGTCAGTGGAATTTGATCTGCCTAATGAAGGCTGTGAAGCCTCCGTCCCAGGAATGAAAAGGGAAGATGGAAAAGGTCTAGGGGAAGGAGAAGAAAAATGCCTATTTTCTTGAGGGAGCAGGAAGGCCATCTGTGTGCACTTCACCTTGTTTTGAAAAAGATTGCAAAGCCATATAGGCCCGAGCTCTTTACTCCAGAAGTAGTCAGTCATGTTGGAGTAGATGGGTCCTAGTGCTTGGAGAAAGCTGACCTCCAGCGATGGTGATTCAATTGTTTCAGAGAAACCAGTATTCACACATGATATACAAAAATATCATGTGAGGTTTGGGGGAAGGGGGCAAAGATATAAAGTAAATAATATATTCATACATACACATGCACACATGCATGTGTATACACAGACACACACATATATACACATATGTGTATAAATACATACAAATATATGTATACTTTTAAAGAATTTTGTATTTTAGCTAATGTATACTCCTTTGGCTTCTTTATAAATTGATGAAGAGTCAAGAGAAACATTTACAGTGCTTCTACTCATTCTGGGTGCTATGTGCCTTAAATTGCCTTTATTTTTTTGCCCAATCTGTTTTTGAGTAGCTCCCAATTCAAGTTTAATTTCAGATGTTCCTTGTAAAGTCTTCTACGTCTATCAGGCTAGTGTGCCCATTACCCCAGTTTCCATGTCCAGTTTGTTTATCATTGTTGTTCCAGCAAATTATCAATAGTGATTTCCATTTTACTTACAGAAGAACCCCAGTTTGCACCACGGTTTATATGCGCTCCCTTTAATCTGTGCATCCACAGTTTCCATAGCATCTCTAATTTGTTATGTAATTTTCAATTAACTTAGGTAAACCCTTTACTATTTTGTAACACTACACTATATTCTATTTTTTATTTTATTTTTCTGTCTTTAGCAACATTTTTTAAAATCTTTATTGATGAAAGTATTACATATGTCCCCTTTTTCTCCCATTGACCCCTTATAGCCTGCTTCTGCCCCCTGCCTCAGGCCTCCACCATCCTATTGTCTGTGTCCATGGGTTATGCATATATGCATACAAGTTCTTTGGTTGATCTCTTCCCACCCACCCACCTCCACCTTCCCATACAGATTCCACAGTCTATTTTTTAACCCTCACAAAAGGAACATTGCCCATTACACAATAGATAATCACAAAAATTGTAGAAATGATTTAGTGGATAAATGGAATTAAATATATGTGAGGAATGTTGCAAGATTTCTATAAAACAGCCACAGATACTTGTATTTCTAGTTTTAAAGCAATTTTAATTATTGCACTTAAGGCCAATCTTCCATCAGGCTATTTACAATATTGCAGATGGAATTTACACAAATCCAGGTAAAGTCACTTCTGTAATACAGTGGCAATGATTTTACCAATAGTGTCTGAAACAAATTGAGGTCAGTGTACATTTTCTCATAGCCTTGCTCTTCGCTTTCTTCCATAAACTGCAGAAGGTTTCAATTTACTGAAGCACCAGGGTAGGTAAGATCCAATCAAAGTAAAAGCAAAATCAATAAATGCTAACCTGGAAAGGCTAAATAGCAGTGACATCAGTCACGGAGAAAAGTTGTTTGCAGGCTTGAAACACTATTGTTCTGTAATGGTGAGAGAATAAAACTGCAACTATGGACACTTGTGTTATTTACCCAAATATATTTGCCATGCAGACAACGAGATGACAAAGTGAATTGCATTATGTTGATTGATAGACTAGAGCTTAAGGACAAAAAAAAAAAAGATGTGATCTTCTCACATAATATAAAAATATTTTAGCATTTAAGCACATTTTAAAAATAATATATTCTCAAAACATAAGTTAGACAATGTTTAAAGTTTGTGGTAATGTTTATATATATGGTTATTTTCTTTTAAAAGTTATGCTTTTAAGCCCTAGCTGGTTTGGCTCAGTGGACAGGGCATCAGCCTTTGGACTGAAGGGTCCTGGGTTCAATTCTGTCAAGGTCACATGCCCTGGCTGTGGGCTCAATCCCCAGTGGGGAGCATGTAGGAGGCAGCTGATCAATGATTCTCTCTCAACATTGATGTTTCTATCTCTCTCTCCCTCCCTTACTCTCTGAAATCAATAAAAATATATTTTAAAATTTATACTTTTAAGACATATGTACAAAGCTTTACATCAACTTTATATCTAGAGAAAAATATATTACATGTAAAGGAAGACTAGAACTATGGCTCAAAAATACATCAAAAGTGGTTAAAAGCATATGTTTTTGAGTCTTCATTTTGTCACTTACTGCTGCATGAACTTGATCAAGTTATTTATCTTCATTAATCCTATTTTTATATTTGTAACACAATATCACTTACCTAATATGATACATAATATGATATTTTATGTATACTATAGTATAAGACACATTAGGTCAGTGATGGCGAACCTTTTGAGCTCGGCATGTCAGCATTTTGAAAAACCCTAACTTAACTCTGGTGCCGTGTCACATATAGAAATTTTCACAAAAATAAATGTTACCCTGACTGCTGATACTTGTAGGTGTTGTGTCTGTTTTAAATGAAATCATAGGGAATCTTCTTTTGTATCTGAAATCTTTCAGTGAACAATATACTTGGAAATGGGTTTGTGTTGTTCAATGTACTTGTGGTTAGTTCATTTAAATTTCTATATATAAAAGCCCAGCGACCAGAATGGCAGGATGACCAGTGGCTATGATGAGCACTGCAGCATTCAACCAGCCTGATTGTGCCAATGGGCCCCCAACACCCCGAATGGAGGTGGGGCCTATCTGCCAACTGCCTGCAGCACCGATCCCTCGCCAACGGCCCGGCCTGATGGGCCCCTATCTGGGCGGGCCGGCCGGACCCCACCTGTGCACGAATTCATGCACTGGGCCTCTAGTTATTGAATAATTGAATAAATGATAGCATGTCATCGTAAACAATGAACACATTGAATCTGTACAGTTATAATGACATAGTTGAAAAGGACTCTGATTTTCCATCAATAATTTTGTGAAGATTAAATGAGTTCAATTATTTGAGTGCCAGCTATAGCTTGTGACACAGTTTGTTTTCAGTTTATTTTTTACAACTTTAATATTGTCATCCATTTTCTCTTCACTGGTTCATGAATCAACCATACACTTAAAATTCCTAGGGAGATTATCATCTTGTATCAATTTTTTTAAATCTATGGAAATACAATTGAGATAAAAATTATATGCAACTTGTATGATCACATAGAAAGCTATAATTCTGAGCTCTTGATAATATTTTTTAAATGATTTTTGCACTGCTCTATCATACAGTTTGTTGTTCCACATCCAGTACAAGGAGGATTATACTCACATTTAACTTCAGATCATTGTTTCAGTCCTTGTTATCTAAATACACAATCTTTATATTAACCCTCTTGTTTAGCAAATATATTTCTCTAGCTAGGATGAATGTTGAGTTTATCATTTTACATTCAGCATACTCATTTTGAGCAGTGTCTGCTTTTCCCAGAGATGTTATAATTCATCCGGGAAAAAGATGGGTTTTAGAACAGAGTACTGGAACTAGGATGAGGCTTACATATATTTGCTTAGGGGCAGACAAGTTTAAGGACATCACATTCATCTACTACACGCATCAGTTTGGGGCCCATATGGATATCATCCTCTTTCATTTTTACCCTTTTGTTATCACCTAACGCCTCATAAAAATTTGATTTAATGCCTAGTGTGATCTCATTTCTTCCAGGTGGGATGCATGATAGGGTCAAGCAGATAAGCGCATTAAGGAGAAAGACGAGCTCCTTGAGAGCCACATATTACCATGCTAACTGAGGGGAGATCCCAAGGTTAAGATAAACAGTTGAAACAGTCGGGAAACAAGAATGTGGCCTAACGAAGTCCAGCTGCATTTTTCATCCAAATATCCTTTCTTTGACAACTTGGATGGTATGTATTATTCAGCCTTAAAAACGAAGAAAATCTTTCCGTTAATGACAGCATGGATAAACCTGGAGGACATCATTATGCTAAGCAAAATTGTTGCCAGTGGAAATAAGATTCTTTTGTGGAATCACAGGAGATGCACTTTGGGGACACTGCACTTTGGGGACCCGGCATAAGATGACTTGAGGCATAGCCTCAAGACTTACTGGAATGCAAACAAAGGACTGCCCCTAGGTGCCTGATGTCTCATCCACCGCCAGACCGCCCAGCTCCTTCTGGCTGTGGAAAAAGTCCAACCTCTGGTGCTAAAGGCCCTCAGTTTTCCTCACCAATCTCAGGAGAAGGTCCAGGGCCTAGCGATGCTGTGCCATTACCCCAGCATCAACTTTCAAAGCATCGGATTTGAAGCTTCTGTAACCTAGTTTAGTTCTTGAAGACTCCAGTGTAGTTCAGTCTCTGCTCCCATCCGGCAGGAAGTGGCCTGTGAGCTGCTGCATGCTGGCCTGTGCTGCTGATATGGAGAGAGGACTTGCACAAGTGCACAAAGGAACCCTGGGTCTGTGTTAAGCTTAGATGATCTCTCCTGGGGTTTTGGAATGGGGTTAGCTTTCTTTCAAATAAACAAATCTCTTTCCTGGCTCTCCTCCCCCTGCAGCTGGCTTCTACTGCACGTGCCTCAGCAGAGGAATTTCCCCTTTTACTGGTTCTCCCTCCCCCTGAATAGTCTATGGGTAGGGGCTGGTTGTCCCTCAGGGGAAATTGGAAAGCCACTCCTTCCTCCCTACTGGGACCAGGGGGGATGTTAATCCCTTTGGTGGGGCAATGCGCCTATCCCCTGGAGAGCTTGTGAAGCTGCCCTTTCCTCATTTATCAGACTTAATGTCTGATTCCATTTGCTCCCTTCCTTACTAACTAAAAGACTATGCTAACAAAATAGGCCTGACATGGAAAGATTTGATGTGGAAAGATCATTGCATGATCTCACTTCTATGGTGAATCTAAAATAGTCAAACAGAGAATAGAATGGTGTTTGCTGGGGGCTGGCAATGGGGAAAATGGGAGATGCAGGTCAAAGGGTACAAACTTCCAATCATAACTTTGGAAGACCTAATGGATAGCATCGTGATTATAATTAATGGTATGGACTGTATATATGAAATTTGCTAAGAGAGTTGATCACAGGTGTTCTCACCACACACAGGTAACTATGTGAGGTGATGGATATGTTAACTAGCTTGATTCATCAATGAATATTATTTAACAATATGTACATAAATGAAAACATCACATTGTACATCTTAATATCCAAAACTTTTATTTGTCAGTTGTTCCTCAATAAAGTTGGGAAAAATGAACTTTTTTTTTCAAATGCTGAAGAAATAATTTGAGAAAACATTGATTATTTTTTCTCTCTACAATTTAAAAAGCAAAATAGTCCTGGCCAGGTGGCTCAGTTGGTTAGAGCATCGTCTTGTGCACCAAAGGGTGGTGGGTTCAATTCCCTGTCAAGGCACATACCCAGGTTGCAGGTTTGATCCCCAGGGCAGGGTTCAAATAGGAGGCAATCAATAGATGTTTCCCTCACAGATTGATGTTTCTCTCTCTCTCCCTCTCTTCTTCCATCTCTAAAATCAATGGAAAAGTCGGAGAATAAATATCACATGATCTCACTCATTTATGGATTATAATGAACAACATAAACTGATGAACAAAAAACAGATCCAGAGACAGAGAAGCATTGATCAGACTGTCAAACCTCAGAGGGAAGGTAGGGGAGGGTGGGGGTAAGGGGGAGAGATGAATCAAAGGACTTGTATGCATGCATATAAGCATAACCAATGGACATAAGACAGTGGGGGGTAGGGGAGGCCATG
>NW_005369334.1:533192-554422 GCF_000412655.1 Myotis brandtii | reverse complement strand
CCTTAATCAATAAAGAAATTAAAAATAAATAAATAAAAGGAGAAGAGAGTTAATAAAAAAATAAATAAAATCAATGCAAAACATATCCTCAGATGAGGATTTTAAAAATAAAGATGAAATTTATTTTTTATTATTACATTAACTATGATAATATATTAATCCACTCAGATTTTCAATCTATAAAATATATTAATGGTATAATCAATAAATTGTGGTTTCTAAAATTGACTTATAGGTAGAATAAAGACAAACTCTACTGCTTGATACACATAGTCATTACTCAGTATTTGATGCCAGAAAGCCCTCTATCCCTGGTTTAGGGAGGGCAATACATAGCAGTCAGATATCTGTGGCTGTAGTTAGCGCTACAAAGGCAAACTGAGCTAGAAACAGAGGAGTTAATCAAAATGCAATTTATCAACTTGGAAGTCTAGCTATTATGGAAATGGCAGGATAGCAGCAAATATCAAACCAAAAATATAAAGCTGCAATCCAAGAAAAAGGTCAGAGCATGAAAAAGCTCCAACAGTTCAGGCGCCTGGTCTGCCTTAAATCAGCTCTATCCCCCTGTTTTAAATGACGGAACATGTGATGAAAACAAGTCAGTGACTGACTGAAGGAAAAATAAAAAAGTGTAGGAGGAGGGATTCTGTAGCTCATCTTAGGCTGCAGATCATTGAGTAGTATTTGGTTCTTGCTTCTCAGTTGCCTAATTAGACAAGTATTTTTTGGTAGGTTTAGTTTTCCTCTTGAAAAACTGGTGCCCAGCATATCAATCTCAGTTTCCTTTAGTGCATATCACACATCTATTAACCTCTCCCATGACTCAGGTGGTGCTGTTGTTCTGGAAATTTCTGCTTACAAGGGAAGTTAGGTTTTATGGAAGCCTTTAAAGGGATGTTAAACTGCCCTAAAGTTGACTGCTTTGCTTTGATATAATTTTAAACTTACTACTAAATGCAGTCTTTAAGGATCTTCTGTGGTACTGATCTCTGTGAAAATAATGCCTCATTGTGCAAATCCACAAGGTCATAGGAGAATATAATTCTCAAACTCTTTTGAATGCAATTAACTTCTTTTCTGGTTCAAACTCCATGAGTTAAAGCAATAATTCTACCCATGAAAACCAGAACTGTATCCCCATCTGTTTGAGTGACCCAGGCACATTACAGTTACATAGATCACTGGTTATTATGGTGTATCTGTCATGTAAAGGAGACCTTCAGCTTCACCGTAATAAGTCAAGGTTCACTTGGTTTTCAAGTGTCCTGTCAATTTTGGGGAAATATTGATAACTTTGCACAGCAGAATGCAGAAGGTTTATTTTGTAGATAAATAACAGGGAATTGGTGGAGTGCGCTTTTTATATTCCGTGGAAGTGCAGAGGTAAGATACTGTGTTGACATAAAATCCCATGTAATAGAAACTTTACAAAGAGTACAAATATTATCCTACATGTAAAGTCATAGGGTTAAATCAGACATTCCACTCCCTAATAAATACATAATAAAGTTGTCCTGTTAAATAAATTTCACAAGATGCTTCTGAGACCTGAAATACATCCATTATACCTTAAGAAAATATAATTTATTTTTCTCAGAGAAATTTTTGGAAATCAAGAAAGACTACATACATGGTGGGGCAAAAGTAGTTTTATAGTTGTAAGTATGCAAAACACAGATTTATTCTTATTTTATTATTTATTAATTATCATATTATCTCCACATAAAAAATTGTAAACCTGCTTTTACCCCACCCTGTATAGTATTAATATTTTAAACCTCTCAGAACCCACAGAGGTAATATTAGTTTTTTCAAAATAATTCAGAGCTATAAATGCATATTTATAAGGCATTTATGTTTCTTCAAACATAAAGTACTTTACATTTAACTAAATTATTTTGTATCTTTACCCTATAAAATTATATGCCATTTTATTTAGAATGTAACATTTTACATTTGTCAGCAATAGTTGATTAGCATTATTAGAAGTAAAACTGCGAATTTTTGAAGTAAAATTACATTTTATATAATAGTACAGAAAGTAATTTTGAAAGTAGAAAATTTAGAATAGGAGTAATTTTGTTGTCCTATTTCATTTTTCTTTTCAAAAAATATCATGCAAAAATATTTTTACAATATTGCTGTACAATGGTAGTGAAAAGGGCTGACCTATGCATTATAGAACAGTGTCAATTTGGAGAACAAAGCACAGAACACCTAATTATTTGATCGAGATTGTAATAAATAGTACATAGATTCTCCTTTGTATATAACATTATATCCTGTAGTCCTTATTCTATTGCAGCCACTGCTGCAGTGTCTAGTTCTACACAGGCTTAAAACAGTAGCTTTGTGTCTGTGTCTCCTGATTGTTTTGCAGCCCCAACTTGCTTGTCCTCCTGTCCTCTAAGGTAAGCAAACACACCCGCCATTCTCATATGCAGAACTCAAAAGTGAAGGGAACATAAGGCACAGTGAACAACATCAGGGGTACTCTTGACCAATAGGAGATGTAAGCTGATAAAATAAATATATTCCTTTTCTCCATCTCCCACCCTGCTCTCTCAGATAACACTTGCAAATTGACTGCTTACACGTAAATATTTATTCATGTTCTGAAGATGAAGATAATAAGCAACATAAATACTTTTAATTAGCAGACTCTAAGGATAGGGTTGTGGAGCTAAATTACTCACCAAACAGTAATAATAATTCTTGGCAGAAGTTATGATTCCTAGCATGCATTAATATGGCATAATTAGCCATTTTTTCAGTTGTGGTTCATTGGGGTAGGTACAGGTGAAATGTGAAGAGTTGCCTTTAGCAATGTCTGTGGTACTTCATCAATGTGGATGAGAGACTAAGTATAAATATTTAGAGATAGTTAGACTTTTGCTAATTGTATCAAAAGCCATTTAAAAATAAAATAACTACTTGATGCCCTAATATTATTAAATGCATCATTATTCTGAAATGGCCAGATAAAATACTGCACTGATATAATAGCACAGTAAACCTGCCTTGTGAAAAACATTTAAAGAAAATTTTTTTTAGAGAAAATGAAAATAATATAGGTCAGCAGCTTGGTTCTACATAAGGAAAAGAAGAATAAAAAAGGAGGATTAAGTGAAGGTAAAATCATTTTATTTTATTTTTTTTAGCGCACCTAACAAGTAACAATTTGTTCATGATAATAATGAATTTGATTACATATACTGATATATGATTGTGCATGCTTATAAATAAGTGAAATGAATGACAGCAATGACACAAGCAACAGAAAGGAGGAATTAGGATTATTTGGTTATTACAAGGTACTCACACCACCCTGGAAGCTATAATGTTATTTGAAAGTGGACTTGAATTAGTTGTAAACATATATTGTAAACTCTAGAGCAATCACTAAAAAATATAAAAAGGTATAACTGATGTGCTAAGATAAGAGAAAATAAAATTATACAAAATGTTCAATTAGTACCACAGAAGAAAGGAAGCAAATAGAAAACAGTAACAAATATAGTAGATAGTAATCCAACTATATCAATAACCACTCTGAATATCAATGGCATAAAATTACTAACCAAAAGACAGAGATTGCCGTAGTTGATCCAAAAAATAAAATCTAACAATATATTTTATTATATATTGTCTATAAGAAACTCACTTAAAAAGATAGACCTATATAGATTAAATATAAAGGGATGCATAAAATATATCATACTAACACTAATCTAAAGAAATCAGTAAAAACTGTATTCAGACAAAGCCAACTTCAAAGCAATGAAAGTTTTCAGGGGGAAACAAGGGCATTTTATCATGATAAAGTGGTCAGTTCTCCAACATGGCCTAGCAATTCTTAACACACATGTGTCTGACACCATAGCATTCAACTATGAGGCAAAATCTGATAGAACTGCAGGAGGAATGGATGAACCCGGTGTCATAGATGGAGACTTCAGCATTCTTTTCTCAGGAATGGGCAAATTCAGCAGACAGAAAATAGGAAAGTACATGGTTGAACTTACCGATGTCATCAATTCACTGGATGTAATTGACATCTATTGACTAATTCATCCAACAACAGGAGAATATACATTCTTCTCAAGCTTACATGATATTGTGACCAATATAGACCACATACCTTAACAAATTTTAAAGAATAGAAATCTTAAAATGTTGGCTCCCAAACCTCAATGGAATTGAACTAGAATTCAATACAGAAAGATAACTGGAAAATTCCAAAATATGTGGAGATCAAACAATGCACTTCTAAATAGTACATGGTCAAAGAAGAAATCTCCTTAATTAAAAAAATATATATTTCAAACAAATTGAAAATAAAAACACAAATTATCAAATTGTGTTGAATTCAGCAAACCAATGCTTAAAGGGAAGTTTATAGCATTAAATATATATATATATATATACGCACACACATACACACACACACAAAAGGCTAATATGCTAAGTGTCCTACCATCTGACCGGTCGCTATGATGCACACTGACCACAAGGGGGCAGATGCCAATGCAGGAGCTACCATGACACGCACTGGCCATTTACAGGAAAACAGCACCTTGGACCTGGCGCCCACAAAGCAACACTCGTCTTCCCCAAGTGGGACACAGGCCCCACCACCACCCCAGAGGAGCAGTAGCCTGCCAAATCATAACCCATGCTGCCGAGACCCCATGGTGCAAAATGTGGCCCACAGCCAAGCCCAGCCCAGAAAGGGTGGCTGTGGGCACCGGGTAATGACGTCACCGCCCACAAAGCAACACTCGGCTTCCCCAAGTGGGACACAGGCCTCACCACCACCCCAGAGGAGCAGTAGCCTGCCAAATCACAGCCGATGCTGCCGAGACCCCATGGTGCAAAATGTGGCTCACAGCCAAGCCCAGCCCAGAAAGGGTGGCTGTGGGCGCCGGGTAATGACGTCACATTGCAAAACCTGGCTTCCTCTCCCTAGCAACAACTAGCCTCCTTGCAGTTTCTTCAGCCCAGGAACACCACTTGCTTTGTAGCCAGATGGAAACATTTACCCTTTAACCAAATGTCTGTGAAGTGTTTTCCCATGCCTCATCTCATTTGATCCTCACAAAAGTCCTGGAGTAGGAGTAGATAGGAGACTTAGTGGAATCCTATTTTCTTTGCATTAGCCTGAAAATTGAAATTTAGAAAGCTTAGAAACTTCACCCAACTGAAAAGAAATAAGAAATGGTGGAACTTAAAAATGACTTTATGTTTTCTCAGTATGCAGTGAATATAGTCAAACACTGCTGCAGTTAAATATTTTACCCTTTGTTCTCCCTGCATAATCTACAATAATAATCTGCTTCCTGTTGATATTTACTGCTGTGTTGCTGACAATTATCTGAAAGAGAAATTGGGGGGAAGGACTGAGAGGTCAGTGCACCTCATAGTGACTGGTCAAGCGGTCATTCTGGTCATTCTGCTGTTAGGGTCAATTTGCATTTTATCCTTTTATTATATAAGATAAATATCTAAAATAAATAATCTGTGTTTCCTACTTAGGAAACTAAAATTTATATCAAAGAGAAAATAAAAACCAAAATAAGCAAAATAAAAAGAAGAAAGTAAATAATGAGAATTATAGTAGAAATTAAAGAAATTGAAAACAGAAAATTAATAGAAAAAATCAATGAAACCAAAAGCTGGTTCTTTATAAATGTCAATAAAATTGAGAGAGATAGAGAGTCAGAAACATCGATGAGAGAGAAACATCGATCAGCTGCCTCCTGCACATCTCCCGCTGGGGATGTGCCCGCAACCCAGGTACATGCCCTTGACCGGAATCGAACCTGGGACCCCTCAGTCCGCAGGCCGACGCTCTACCCACTGAGCCAAACCGGTTTCGGCAGGACCAATTTCTTGAAAGACACAATCTGCCAAAACTCTCAAACACAAATAATATACACTTTTTTATAGGCCTACATTTATTAAATAAAGCAAATTAATAATTAATGTTCCAAAACAAAACACCATGCCCAGATGGGTTCACTGGTGAATTATAAAAACAAAACAAAACATTAAAGCAAGAAACTGTACCCATTCTCTACAATTTCTTTCAGAGTATAAAAGCAGAGGAAATAGATTCTAAGTCATTCCACGAGACCAGCATTACACTAATATCAACACCAGACAAATACATTAGAAGATAGGACAACTTCAGATGAATATCTCATGAAAAAAAATATGTAAAATCCATAAAAAATACTAAAAAGTTAAATCCAAATAGTATAAGCAAAATTATATACCACCAACACGTATAATTTATCTTAAATATACAAGAATGGTTCAATACACAAAAAGTAATTAATGTAATCTATTATTTCAACAGGATAAAAACTCATATTATCATATGAATAGATGCAGAAAAAGCATGACAAAATGCAAAACCTACCTATGATTTTAAAAAATCTCAGCAAAATATGAATGGAGGGATATAATATCTCAATTTGATTAAAAATATCTATGAAAAACGTACAACACACAACATACTCATGGTGAAAAATTAGAAGCCTTCCCACTAAGATCAGGCATAAGTCAAAGATGGCCTTTCTCATCACTCCTTTTCAAGATAATATTACAAGTCCTTGCAACTAAAAGAAATAAAAAGTGTGCAGATTGGGATGGAAGAAATGAAACTGTTTCTTCACAGATGACATAATTGTCTATGTAGAAAAGTAAAAACTTTTGTAACTAATAAGTGATTATTTCAAGTTTACATGAGGCAAGGTTAATATGAAAAAGTTAATCACTTTTCTATATTCCAGCAATAAACAATGGAACTTGAAATTAAAAACACAGTAGTGATTAGCAACCCAAAATGTGAAACACTTAGGTATAAATCTGACAAAATTTGTACAAGATCTGTGAGGAAAACTACAAAATTCTGATGAATAAAATCAAAGCACTAAATCAATGAAGAGATAATACATGTTCATGGATGGGAAGACTCGCTATTAGTAAGATATCAGTTATTTACAACTTGCTCTAAGACTCAATAAAATAACAATTAAAATACAAGCAAGTTATTTTGTGAGTATTCACAAATTGATACTAAAGTTTACCTGCAGAGGCAAATGACCTTGGATAGCCAACATATTGTTGAAAAACAGAAACAAAGTTGGAGGAATTCCAGGTCATTGAAAACACTATGTATGACATTATAATAATGGATGCATGTCATTATACTTTTGTCCAAACTCATAGTATTGTATTTTTAATTTTCACAACAAAAATGTTTCCTCTCCTACGATATAAGTATCTACATACTATCTTTGTGTTGGCCTCTTTTCCTTCAAAGTCTAAAATATTTATAAAAATATATTTTAGTGTATACAAAATATATTTGGTATAGTAAATTTGCTAGTGAATATGTTACTAAACTAGTAAATATAATAGGAAAGTATTTTCAAACTATCTAAAATATCTGCCTATTCAGAAAAAAACATTTATTATTCACTTAGAATACTATTGAATAAATCCAGCTAAGACAAAGTTGTTTCACACATGAGTGTTTACAGTGGAATTGAGAAGAAATGAAAGAAATTTAAATGTACTTTTATAGTAATGAAACTAGAATTTGCTGATGGATTGGACATGGAGTTGAGACAGACAGGGGAAAAGAATTGTATGAAGATTTTGGCTTGAGCTAATGGAGAAAGGAGTTTCCATCTCAAAATGTGGAAAGCTGTCGTGGAGGAGGTTTGAAAACTAAAATCACTAATTCATGTTTTAAATGTTAGAGTTAAGTGATCTGTTAAATATGCAAATGAAAACTATGAAGAGACAGTTTGACACATACATACAGGTCTGGTGCTGAAAGCGAACCTTGAAAGATGAGAAAATAAAATCACTGAATATAAATGCCTCTTTGAAGAACCTCAGCCTTGAAAATAAAAAGGGAAGTGAGGGATTAAATTTATAGGAACAAATTTTATTTTTATTATACTTTATTTTAAACAGATTTTTAACAGATTTAGGGAGGGTCAAGTTAGAGAAAAGACTAAGATAGATATCAGAGATATAATAATATGCTTAATAAGAATGACTCAAGGCCAGTGATATAAGCACAACTTAAGTTTAACCTCCCACTGCCTCCTTGAAATGTTCAGTGAGGTAATTTCTTTCTGCCCTTCAATAAAAGTTAGACAAGTTTTATTGCTTCCAATCATTCTTAAGAGATGAGATGTTTTTACATTTCAAACACAGTTTAAACTTAGTATCTAAAATTCCAATCACAGGAAGTTGTAAAGTTAATTTAATATTAAATGTTTCCCCCTTCCTCACCTGGAGTCCTTTGAAGTTTAGCCCAGGAAGGAAGGTCAAATCAGGGCTAGAATTCTTGTGTGAAGTTTACACAATAGCACCTCTCTCTCTCTGGGCCTGGTTCTACTTATAGATAAGGGTTTCTCTTGTGTAATTATCATCTCAAGATGCTGGTGGTGCCTCTCTTTAGAAGACCACTTGCCATTCACCTCCTGGGTTTCTGTCTCTTCAGATATTTTATATTTACAGTTCTATTGCTTTTTCCATGTTGTCTTTTCGTGCTAGGCATCAATTGCCCTCAGATAGGGATATTTATTATGAGTTCAAGAGTTGGTTTATAAAAAAAAAAATGCCTGAAAATTTTCAAGGGAAGTACTATTATACCCCAGACATAGTGGAGACATTCCTTTGCTATGTTACCCAAATATTTATTCTATGTTACTCCTGTCCTTGAGACTTCCTGGGGTGGATCAAATCTCAGTCTTTGAATTAAATCCAGTTGCTTGGGTCTGCTAAATTCTAACAGTCATATTTCAAACTATCTGCTTCTTCTCATTAAAGTTTTGTTTTAGTTTTTGTTTTTTGGGGTTTGTTTTTTTTTCTGTTTCCCTTGGTAGAATAGCATCGATAAATCTCTTCACAGTTCTTCTCTGGAAGCTCCTCGCACCCACCTTGATTTGGGAAAAGGGTTCAATACTTTTTCACTTGTTCTACAGATTTCTACCTTCAGGTCGGTTAGCTACATCAAAATGTCATATCTATTAAATTCAGATCATTCAAATTAAACCTTCCCATTTAACATTCTGCTACATGTAAATTTACTGAGAAGATGGGTAAGACTAGAAGTGTAATGAAAAATAATCCAATACAAATTGATATGGCAGTCAGCCAGATGGTTTCAATCAGAAATAATTCAGAATATCTCCAAAGCACGACCTGAGTTTTGTTGCAAATATGCTCTCAGTGGAATTTATAAAACCTATTCTCAATTGAATGTTTTAGGGAATATTCCATTTCACATCACATAATTTATTGGATATGAATTTGCTATTTGCAATTCAATTTGGTTTGCAAATCACAATGAGTAATCCCAGGACACAGTAGATCTTTTATTAACCAGACATAGGTCAGGACTCCATTTTTATTTTATTTTTTAACCTGGGTCCCCTGTGCTTTCTTTTATTTTAAATTAAACAATAAGTGAAAGAGTGTTCAAGAGAACATTCTATTATTATTTTTTTGAATGTGAGAAAATAAGTTGGCAAAAACAGGAATGTATCAGATTTTTATAAAGCCACCAGTCTGTTAGCTAAAACACTTTGAAATAATATAAAATAAACTTTATTTTATATTTAAATAGTTTATATTCAAAATGGATTAAATTTATATAGCACATAAAATTGTTGGGGTATGTTGAAAGAGGAATTGTATCAAATGTTACAAGAATAAAAGAGAAAAAAATATTGTACATATTTTTTTGTACAACACTGATTTTTGTTAAGTTTGTAGGTTTTGTGTCTAGCAGATTAAAGCTTTCCCAAAAGAGAAGCTGCCTAAGTACCACCATCTTGAAGTCAGATTGAAAAGTAGTTGTATGCTTCAAAGCATAAACAGTAAATTGTTGCACATGAAAAAGGTAGTCATGTGGCAGGATAATAAGAAGCTAGGAAAATTCCTGGGCAAGTGGGATGGGGAAACCGCGACAAGAAAATTAAACCAGGCCAAACAACTTGGAAATCATACAGCCAACTTGTGAATCACAAGAACTTATCTTCCTTAAACAAGGACACTTGAGAGCAAATGGTTTAAACCTCTTCCCTCCAACCAGAGAATGCATAGCTTAAATCACTCTGGCCTGGGAAAATAGAAAACAAAGACCCAATTAATGCCATTTGTGCCAGCTAAACCCAAGGACAGATGACATTTGAGAATAAATAACAAAAACCCACCATTTAAGCCAGACAGACCTAAGATAAAAGTATAATAGTAAAACAGACCAAAGAATAATCCAAAACTCACCCATACACTCATTTTGATGCATCAGCATATTAAAAATGCAACTGGAAAGCTGGTGAATATATTCTACTGAAACCCTCCCCTAAGATTCTTGCCCTCAGGGGGGAAAAAAGGATAAAAAGCCCTCAGGACAAATACTCAACTGGCTCACTCTAGAGCAGCGGTTCTCAACCTGTGGGTCGAGATCCCTTTGGGGGCCGAATGACCCTATCACAGGGGTCGCCTAAGACCATCAGAAAACACATATATAATTACATATTGTTTTTGTGATTAATCACTATGCTTTAATTATGTTCAATTTGTAACAATGAAAATACATCCTGCATATCAGATATTTACATTATGATTCATAACAGTAGCAAAATTACAGTTATGAAGTAGCAACGAAAATAATTTTATGGTTGGGGGTCAGCACAACATGAGGAACTATATTAAAGGGTCGCGACATTAGGAAGGTTGAGAACCACTGCTCTAGAGCATGTCCATGCCCCTTCCCAGGCGTGAGCTTTTTATTTCTTCTTAAACTCTAAGGGTCCCCAGGAGATTTGCAACCAGGGGAGCAGTGGGCAGCTGGGCCTGGGCTTACCCGCAATCCTATCTCCAAGGCCCCCTTTTTCTCTGACTTCTCAGTGAACCAAAGCAACCCCATCTTGGCTCACTTGTGATCACTGTGACCTTCACTTCCCAGTGAGCTAACAGTGTTCACTCCTTTCCTATAACATTGCTGGAGAGCCAAAGCAGAGCACCGGGTAGGCTCTCCCCTGTTGTTTCTTCTACCCTAACCCTCTCTTTGTCCCACTGTCCCCAGCATTAAAAACAGACTCTCAAACCCACCTGGATTCATGTTGTGAAATCTTTCCTATAGGAAGTCAAGGACGCACAGTCTATAGGCCAGCCTGAGGCAGGATTGCTCTGGGCCAGTCCCTGTCCAGTAACAGTAAGAAATGAAGTTGAAACAGTAATTACGTACTGGATAATGAAGGATCTTACGTGACATCCTAAGGAGCCTTTTATAGTAAAGGCAATAGGGGAGGATTAAACAATTTTCATCAGGGCAAAAACTCATGTTGGTGATATATATCTAAAAAGAGCCAGAAATAAGAATCCAACTAGGGAGAGACTAAAGAAGAGATATTAATACATGCAAATTGGCTGGAACTGGAAAATAACAAAATATAAAATTTAAGAAAGAGCCCACAATTAAAAATAAGATTCAAATTTTTATAACATTTGTATATTTTGGTATCAACCAAAAGTGAAAAGAGAAAAATGGCAGTTTGAGAAAGGATGGGGAGGCAATAATTATTGTGAAGAAATAGCGCAGTTTTGTAATATTTATTTTGGGACATCCAATGAATATTCAGTTCAAGATACAAGGTAGAGAGGTATATGTCAAAGTTTGAAGATCAGGCAGAGAGCTTTGGGCAAGATAAAGGGATTTGGTATTCATCAAGCTAGGTATGTGTTGAAATTTTGAGAAAGATGAGATTACCCATATATAACCGGCTTTGTATTATTGTTTCCTATAGAAGTCATTTATTTTTGCAAGCCATAGAAGATGAAAAAATACTTGTTTGGTTTTTATTTGTATACTTTATTGGATTTTTCTTTCAAATTGGAATAATTTATTGGATTTTTCTTTATTACATTTGTATAATCAACACATACTTCCTGAATTAAGCCAATCAGCCTTCTAAATATATTTTCTGGTTTCAATTATAAATAATTTACTAGTAGTATCTTCTTTTACATATTTGGATATTCATTTCCATCTCTCTGTAGTACAGATATACCTTACAGGTATCATGAATTCATTTCAAGACCACTGCAATAAAGTGAATATTGTGAGAAAGCAAGTCACATGAATGTTGGGGGTTTCCCAGTACATATAAGAACTATGTTCATATCATACAGTAGTCGAATAAGTGAGCAATAGCATTATGTCAAAAAACCTGTTCCTACCATAATTTTAAAAATATTTTGTTGCTAAAAAAGGATAAAATCTAAGCCTTCAGTGAGTGCTAATTTTTTTGCTGGTTGGGGGGATTGCCTCGGTGATGATGGCTGCTGATGGATCCGGGTGATGGTTGCTGAAGGTTGAGTGACTGGAAATTTCTTAAAAATAAGACAACAAAAAAGTTTTCTGCATCGATTGATTCTTCCATTCATGAATGACTTCTCCGTAGTAGGCAATGCTGTTTGATAGCATTTTACCCACAGTAAAGTTTTAAAACTGGAGTCAATCCTGTCAAAACCAAGTATTGCTCTATCAACTAAGTTTGTGTGATATTCTAAATCCTTTTTAGTAATTTCAACAACCTTCAAAGCATCTTTACCAGAAGTAGATTCCATTTTAAGAAATGGCTTTCTTTGCTCATTTGTGAGAAGCAAATTCTCATTTATTAAAGTTTATCATGACATTGCAGCAATGTAGTAATATCTTCAGGCTCTCTATCTAATTTTAGTTCTCTGGCTATTTCCACCACAACTGCAGTTACTTCATTCACTGAAGTCTTGAATCCTTCAAAGTCATCCATGACGTTTGGAATCAACTTCTTCCACACTCCTGTTAATGTTGATGTTTTGACCTTTTCCCATGAATTATGAATGTTCTTAATGGCATCTAATGGTGAATCCTTTCCAGAAGGCTTTCAATTTACTTTGCCAAGATGCATCATAGAAATCACTATCTATGTATCTTAGGAATCATTATCTCTGGAAGCTATATAGTCTTACAAAATATATTTCTTAAATAATAAGACTTGACAATTAAAATTACTCTTTAATCCCTGGGCTGAAGATTGGATGTTGTGTTAGCAGGCATGAAAACAACATTGATTTTATTGTACATCTCTATGCTAGGCCTCTTGGGTGACAAGGTGCATTGTCAATAAGCAATAGTATTTTGAAAGGAACCTTTATTTTTTTCTAAGCAGTAGGTCTCAACAGTGGGATTAAAATATTCATGTTGTGAACAGATGTGCTGTCATCCAGGCTTTGTTGTTTCATTTACAAAGCACAGGCAGAGTCCATTTTACATAGAGCTCTATGGATTTTTGGAAGAGTTAAATGAGAATTGACTTCAACTTAAAGTCACCAGCTGCATTAGACCCTAACAAGAGAGTCAGCCTACCCTTTGAAGCTTTGAAGCCACGCATTGACTTCTCTATAGCTATGAAAGTCCTACATGGTATTTTATTTCAACATAAGATGGTCTTATCTATATTGAAAATATGCTGTTTAGTGTAGCCACTGTAGAGAGTGCCTGGGAAGGCACATTGAGCATTTCTTTAATTATTTTCAGCTGATTCCAGTGGCATTGGCAGAGCCAGGTCCTGGAAACTCACTGTGCCAGAGGCAGGTACGTTGTCAGCCTGACCCTTAGCTCAGGTGCCAGGGGGTGGGTTTCATTATCTAAGTTCAGCCAGGCGCAAGGAATGGACACAATTATCGAGGCTTAGCCAGGAGTGACGATTACAAAGAAGCTACAAGAATGAAAAATTATAGCTTGATCTTTAACCATGATTTCTCATAATTTCCTTTGTTTTAAACTCTAATAAAACTTGCTGGAATCATGCAGTATAATAAGAGGGCCAGCTGTCCCACCCGGTCCCAGCTTTCTCTACTGTCTCTGTGTCTGTCTCTTTCATTTTCTCAATCCCCCGTCGCCCCTATTCAGGACTTCTGTCTGCTCTCTAGCCGCGCTGGACGTGGTCCAAGAGAGAAATACTTAATAAGCCACCTTTTTAATTATCTTAGCCCAGTCCTCTATATAATTTGATGTAGCTTCTACATCAGCACTTGCTGCTTCATTTTGTACTTTTAGGGTATGGAGACAGCTTCTTTATTTTTCTTTCTTTTTTTTTCTTTACTGATTAAGGTATTACATATGTGTCCTTAACTCCCTTTGCCCCCCCAAACCCCTGCTTGTGCCCTCACCCGCCTGGTGTCTGTGTCCATTGGTTAGGCTTCTATACATGCATACAAGTCCTTTGGTTGATCTCTCTCCCTTCCCCCCACCCTTCCTTGTCTTCCTTCTGAGGTTTGAGGGTCTGATTGATGCTTCTCTGTCTCTGGTTCTGTTTTTGTTTATCAGTTTATGTTGTTGATTATATTCCAAAAATGAGTGAGATCATGTGATATTTATCTTTCTCCAACTGACTTGTTTCACTTAGCATCATGCTCTCTGAGTCCATTCATGCTGTTGCAAATGGTAGGAGTGCCTTCCTTTTTATAGACGTGTAGTATTCCATTGTGTAGATGTACCATAGTTTTCTAATCCACTCATCTGCTGATGGGCACTTAGGCTGTTTCCAAATCTTAGCTATTGTAAATTCTGCTGCTATGGACATAGGGGTGAATATATCCTTTCTAATTGGTGTTTCTGGTTTCTTGGGATATATTCCTAGAAGTGGGATCACTAGGTCAAATGGGAGTTCCATTTTTAGTTTTTTGATGAAACTCCCTAATATTCTCTATAAGTGGCTGCACCAGTCTGCATTCCCACCAGCAGTGCATGAGAGTTCTTTTTTCTCAGCATCCTCGCCAGCACTTGTCCTTTGTTAATTTGTTGATGGTAGCCATTCTGACAGGTGTGAGATGGTACCGAGTTGTCATTTTGATTTGCATCTCTTGGATTATTAGTGACTTTGAGCATGTTTTCATATATCTCTTGGCCCTCTATATGTCCTCTTTCCAAAAAGTATCTATTTAGGTCCATTGCCCATTTTTTGATTGGATTGTTTATCTTCCTTTTGTTAAGTTGTATGAGTTCCTCGTAAATGTTGGAGATTAAACGCTTATCGGAGATAACATTGGCAAATATGTTCTCCCATACAGGGGATGTTCTTGTTTTATTGATGGTTTCTTCTGCTGTGCAGAAGCTTTTTATTTTGATGTAGTCCCATTTGTTTATTTTCTCTTTAGTTTCCATTACCCTAGGAGCTGTATCAATGAAGATATTGCTTTGGCATATGTCTGAGATTTTGCTGCCTGTGGATTCCTCTAAGATTTTTATGGTCTCCCATCTTACATTTAAGTCCTTTACCATTTTGAGTTTACTAATATTTTTGTGTATGGTATAAGTTGGTGGTCTAGTTTTATTTTATTTTTTTGCATGTATCTTTCTTTAAACCTCATGATCCAACCTCTGCTAGTTTTAAAGTTTTCTTCTGAAGATTCCTCACCTTCTACCCTTCATATTGAAGAGAGTTACAGCCTTGCTCTGGGTTAGGCTTTGACTTAAGGAAATGTTGTGGCTGGTTGGATCGGTCAGAGCAGTAAAGCTTTCTCCATATCAGCAGTATGTCTATTTCACTTTCTTATTATTCATATATTTCCTGGAGCATCACATTTAATTTCCCCCAAGAACTTTACCCTTGAATTCACAAACTTGGATGGTAACTATCTGGTACAAGAGGCCTAGCATTTGCCCTGTCTCACTTTCTGACATGCCTTCCTCAATAAACTTCAATCATTTCTAGCTTTTGATTTATTATGAAAGATTTGTGATTCTTTTTGTTACTTGAACACTTAGAGGCCATTGTACAGTTATGATTTGGCCTAATTTGTGTCTCAGGGAATAGGGAGTCTTGATGATACACATAGAGATGTGGGAATGGCCAGTTGATAGAGTAATTTGAACATAAACAATATATATCAATTAAGTTTGCTGTCTTATATGGGATTGATTGGTGGCTAGATACTTGCATGCAAGAGATTTCCTGGGCAGTATACTTAGGAAATACTCTAAGGAAGTGAGAGTAACAGGACAGGACAGGGGAAAGTTGAATAGGGATCCAGCTGCAACAGAATCTTCAGCCCATTTTGTAGGGCTATCTAGATCTAGAATGACCCTTCAGAGTGGTCCTGAATGGGGGAAAGGACTAAATCCTTGAACAATCATATGATATGGCCTTTAGATGAAGAATGCTTCTGACAAGAGGGCATCACTTTGGGTGAGACAACATTCATTACTCAAGGGCAATTTCCAAGAAGGAACTCAATTTTAAGCCTTCAGCAGCCATAACTTCTTACAACTAAGAGAATGTGTGTCTGTACTGAAGTGAATTCTGGACCAAACCATAGTATTTACCACAAAGGCAAGTTAATTAATAAGTACTATGCCTTGGTTGATAATCTGTCTTTGGGATCTATTCAATCAATATTGAAGAAGATAGCACATTGTGCTATTAAGAGCATAGGTTCCAGAGGAACAAAATAATCATTTGCCCTTGGGCAAGCAACTTAATTTCTTCAAAAATGTTCTCTATAAAACAATGGCAATTAGATTACAATTGTCACTCAGTGTCTGCCGGTGGATTTGTTTCAGAACCAAACCATCCCCCACTCCCAAGAATGCCAAAATCCTTGGATGCTCAAGTCCTTATTGATGAAGGAAGGAGGAAGGAAGACAAGAAGGAAGAGAAAAGTGGAGGGTGAGGATATTAGTGGATTAAACTATAGAGGAGGAATGGTTGTCTGTTTTCTAAATATTAAGTCACAGGTTTTTTTCTAATCTATTATTATTATTTAAACATTCTAATATTTATCTCTGAAGAAGTTGAGAAAGTCCACCTAATATTGCACCTGAAATATTTTCTCTGCTAAATTTTAATTTTCTCATTCAATGTTCTTTAGTTTGTGAAAGACAGGGGGAAAAAGGAAAAGAGGGAGAGGAAGAGAGGGGTCAGTTTCTCTATTTTTAGCACTGATTGCCTACTATCAAGCAGTATTGATATAGATACAGAATGACCAGACAATTTCTGCAATCATTGGTGAATGGCAGTAGGTCTTTGGGTCCTGCTGTGAAGAACTCTATTACTGCCATCTTCTTCAGATGAGTGTCCTATTTGGCAAATGTTCTGCATGACTGCTACTGAGTTTCCATCTGTCATAGCTCAATGCAACACCTAGGACAGGCACTTCAAAAGGGCAATTGCTCCACGGCCTATGGGGCTTAAAAATAAAGGAAAAGGAGTTAACATTGTGGGTGTTTACATTAAATAAAAACAGGCTCATTTACTGAGTATGACTTATGAACCAAGTACTCAACATATGCTTTCCTTTTAATTAATGCAACATTCCTATAATATAGCCATTCATTGGTTGAGGAAACCAAGCTCATAAATTAATGGATCTTAACAGAATTCAAATCCAAATCTATTGTACTTAAAAACTTCACTATTTGTCTTGCTCATAATGTTCTGATACTTAGGATTTAATGTAATTTTTAAGATATATAAGAAAACACTTCATTTAAAAATATTGATATAAAGAGCCCTAGATAGTTTGGCTCAGTGGATAGAGCATCAGCCTGCAGACTGAAGTGTCCCAAGTTTGATTCCAATCAAGGACACATGTCCTGGTTGCGGGCTCAATTCCCAGTAGGGGGTGTGCAAGGGGTAGCCAATCAATGATTCTCTCTCATCATTGATGTTTCTATCTCTCTTTCCCTGCCTCTCTGAAAATAATATATATATATAAATTTCAAAAATAAAATAATTCATTCTAAAAGAATATATCTATTCCACCTTCTATGTGTCTACTTTGAAGCCATGTCCTGAGAATGTTAGCTCCTGAACCCCTTTTAGACTGTTTTACTCAGTGCTTAAATGATCTGATCTTATTTAAACAAATTTGATTGCCTCTATCTGGTTTTTTTTTCCTGCTTTCATTTTTTATTGTAATTCTTATCTCATTTAGGGAAGAGCATAAAATTACTTCACACATCTCAAAAGCTTTTGGAGTAGAACTCAGTTTTATCCTTCTAACTTTTCTCTCTCTTCATTATAAATCAGCAACCTACTCCTGTACCGATCACATGGACATATACTTGAATTATTACCAATGACCACATGTCTTTCTCCTTCATGTTGTATGTACTTCATGGAGTGCTGTTTTTCTCTCATTTAATTCTTCCTCTTCTTTTACCCCAAAATGTATTTTTTTCAATCTACCTAATGGTTTATTACTTATCATTCAGTAATCATGAAGAATATTTTGTCATTTTATCCTCTTTTAATCCTGACAACAATATTGTTTTGTATTTTTTGCTGTGTTTTTTATTATCTCAAATATATCCTTACAGAGGATGTTTGTTTCATGTTTCTCTTCCATTATACTGATATCCTTGAGAGCAAGTACTATGTGTCATAACTATTGTTGCTATCCTGTAGCCTCACTATACACAGATTACACAAATGTTTCTCAGTTATAATCATATAAACAAAGGGAATAATTATTGCCAATATTTTAAACACTACTTTGAAAAGCTGTGTACTATGCTTACTCATAAATTAGGAAACAAGTCTTATTAACAAGTTTTATATTTCTGTTTAAAGCAATAAAATTTTTAAAGAAATAAAACAAAAAGAGATCTTTGTGTTGTAAATTTGTAATGTCTCATATGGGATTTGTTTTGGAAATATATAACTGCTTTTCTAAAAATTATGAGCTGATATTTAGCATAACAATATGAACTCTTTCATGAATACCTACAATTTTCAAAACACTTTTCAAGACTTCAATGATTTTAAACAGAAAACCTGACTTTATAATCTCTTCTAAAAAGTTGTTTTTTCCTGTCATTGTACTTGCTTCCTGAAATCCCAAAGTGACTGTCTCATTATTGTTACATACATTATTTCATCAGTGAAGTGTTTGCAAATGAAATGCAGAACTGATAAATGACACAATGTGCGGGATTTGTTGAACATAAATAGTAAAACATAAAACTTGTGAAAATGGTTTTGTAGGGAAAATTGAGTCCATATTCCACTTTACCCAAAGCTTTATTTAGCAACACTTCCTTTTATTACCATGCAATTCACCAAGCATGAGTAATTTCCACATCAATTCTTTTATCCAGTGGCAACATAAACACGCACACTTTGTGAAATAAAGGGCTTGGAGTGTTACAGTTGCTCTGTTTAAGCAGCGATCTTTAAGGTTGTGTCAGCACTTCCATTACATACCCAGTTTCTTGAAGTTTATAACTTGCAGTAAAAACTAACCCTTGGGTTGAATCTTTACTTACAGGGGTATTTTTCAGTGCAACGTATGGAGATATAGCTGCAAGACACCCCATTTCCGTTAATAGAAGCCAGGTCATGAATCCCTTCTTGGCACATTGAACAGATTTATCCTGTAACTCCCCTACTGGGATAAAATTATTTTTTATCAAAGTGGGAAAAAATATTTTGGTTTGATTTCAGTAAAGTGATAAAGTGCAATACCTAGCTCATGCAGGTATGAATTTTCAATAGCTTTTCTATACTCATGGCATAACGCCCCCTCCTCCAAAGTGACCTTGGTACAGTATAAGCTAATTAGTTCTATTCAGGTATAATTTAAAATAAGCTCATATTTTCTTTCTCTCAAAAATATTGAATTGTTTCTTTCTTGAGCACGTCACTTAAAGCTAGAAGAATAAAAGTTTAAATGTTTCACAAAATAAAGTAAAATTAGTAATGGATTATGAGTACATCACAGTTTTATCTGCAATATACACATAAGTTCAATTTGTTATTGGAAGGTAATTATCTTTAATAAATAAATATAATAGATAGTGTGAAACCCTGATATTTTAGGAAAACTTTGGAAGATATATCACAAAACAAATTACTAAAAAAATTAGACATTTTTGTTATCAATTATATACGCAAAATTTACCAAGTTAAAATTTCTAAAATAGAATTGAGTTTTTTTTTAATTTTTTAACACATACACTTAGGTGTCTTTATTCAGTTCATAAACCTCACAAATTCAATGAGATTTGAATAGCACATGTTTGAAATAAATAAAAGGGAGGTGTTAAAATCAATTAAATCAATGATCCTTGAGTTAAAGACAGGCTATAGGAATAAATTGTAATGGGCCAAATCTCCATCAATTGTAACATCTACCATAAACATTCATAAAACATAGCAATACTGTCAAATAATTCATAATAAAATAATAATAGAGTAAATAAAAAAGCAGAATACGAATGAAATTGAAGCATATGTTCAAATATATTTGACAAAAATGCATAAGTATGTTTATTTCCAATATTTTGTATTCAATTAATCTACCTAAAGAAATTAAATGGTCTCTATCTAGTTGTATTTTTAGTTACCTCTATCAAAAGTCTATCATATGACCCTGTTATAATTTAAGCATTACAAATGCAAGGTATCTTTGGGAGTTTTGCTTTGCAATCTGTAACCATTTTGTTACAGTGTACAAACACACACATGTTTTTTAGTTGTGTGTGTTGTCAACATTCACTGATACCAATATACAACTCTGAAGAAAGCTGTTATACCAAATCTATGTTTCTTTTTAAAAAAGCTGTAATGCCAAATCATGTTGACTTTAAAAGTATTAAAGTGACTTAAGCATAACTAGATTTATTAACCCACCACTTGATATATCTGCCCCCACACCTCTGTCTCTATTGTGTACTCTAGATCTTTGTATCATTGGAAGAATTCTCAATCTTCCCCTTCCTGCTCGCTCTGTGCTTTTATTTTCACACTTGGTCACTTAAAGGAACCCTATAAGTAACCTGTCTTTCTTAACCAAGTTTGGAATCAACTTAGAATAAGAAAGAGTAAAATAAATGAAGATGTTCATTACTTGATAAATATTAGAAAATGACACATTTGTAGGCAAGTGAATTAAAAATATTGGACCTCAGCATTAGACAGAAAATGAATTTACACTGGTAGTTCTGAAAAACTTAAGCCTTAAGTAGTACATGGCACAGCCAAATGCAATCAAGAACATTTGCACTTTTTTTTTTTACTTTTTATTAAAGAATACCTTTTTTTAATATTTTATTGATTTTTTTTTTTTACAGAGAGGAAGGGAGAGGGATAGAGAGTTAGAAACATTGATGGGAGAGAAACATTGATCAGCTGCCTCCTGCACAC
>NW_005369334.1:528776-532163 GCF_000412655.1 Myotis brandtii | reverse complement strand
AAGGAATATGCTAATTGACTTCCCTGCCCTCAAAAATGGAGGCACCCACAGCCAATACAGAGGGAATATGCTAATTGACTGTCACGCCCTCAAAGATGGCAGCACCCATTCTCCTCAGCCACTGGCGCGCCTGCCTCCAGAGTCCCCAAGTCTGCTCAGCCCCCCAGCCACCCAGGGCCACCCAAGGCTCAGGTAACCAGTGCCGGCCGAAGCTTGCATTGCCAGCAGTGGCAGCAGCAGATGTGTGATGGGGAGTCACCTCCCCCTGACCGCCGGATCGCCTCCCACCCCTGAGGGCTCCCAGACTGTGAGAGGGGGCAGGCCGGGCTGAGGGACCCTCCCCTCCAGCGCAGGAATTTTCATGCACCAGTCCTCTAGTTAGAATATAACAAAAGAAACTGCTAATATCTTTGGCCTATGAATAAAATTCCTCCAATGCAAAATGCTTCAACTGTCTGGTTTCTTTTCCCATAATCACAATGGCCTGAAAGAAAACACAAAACTTTTCATTCGTCTCTTCTTGTTCTGTCTATAAAATGAAACAGCTGCACATAACATTGGCTGACAATCTTAGATAATTCACTGCTTCCTAGTCAATTCACTCTCCTACTTTCCAAGGTAATAGTTTCTCCTTTCTCCCAAATGTCAACTCACCTCCCACTCTAAGATGATTAACTCAAATTTCTTACCCAGAACATATACATCATCAGAATCAAATATCTCTCTACCACTATATTCCAATGAATTCCGTCTTGCCAGTTGCAATGATGTGTTCATTATTTTCATTTTATTTAACTTCTTCAAGCATTTGATGTGGTTTATTATCTCTATCTCCTTTAAATACATTCTTCATGTCACTTCAGGTAGACTACACACTCATGGTATCCTCCACCTCACCAGTTTCTCCTTCAAAAGTTTTATCACTGACTTGCCTTCCCTTGCTTACTTACAAATGTTCTCATATTAAACACTGATCTTAAACTCCTGTCAGTGTTCTCTAACATTTTAGGTAATCTTATCCCCTCTCGGATTTTTAAATATCTCTGATTTACTGAAATATCACATTTTAATTGTTTAACTCCTTCTCTCAAAGTGCCAGAATATTATTTGCAAATGTCTATTCGATATCTATTTGGCTTGATGTCTAAATGGCATATCAAATGTAATATGTATAAAACCAAATCGTTCAGTCCTCAACTCAACCGAACACCATTTTTTATTTAAATTTTTTATTGCTAACATTATTACAGATGTTCCCCATTTCCCCGCCCTTTGCCTACCTCCACCCAGCCCTCACCTCCCCATCCCATGACCTTCACCACAGGATAAATCGTTCAGTCCTCAACTCAACCGAACACCATTTTTTTATTTAAATTTTTCATTGCGAACATTATTATAGATGTTCCCCATTTCCCTGCCCCTTTGCCTACCTCCACCCAGCCCTCACCTCCCCCTCCCATGACCTTCACCACACTATTGTCTGTGTCCATCAGCTATGCATATATGATCTTTAGCTAATCCTATCACCTTCTTTATCCAGTCCTTCCCACCGCCCCTCCTGTCTGACATTTGTCAGTCTGTTCCATGTGTCCATGCTTCTGGTTCTATTTTTTTCATCAGTTTATTTTGTTCATTGGATTTCACATGTTAGTGAGATCATATGGTATTTGTCTTTCTCTGACTGCCTTGTATAGTTTGGCATAATACTCTATAGATCTATCTATGCTGTTGGAAAGAGTTCCTTATTTTTTATAGCTGCATAGTATTCCATTTTTTAAATATCCCACACCATTTTTTATCCACTCATCTGCTGATGGGCACTTGGGCTGTTCCCAGATCTTGGCTATTGTAAATAATGCTGCTATGAACATAAGTGTTTATTTGTTCTTTCTGATTGGTGTTTCTGGATTCTTAGGATATATTCCCAGAAGTGGGACCACTGGATTAAAAGGCGGTTCCATTTTTAAATTTTTGAGGAGACTCTAGTTTTCCAAAGTGGCTGCACTGGTCTGTATTCCCACAAGCAGTGTACTAGGGTTCCCTTGGCTTCACATTCTCACCAGTAATTGTTTTTTTGTTGATTTACTGATAGCAGCCATTCTGACAGGTGTGAGGTGACACCTTATTGTGGTTTTAATTTACATATCTCTGATGATTAGTGACTTTGAGTATTATGTCTATTGGCCACCAGTATGTGCTCTTTGGAAAAGTGTCTATTCAGGTCCTTTTCCATTTACCCCAGGCTTCCTCATTATGGTGAAGATAACAGCATTTTCTTAGGAGTCAACTTGGGTTCCCTCATTTCTTATTCCTCACATCCAAACCATTAGCAAATTTTATTGGATCTATCCTTTACATGTCTTACAGAATCAGAGCAGTTCTCACAGCACCACTCCTGCTTTTAATCCTGCAGTGACATTTCATCAAAGACATGGGATTAGTTTTCTATTGTTACATAACAAATTAATATGTATTTAGCAGTTTACTACCACATCGATTCACAGACTGTGACTCAGGAGTCCAGACAATTTAGCACCATTCTCCACTGACTTTCTTTTTCATAAGCTGAATCAGGGGGTCACCAAGAATAGTGTTCTTCTTCAAGGCTAAAGGTACATTTTGAAACTCATGTGACTATTGGCAAATTCATTTTCTCATAACTGTAGAACTCATAGTGGCTTGTTTCTTTAATGCCAGCAGGAAAGGGTTCTTTTGCTTCAAGTTGCATTCCTCTAGACCACCTTGTAAAAGGCATGGCTGATAAAGTGAAGTCTACCAAAGATAATCTTTCTTTTGATGAATTTTAAGAAAACTGATAAGGAGCTTTATACCTGCAAAAAATTCCTTCACTTTTTCCATATAATGTAACATAATTATGGGGATGTGATTCATTGTATTTAGAGATCCTGCCCACACATAAGAGGAGGGATTATATAGGATACATACACCAACAGATGGAAATCTTGGAGGCCATCATAAAAATCTATCATAGCTGTAAAATCCTAATATGGCCCTCAAATAACTCTTTACACTCACTTCTTATCACTATTTCCTCACCACACTTTAATCTATTATTCTTCCTGTCCCTCTAACAGGTTAAATTCAATTTGGCTTTAGTACCACTGGAATTTACTTTCTATCTAACTCTTTCTTCCCAGCCCTGGCTGGTTTGGCTAAGTGGTTAGAGCACTCGCCCTCAGAATGAAGGGTTGTGGGTTTGATTCCTGCTTAAGGGCACATGCCTCAGTTGCAGGTTCCATCCCTGGCCCTAGTCAGAGCATGTGCAGGAGACAACCAGGCCATGTGTCTCTCTCATAGTGATGGCTTTCTTTCTTTCTTTCTTTCTTTCTTTCTTTCTTTCTTTCTTTCTTTCTTTCTTTCTTTCTT
>NW_005369334.1:528347-528745 GCF_000412655.1 Myotis brandtii | reverse complement strand
TCTTTCTTTCTTTCTTTCTTCCTTTCTTTCTTTCTTTCTTTCTTTCTCTCTCTCTCTCTCTCTCTCTCTCTCTCTCTCCCTCTTTCTCTCTCTGTCTTTCTTCTCTCCTCCCTCCTTTTCACTCTCT
Source organism: Myotis brandtii (assembly GCF_000412655.1). Classification (NCBI taxonomy): domain Eukaryota; kingdom Metazoa; phylum Chordata; class Mammalia; order Chiroptera; family Vespertilionidae; genus Myotis; species Myotis brandtii. The sequence goes on along the minus strand of NW_005369334.1, from coordinate 528,618 downwards.
CTCTAAGAATCAATGGAAAAAAATATCCTTGTGTGAGAATTTAAAAAATGTTCTTCCTATAACATTAATATTTTTAATTTTTCTTTTACCATTGTTTTTTCATATATCAAAGTTCAAGGAGGTCATTAATGACTACCTAATTTTAAAAACCTGTCCATTCCTTTATTATTGTATATGTATCATTTCCTGAAATTATATGACATTATATTATGCTGTATTATATAATACTAGAGGCCCGGTGCACAAAAATTTGTGCACTCGGGGAGCGGGG
>NW_005369334.1:508231-526860 GCF_000412655.1 Myotis brandtii | reverse complement strand
ATAGTACATAGTTGCTTAGAGTTGCAGCTGAGAGGCCGGCAAGTGAGGGGAGGAACGTTGGATTACGCAGCAAGCAAGCCTCATGCTCGCTTCAGTGCCTGGCTGCCGGCCGCCATCTTGGCTGACAGTTAATTTGCATATACTCACTGATTAGCCAATGAAAAGGGTAGCGGTCGTACGCTAATTACCATGTTTCTCTTTTATTAGTGTAGATTAGATCACATTGCGTTATGTTATTCATTAACTAACATATTGTCTGTCTTCTGCTCAGCAATTCAATCCCATTACCAAAAGGGCTTTTTCTATATTGTTGGTTACTATATGTATATCCTTATAGCATAGTCAGTATTGATATAGATATGCTAAACAAAGAAAGGAGGAAGGGAAGAATAAAACGGAAGAATTATTTTTAAAGGAAAATTTAATCCTATAATTCCGTTCTTTTGATGGTGATCCATTTTTCACAGGATACATTACAATAACTCTCGAAGTAATAATGAATGCATGCCTTGTTCTTATCTAATTCTAAAGGTTTCTCTTACAATTCTGTGACCCATACTTTGAACTGGAGCAATATGGATCTCTTGTATACAAATCACATGCTCTTTTGTAAAATATAACTCTTCTTTTGCTAATTCATCTACCCTGTCCATCTCAAATGTACTAATAATTTAATGCTACATGAGGTTTCTTTTCTACTTGGGACTGAATCAGGAGTTCTTATTTACTTTCTAATAAATTCAACAGAGTTTGGTCATTAAACCTATTATTTATAAATTAAATATATCTCTGCTCTTCTAAAAGCAGAAATTTGAGTATTATTCATTGATCTTTTCAACAATTTACTTTAATAATTTTTAAGTCAAAAATAATTTATATAAGCAAAATTTACCTTTTTTAGAGCACAGTGCTATAAGTTTTCATAAACATATACAGTCATGTGATTACCACCAAAATTAATATAGTTTAAATTGCATCAGAAATCCCCCATGTCCTTTTGTTGTCACTTTCTCTCCCAAATCTAGCTGCTTAAAACAATTGAGCTGTTTTCTGTTTCTCTAGTTTAACCTTCCCAAGAATATACTAACCAAAATTATGTAGCCTTTTAGTCTGATTTTCTTTCATTTATAATAACATAGTTGTAATTTATCCTCATTGTGGCAACTGTTAGTAGCTTCTTACTTTTTTATTTCTGAGTCATATACCATTGTATGGATTTAACATAGTATGTGCATCCTTTTCTTTGTTAAGAGTTTTCTTCAGTTTTTAGAAAATAAACATACAGTCTCTATAAGCATTTATTTATAGGTTTTTGTATAAATACATATTTTTCATTTTACTTAGACAAATACTTGGGTGTTGGTTCTCTGGCTTGTATGGTCAGTGTGTGTTTATCTTCATTATATTGACAAACTTTTTTCCAAATTGGCTATCCTATTTTGTGTTACCACTAGCACTGTATGAGATTTCCTGTTGTATTGTCTCCTTGTCAGCATTTGGTATTGTCAGAATTTTTAGCCATTCTATCTCTGTAACAGTACATCATTGCAATTCTAATTTGCATTTTCCTAAAAAGTAATAATTATTTTATCTATATATTTACTCTCCATCTATATTTGGTTAAGTAATAAATACATTGTACTTTTATTAAAATCACTGTTTATTTTATTAAGAAGTTTTGAGAATACTTTATATTTTCTTAAAACAAGCCCTTTATCAAATGCAATTTGCAAATATTTTCTCTCAGTCCTTGGATTGTATTTTAATCCTCTTAACATAACTTTTAAAAGAACATAAGATGTTAATTTTGATAAAGACCAATATAGAAAAAGTGGTGTTTTGATTATAATAGATAAATATTTTTATAGTCCAGGGCTATAAAAATTTTATGATATGATTTTTCTAAATGTTTGTATTTTTAGTTTTGGGACTTGGGTTTCTGATTCAATTCAAGTTAATTGACATATGCTATGTGAAATATTAATCAAAGTTATTTTCTTCATATGCAAAAATCAGTGATAACTGCAACATCAGTTAAAAAGGCTATCTGTTCTCTGTTCTCCATTGAACGACCTTTTTATTGACCATATTGAATGGGGCTACTTTCAGACTTCCTATTTCTGTTCCATTGATCTACATATCTATCCTTTATTTAACAACACACAGATGAACAAAATAGATCCAGATATATAGAAGCATGGAACAGACTGTCAAATCTCAGAGGGAAAGTGGGGGAGGGTGATTGGGTGGGAAGAGACCAACCAAAGATCTTGTATGCATATATTTATTGTTTGCAGAGCCCATGGACACAGACAATAGGGTGGTGAAGGCCTGGGGTGGGGGCAAGCTATAAGGGGTCAATGGGGGCAAAGGGGACACCAGTAATACTTTCAACAATAAATATTAAAAAATAAATAAACAAACAAAAAATATATTGAAAGTCTTGTTTTGAGCAATATTATATTTAGCCTGGAAAGCATGAAGTTTGAGTTTTCCAAACTTGTTCTTAGTCTTTTTGACTATCCTCATTCTGCTTCCTTCTCATATGAATTTTAGGATCAGCTTATCAATTTATACAAAAAATGACACTGGGATTTTTTTTTGCAGGTTTGACCCACTCTTTAATATATATATATATATATATTTTTTTTCTTTATTGATTAAGGTGTTACATATGTATCCTTATCTCTCATTGCTTCCCCCCCCCCCCTCATGCACTCATGCCCTCACCCATATATATATATATATTTTTTTTCTTTATTGATTAAGGTGTTACATATGTATCCTTATCCCCTCATTGCTTCCCCCCCCCACTCCCCCACTCATGCCCTCACCCTCTTGGTGTTTGTGTCTATTGGTTAGGCTATATATGCATGCCTACAAGTCCTTTGGCTGATCTCTCCCCCTTAACCCTGCCCTCTCCTACCTTCCCTCTGGGATTTTGATTACAATTGTTTTGAAACTATAAATCAGTTTGTAGAGAATTGACATGTTAACAATATGACATATTTCAATTCATGAATATATGATATCTCCCTATTTAGGTCATCTGTGACTTTTCTAATCAGTGTTTTAGATTTCAGAATGCTGTCTATCTTTCATGTCTTATACATAAATATTTTAAGTTTTTGGTACTATCATTAATCTAATTAGATAAGGAGTCCATTAAATTGAAGTGGCTTTTATGCCTTAGTAGCTTCCATCAGCAAGCCAAAACTTAAGCCTGAAATGACTCCCTGTTAAGAAATTGAAATGAAAGGATAACCAATCACAAATAGCCATCTAGGCTTTCCCAATAAGACAACTGCTTAAGCCATAGACAATTAAATAATTTTCTTGCTTTCCTTCTGCCTCTTCTATGTAAAAGTCTTAACCCTAGCTTTTGTTGATGGAGCTCTCTGTTTGACTCTGCCAGATTCCAAATGAGTTTTGCTCAAATAAACTCTTAAAATTTGTACTATGCCTGTTTATGTGTTAACACTATTATAAAATGAAGTATTTGAAAATTCTATTTTCAAAATTTTATTGCTATTATAGATCATTATGATTGTTTTTTTTATACACTGGCATTACATCTTACAACTTTACTAAACAGATCTCTTAGTGCTATAAGCTTTTTGTATTATCTTTGTGTGTTTATATGCAGAGATTCAAGAAAGCTGAGGAAATAGGCAATCTCATTTCTATCATTCCTATTTTTTGCCTTTTATTTTTTATTTCTTGCCTTTTCGACCTAGCTATTATCTTCATAGGATATAAAATGTGAGTGATGAGAGTAAACATTATTGCCTTGTTCCTGATTGTAGTGGAATGCATTTAATATTTCACCATTAAGTATAATGGCACAATGAGGATGTGTAATTCTATTGATAGTTTTTATCATAAAAGATAACTTTTAGTTAATTTTTTGCTCTATATAATAAAGTTTTTCTCCTTTATTCTATAAATATTAATCTTCTAACACTTAATCAAATTTCCATTCCAATATTAATCCACTGGGATATTATTTATTATTTTTTAATATTAAAAGTAAATATCCATGTATTTGCTTGGCTAGATTTTTTTATTTTTAGATTTTTTCATTAATTTATTCATTTTTAATTTCATACAGTTAACTACTTGCTAGTGTTGTGTTCTTAAGCTTTCTTTTCTTGGCTCTGGCATCATTGTAATTTGCGCCTCATAAAATGAATTGGTAAGAGTTTCCTCCTCTTCCATATTCTCAAAGACATTCTGTTGAATTAATATTACATCTTCCTTAAATGATAGGAATAATTCAACAGTTAAGCCATCTGATTCTGGTGTGTGTGTGTGTGTGTGTGTGTGTGTGTGTAAAAGTCATTAGTTGCAAATTCAGATATAAGATGTTCAGGTTATTTAATTCTTTAGAAGTAAGCTTTAATTTGTGTCTTCAAAGGAATTTGTTCATTTTATGCAAGCTGTTGCATTTAGTAACATAGAGTAGAGTTGTTTGAAGTTTTCCACTAATATTCTTTTAATACCTGTAGATTCTATATAAGTAGCATCATTTTTATTTTGTTGTTAAGTAGGGCAGGGAGAGAGCAGAGCACGGCCCTCAGGTACCTTTGAGGAGCATGGGGGAGATAGTTATGGAATGTGGGAAACATTCTAATTAGGTAATGTTAGCATAACTCAGTCCAAATGAAAAGGAGGGAAGGAGTAAATTAGGCAAGTTGTAATGAGGCTTCAAGCTTAAAAACACCTCCTGGGGACAGATACTCTAAACTAGGCAATTACTAGGTAAAAGATCAAAACAAGTAGAGCAGGGTGCAGATACAAAGGGAGCCATTGAGGCAACAAATAACAACTTTACATTACAACAGAACAGAGGGTCATGGCCATAGTCACAGCTGCATAGAATAAAAAAAAATCATTTCTAAGGTATTGATCTATGAGGAGTAGCAAACTCTGAGAAGTAATTCGACTATAATTAAACAAATATAAATTTTACTGAAAATATTTATTGCATAAGACAGTATACTGGAAGATTACTGAAAACAAACAAACAAAAAACACACAAACATACACTGGGGTTCAAATTCCATAACACTGCATTTTATCAATGAATATAGAAATTACCGTGGTTTACCATTCTAAGACTTGTAATTCATACAATGTATTTCATACTATCATTATTCTCCCTGATGAACATGGTAAATTAAAAAAAAAAACTATAGACAAAGGCAAAATTAGAAAAAAAATAAGGAAAATATAAATGGACCACCATATCCAACATACTGGTTTTAATGTCTCTTTTTATATTTACTGAAGGCACAACTATCTACTAATTTACTCTCAATCCTGATTCTTGCAAATTACTGATGCCTTAACATAATATGATTGACCAGGCAACATAAGTTTTTCTTTTTTATTTATTTTTATTTATTTTTTTTTAATATATTTTATTGATGTTTTATAGGGAGGAAGGGAGAGAGATAGATAGCCAGAAACATCGATGAGAGAGAAACATCGATCAGCTGCCTCCTGCACATCTCCTACTGGGGATGTGCCCGCAACCCAGGTACATGCCCTTGACCGGAATCGAACCTGGGACCTTTCAGTCCGCAGGCCTACGCTCTATCCACTGAGCCAAACCGGTTTCGGCAAGTTTTTCTTTTTTAAAAAAATTTCCTCTAAGCTTTATTTTGGTAAAAAATACCTAATTTTGTTTTTACTGGACTTTTTCTACCTCAAAAGAGTTAAAATCAGATGGCTGATCATTTGATCACTCTCTCCACAGATGTAGTCTCTTATGAAACTTGGTATTTCCTCTTTAATTTTTACTTATCTTTCCAGCTTTTTGGCTTCAATTTAAGCACCCTTAATTTCCTCAGCTTTCTGGTCTTTCTACTGTACATGCCTTGTTAAGACCTTTCACATAGTGTATCTCACCTTCTGTGTTAGCTGCTCTTGCTGCAAGCTCTTGGGACATGTTGGAGAAAATTACATAGCTGATCTGATTAGTGCCAAAGCATATTCATTGATTCACATTCAAAACTTGTGGGAACTTTAGCACTACTCACCAATTATATCACTTATCCCAACCCCAACTTCTTTAAATGTGCTGCTTGCTGTGAAATGCTTTATCCTCATTCTGTCTAACCTAACTGCCCACATTTCAATAGTTTGCTTCATAATGAACATAGATATGAAAGCACTTAAAAGTAAGTTTTCTTAACACCCCCATTATGTCTTGAGTCACCTTCCTGAATGTTTAATTCCCAGTTGTCCCCCAATTCCTATCTTTCATATGGTTTTCAATTTATTTGATTCATCCCTAAATCCTTCCTTTCCCTGGTATGTTTACTTTAGTTTTTTTTTTCCCCTTCATCATCTAACATCTTAAAAGGATAATCTGTGCTCACTGCAAATATTTTCTTTCTTCAGTCAATGAAAAACAGATTAAATTTTTTGAAAGTCTTCTCAGTTCATTAACAACCTACTCTATTCACTATTAATAGTCTTAAATCAGAGGTATATATATTTTGCAATACTTTATTATTCTTATAATTAAAATCAAACATTTTATATCCCACTCCACTTTTTGTCCCACATTAATTATAATATTATATGCAAAAAACAACTCAAATTTGGTGTCTTTCATTTTCTTTATCTTACAAAGGAGAAAATGAGGATCAAACCCTGTGCAGCTGTCCCTACTGAGTTTCTTACTCTGCCCTCCACTGTCTCTATCTTCTGGTCATTTCTGTTTGAGAGATGCTGCATTCATTGACTCTTTAGACCTTAGCTAGGAATGTGCCCATTGGGCAACTCAAAATTTTTGCTCCTCTGCACATGTCTATGAATGACCATGAAACACAACTATTAATTTGAGATAACAAATTTCAGCCACTAGACAAATACAAAGGTGACTAATGAGGATCAATTGTATATTTTATCAGATATATATATGTATATATACATATACTAGAGGCCCGGTGCATGAAATTTAGGCTGTGGATCAGGCCTAACCTGGCAATCAGACATCCCTCTCACAATCCGGGATGCTGCATGCACCAGTGACCATACTTTTCATACAGGTGAAAGGCATCTTGCTGTTGTATGGGCAGCTACATTTTTTGCCCTAATTATAAAAAGTAGTACATAACATGATCCTTCTGAGGCAGTAGTACCATTTTCCCCATCTTATGGGTGGAAAAACTGAAGCAGAGAGAAGTTAAGTAATTGGCTTTGTCACACAGTTATAAGTGTCAGAATCAGGGCTGATGACAAAATGTGCAAGCCAGAGTCCATGCATGTCATCGCTGCATCATCCTGTTTTTTCAGTGTTAGAGTAGCCTTGCCAGGTTTTAATTTTTAAATCTAAGAGACTGTTCCCAATATATAGGGTAGGGTGCCTATGCCTGGCCAGCGATCAGGGATGATCTGTGGGGTTATTGGCGAGTGGGGCATTTAGGGGCCCCCGCTGGCACCCACATTGGCTGGCAGCCTAGCAGACACTCAACTCAGGTGGTCAGTGTGCGTCATGGTGACCGGTTGTTCTGCCAGTCGTTCACCATTCAGTTGATTTGCATATTAGGGTTTTATTATATAGGATATATATGTATATCTGCTCTTATATGTATATATTTGTTTAAAATTCCTCATTTGGGTAGATGTAGAAATATATGCATTTGGAAAACATATTCCAAATCAAGAATTAACAACACAGTGTTTTTGTTTTTTTTCAGTGCTTTCTCTAATTACCCTCTCCTTATGAATACCTTTTTCTTCCAATTCTCTATTTCTTGCTTCTAATCTCACAGAGTTGCCCCTTACCAGTGGCTAGGTAACCAAATATAGAAAGAGGTTTAAAAATAATCATGGTTGGGCAGACTTTAGTGAGAATAGGAGCCAATCACCCTCTTCTTTTGTGCTATGGCAGACTCTGCAAAACTGTTAAGCTTGTTGCTGGTCTAACGCAGGGGTGTTATTCTTACACTAGTGGCCCAGTGCATGGATTTATGCACATTGAAAGGAAATTAATTAGAAGGTGGCCAGCCAGGCGGGATGGGGTGAGAAGGGCCGGACACACCCTGGAGCCAACCTCCCCCTATCCCTCCCTGGCCAGTCCACCAGGGGCAGCTCCATGGCTCAAAGGGCGTCTGCAGTCACTGCTGCTCAGCAGTAAACCAGATTTGGGGCTCACAGTGCTCCAGCAACAACATAACCCATGGCCAAAGGTGGAATTGCACGGCCCAGAGAGGAATCAGGCTCCCTCCTCTCTGGTTCTGGGATGCGCCACCCGAGAACCACCACTGCCAAGTCACAGCAGCTCAGCAGCTCCTGCGTTGAGCATCTGCCACCTGGTGGTCAGTGTGCATTATACCTACTGGACTGTCAGATGGATACTTAGCCTTTTATATATAGAGACTAGATGCCTGTTGCACGAAGAGATTCATGCAATAGGCCTTCCCTTCCCTTGGCTGCTGGCACTAGTTTTCCTCTGGCACCCAGGACCCAGGCCTTTGCTCTGGCTCAGCTCTGGCCAGAGCCCCCCCCCCGCAGCCGTCAGGCTTCGCAGCTCCGCTGATCCCGGGATAAGGCCTCCTGCTCCACTTGGAGCCATAAGGCCATAAGGCCTCCCGACTCCACTGATCCCGGGGGCGTGAGGCCTCTCGGCTCCGCTGATCCTGGGGCCGTGAGGCCTTGCTGCTCAGCCGGCTTTGGGTATGTTTGGCTTCGCTCCACCACTTGGAGCCTACGTATGCAAATTAACCGCCATCTTTGTTGGCGGTTAATTTGCATATCGCCCTGATTAGCCAATGGGAAGCATAGCTAAGGTATGGTCAATTACCCTTTTTGTCTTTTATTAGATAGGATGGCTATAAATCAACATGTGCCTTTGGAGGCACTGGACTTGCTTCTCCTGTGAGCTCTGTGTGCTCCACTGTGTTCTTTTATATGTGCTCATGAAGGAAAACAGCTTTTTCCTACCTCTTCCGGAATCAGATTCACTCCATTAAGGTGTTCTTCTTTTTATTTTTTAAATCTTCACCAAGGATATTGACAATATGTCTTTTATTGATTTTAAGAGTAGAGAAAGAGAGAGAGAAGGTTGCTGTTCATATGCGCTAGACCGGGGATGAAACACAAAACCCAAGTATGTGCCGTGACCAGGAATCAAACCTGCAACCTTTTGGTGTACTAGAGGATGCTCCAACCAACTGAGCCGCTTAGCCAAGGCTTCATTAAGGTCTTCTGCTGGGAGGTTAGAAGAATGGTCCATTTACTTTCAGGAGAGGGATTTTATAAGGGCTGACAAAGTAAGCATGCATAATTCTACCATTTATAATTTCTTCAGAGGCCACAGAAAACGTGGATTTTTGCTATACCAAGCTTGTCAGTACATAAAACTCAGTGTAGTATTTTACCTCTCTAATTCACTTGTCTTTTCACTCTATCATCTTTTCACAAAACAGAAAAAAAGGGGGAGGGGATCATCTCTGTGGTCTGTGCCTCTTATCAAATTCCTCACAAAGTAAAGGCACCATATGTATGTTTCAAATCTCCCCATACACTAGCACCCATCTAATTTATTTCATCTTTTCTACTTATTTTTGGCCACTGTCCTAATTCAGACTCTCACCTTTTCACGTTATCTATTGAAATAATTTTCTAACTGGCATCTCTGTCTCTGGTTTCTTTACTTCAAATAGCTCTCAGAGTTGTGTTTTAAAATAAACATTTAAAATTTTAATGTAGTAATGTGATGCTTTAAAAGTTTTATTATTATAATGACAATAAATCTCACACATTTGAGTACTCACAAAATGACAGCTATGTTTTGTCACTGAAGAATTGCCTATGAACCTCAATTTTATGTGATATGTGAAATTTCTAGAATAGCAATAAACACACTTCAAGATGTTTCCCATCTAAATAATCTATGTTACAATTTTTGAATCTCCTACAAAATTACGCTTTAGCTACCTATGTTATTCTGAGAGCAATATCATGTGTTTTTTGGTTTTTTTTGTATCACTCATTTTTCTGTCTATAATATTCTTTCTCACTTATGCTTGGAAAAAGTGATTAATCACCCCCCGCTCCCCCAGGTGTTTTAGCAATGCCTCCTTCTCTGTGAAACTTTTTCCCAGTGCACTAGGCACCTTTAGTTGCTCTGTTCTCTTCTGATACGAACAGGACTTTGTACATAAAGAAGATATGTATTCTTGACTTACTGGTTAATGGAATAGACTCAGTTTTATCCTTATGGATCTACCTGACTCACTTTCAATTTTGGTAACAACACAATAGCTGAAATGTGAGTGTGACAGAGCACTTTAAGCAAAATTGACAAGAGCATATCGTAGAACCAATTCAAGGACTTCTGAGAGATATGATTAAGAGAGAGGCTTTATAGAGATTTTGTGTGTGTGTGTGTGTGTGTGTGTGTGTGTGAATAAATACATGCCAGGAGTCTGAACTCTTGCCTCCAAAGTGGGGCAGGGATGAGCTGTGCTAGTAGATATTAACTCCTTCACATCAAGTTTAGGAATTGTCAGCATCATCCTTGGAGGCTTGATATATATCCATTTTAGGAGTACCATGGCCTGGTGCCTGACACGTGCAAAATAAATCTAAAATAATTGTGGCAGGGAAAAGGTTATAAGATAGAATAGAGAGCTGCGCTTGGAAATAGCTGCACAAGCAATGATATTGAGTCAATGAATTAGTGACTGAGTTCTAACTCTAGTGGAAGGGAGCTGCACAGCTGAAAGCTGCCAATGGGGTTCATTTTGGACCTGATCCAAAGGGGTGCCTTGAGGGGAGATGAAACCTTGTGGAGGAAAAAGAAGCTGGAGTTGAGTTATCATATTCACCTGGACCAAAGAGGAATTATTTAAAAAAAATTATTATTAGAGTTGGGATGTGTTCAGAACCCAGTGTTCCTGAGTGCTTTTTCAGCTGTTTACTCCTGCTGTGTTTTCATGAAGGAGATAGGCAGGAGGGATGGAAGGATATCTAAGAGACTTTAAATTAACATATACAGTTCTCAGGATTATCCACTCAGCTTTTCAGCAGATTTAGTGGGCTTTAAAAATAATAATTATATCAAAATTTAAATGATGGGCAGTTTTATGAACAATTATTTGTGTTTAATTCTGAATACTGACAAGTACATAAACCCGTGTAACAATTGCCACAATCAAGATAGAGACTATTTATGTCACCCAAGAAAGATCATGTGTCCCCTCCCAGTCAATCTAAGCAAAAGCTAATAAAAATGTCTATCATGATAGATTTGATTTGTCTGTTTCTGGGTTCTCATATTTTTCTCATTCCCTATTTCTCCAATCTTTTTATATTTACACTTACTTTTCTATTTTCTTTGTGATTGCATTTTTTAAATTAACGTGTACTCAGGTTAAGAATGATTGAAATTTGCTCCTTCTTTTCAAATAGTGAAAAAACATAAGATCATTTAACTCAGCACAAAATACTTTCAATGTAAGTTACAGTAGGTCAAGTATTTTTTTCTTAAACATTTCTTGTTGAACCCCAAATTTGGATATAAAAAGAATAATTATTATAGCATGTTTATAAAATTATATATTTTTTCTTTATATTATAATTATTTTATACTTAAAATGTATTTCATTAATGACACATTTCTTATTTTTATTTTATTTTCTATCCATTCTTAATCGCATTGTGAACCTTAATTTTAAGATTAGTTTCCTCCTGTTTAAAGCACATCCTTTAGAATTTCTTATAGAAATAGTCTTTTGATAAAAACACTACTTTCTGAAAATGTTTTCATTTTATCATTATTTTAAAAAATAGTTTAGCCTGACATATGATTCTTGATTGATATTTATTTTCTTTGTAATTTTAGAAACTATTCTACTGTCTTATAACTTCCATTGTTGGTGTTAGTCCACCTCAATACAGTTGTTCCTTTTTAGGACATCTATGCTTTGCTCTCTGGGTGGTTTTATAATCTTTGGCTTGCAATTTTCTTTGAAGTGTAAGTACCTTCTAATATTTCTGCCTCAGTTTCATTGTCCTCATGAATATGAAGATTAATCTCTTTTATAAATTTGAAGGAATTAGTGATTCCTAGAAATCCAGTGCGAAGTATTTTAGATTTCCTTACCTGCTCTTTGTAGCTCTTACAAAAGCCTTCCCATGATTGGTCTCTATTGCATTTTTAGTAAATTTGTGAGATGTAACTAATAGTTCATTATTCCTTAATTCCTCTGTATCTAAGATAATGTTTAGCTCATCATTTGAATTGTTAATTTCAATATTATAATTCTGGGAGACTAATTTTTTTTGAGATCTGCTTGCTAAATTTTATAGTGTCTCTCATTTATTTTCCACCCCCTTTTATTTCTTTAAAATATTTAAACTTTTAAAAAATATTTTTTTATTGATTTTAAAGAGGAAGGGAGAGGGAGAGATAGAAACATCAATGATTAGAGAGAATCATTGATTGGCTGCCTCCTGTACACCCCCTAATGGGGATCAAGCTTGCACATGCTAAGACAACCCAGGCATGTGCCCTGACCTGAATAGAACCATTACCTCCTGGTTAATAGGTTGATGCTCAACCACTGAGCCATGTTGTCTGGGCTCTTTAAAATATTTAAACACATTAAGCATATTTATCTTGTATTATTTTTAATCATTCTAATATTAAAAATACATGAAATCTGATTGTACTCTCTCTTTTCTTCCTTCCCTGTAAATTCTTTCTTTTCTTTCTTTCTTGTAAATTCTTATTCTAATTTTTATCTTTGGATGTATTTTACTTAAAACATTATCTGTATTTAAGGTGTATACCACTGGTGAAGATTCTCATTAGTTGCAACAATGTAACTAAAATAAAATTATTTTATTTTTACTGAAAATAAAAACTCATTTTGTGGTTATGTAGAACACATTGGTAGTGTGAATTTAGGCTTCAAAATAGTTTTTGGCAATAGTTTTCATAATTTTTGGTTTTGTTTTTCCAATGATTGAGCAACAAGATTGAAATTTACAAGTATTTTAATATCAAGATCATTCTCATATGATGGTCCATTTAGTCTCAGCTTTATATTGGAGATTGCTTTAGATTACCTGTCTTGGGTGAACAGTAGGTTTTATTTTTTTCCTTTCAACTTTGTTCATAGATAAAGAATCTCAGTATAACCTGGACTGGTGTATGCCCACAGGGACAACAGTGGTGTAAATCTTTGTTTGCCTCTAGATTAACTCTTGAGAGGTAACTCCTTTGAAACAATTTCATATTACCTTTGGCCTGGTTTCTGATTTTCTCAGTGTTTCCCTAAGAACGGTTTTATAATACATTTTACCACCACGTTTAGTTATCGATGAAGGGTGTACTCAGGGGCCTGAAAGAGGTAGGTGCAGCAGCAATGCCTTGCTTGCATGCACAGCAGTGACCTGCAAAGAAAATCTGTGTTTTTAAACACTCCAACTCTCCAGTTTTCATAAAAACTCAGGGAAAGTACAAATTTTCTTGGACTAGATCCTATGGCGCCTCATTGAAATTAGAAAAAATCAAACTCTGATCTTAAAAACTAATTCACAGGTTATCTTATAGTTACTTGAATTCATATACAGAAATACTGAAAACTAATTTAAGATTAAGATACTATGTGGATACATCAAAATTCTTTTATTCCCATTAGGAAGATATAGGATAATTACATATTATTTTATCATATGTATAATTATATTATATTTCACTTGGTATATCTTGACATCATATCATACCTATTATCATATTACAGTTATCTATAATAATAAAAGCGTAATATGCAAATCTACCAAACAGCCGAACAGTGGAATGACCATCTGGACGACCACACTATGATACCCACTGGCTCCAGGCCAGCCAAGGCGGGTGCGATGTGATTGGTTGGAGGCCCTGCCATCACCCCATGATCACCCTGCCTAGGGAGGCCCAGGCCACTGGCTGGAGGGGCGATCAATAGTGGGGCACCAGCAGGCTGCGGTGGGTGGGTAGGGCCTCCCTCTGTAGGGGCAATCCATCGCTGAGCCCTGGCTGGATTTTATTCCTATAAATGGAACTTGATTTTAGAAAATTACTCTTTGGGGTGATCAATCGTGGAGCCCCGCCATCAACTGCCCTGTAGAGGGAAGCTCAGGCTACCTGGCCAGCAGCGCTGAGGTGGGTAGATGGGGCCTCCCTTTGCTGGTCGATCAATCATGGGGCTCCCGGACTATGAGAGGGTGCAGGCCGGGCTGAGGGCCTCCCCCTCCCCCCCATAATTACTACAGTGTGAGTTGTGTCACCTTAGGCAGATTTCATAAATTCTGTGGCCCTTAGATTTTCAATCCATTAAGTGTAGTCTCATATTATTATTTTTGAGAACTAAGTATTAAATTTCAATAATCTATGATAGTGTGATACATAAAAAACTCAAAATTTTATTTTCCTTTTTTTTAAATTTATGCTGTCACCTTTCATTCTAGTAAAGAGGAAAACATAATTCTCTTTATGGACACTAATTTTAATACATTTCTTTAATGTGGACTACATTTTTTAAGGCAGAACAGAAAGCATTTCACATTAGGCATTTAAAACTAGGCCTAAGAGTATGTTAACTTTCTCTAAGAGCCGGGCCATTTACCATACAGAAAGAGAGTATGCAATGAAACAGACTTCTTGGCACATAGTCTCTTGGATATGGCTAGTGCTGAACAAAGCAGACATGACAGTTGTGTGTGTTTTTGGAATGAGACAGTAGAACAGAGTAGGTCTCCTAAGCCTGCAGAAAAAAATGAAGTTAATGCCAAGCTAAGATTAAAGATCCTTGTTAGCAGTAGAATAGCAATGGATAGTTGAAATTAATTGATAATTCTGGAAATAAGAACCAATTAAGTTAGTTCTTATTTATCTTTGTCTTAAACATCACTGGAGATTAAAGCCTTTCATTTTTGTATTTGACTTTGGTTCAAGATACTTATGGGAATCCTGTAGTCTTTTTCTTTTTTTTTCAAAGTATAAGTTCCTATAAATGTAACTTGATTTTAGAAAATTACTGAAATAGCTCACTAATAATAGTATAATTTGCCATCCTCTGCTGTTTAGTGTGTGCCAAGCAAAACAGATTGTCTACCTGAAATTGTCCTAAAATAATTTGCAATGTCCTTAAATCTTTTGATTGAAAATTTACTATAAAAAAAATAGCTCTAGCTGGTTTGGCTCAGTGGATAGAGCATCAGCCTGTGGACTGAAGGATCCTGTGTTCGATTCTAGTCAAGGGCGCATGCCTGGGTTGTGGGCTCAACCTCCACAACATCATTGATGTCTCTATCACTCTCTTCTCTCTTCCTTCCTCTCTGAAATCAATAAAAATATATTTTAAAAAATAATAATAATAAAAGGAAAAAGTCACCCTCAATGGAGTCCACTGTAAGAGATATGTTTCTATATTTCATTTACCTTTTGCACAGCTATAATGTTAGTCTGTGTTCAGTTTGATATCCTGATTTGTTTATTCATCATTTATTTTATTGATTCCTTGGGAAATAGAGACAGAAATTGTGTTCAGGATGATTAGTGGGAAACACTTGGGGGGAATGTGGAAGTCCAGCCGGATATAGAAGTTAAACTTCAAAACAATTGTCCCAGAGGCATCAGACAATTTCTTAGCCCAGAAGTTGGGATTGCACTTTAGTGACAAAATGAACTGAGGTGAGGGTATAGGACTGTATGCCCACGTCTACTAAGCATTGGATTCAGTCTGATACCATCGGGTGTAACCATGAGTTCAGCAGTTCCCTCTGGCACGGGAAATTTCTGGGAAGAGAATCTCCTGTGACCTGTACAGTCAACAATGCCAGCAACTGGGGAAAGGAGTACCGGGTCTTGGATTGGAATGCTATTATGAGAAAAATTGCATCTACACTCTTATAGAAGTGATATTTGTCATATAGTTGAATAATATTCAATAATGCTTGCTGTTAAAAGCTATATCATATTTCACTGTAAAGAAATTACAAAATTACTTTTCCATTCTGCTCTTTGTTCCTGGTTTGGATTGTTTCCAGTTTCCACAAGGAAAATATTGTTGGAATTATGGTTTTATTTTCTCTTCTTTTCCTTATTTTTTAATTTTCTTTTTCTTTTTTTTTTTTAGAAGGAGTACCTTAGGGGAGGGGGCATTGCACTGTTTATTTCTATTAGTTACACTGTGCTTTGAATACATGACAGTCCCTGTAGAGTAGGTGCAGTCCATGGTGAAGTACAGGGGCAGAGAAAACTTCAGAGAAAAGCACAGCAAAATACTAGTGTTCTGGAAGAACTGCAATAATAAATGAGAGATTAGGATGAAATAATAAGTAGTCAATATACCCATCTCTCTCCCAATATTCTCTCTTGATGTTCTCACCATCTTTTAACGTACGTAAACATGTGCGCGTGGTTGCTAGGGTGAGGTGAGAGTAGGATCCAGGTGTGACAACTCATCCGAGAGGTTTTTGAGCCTGAGTCTGAGATACAACTGTTCAATTGGCTTTGCAGAGATGAAATCTATGAGGATGAGGTCAGAGGAATGGGATGGAAAACATACACACCGTGCAACTTCTTCACTAAGTTAGGCAACCTGCTCTCTGGAAAAGGACTATTGAGCCAAGACTTTCTTCAAGACCGAGGCTGACCAGAGATGCCTTTTAGTCCACAGGGAGTTATCCTGTTATTCTTTCAGTTTGAGAAGGCTTCTCTGCAGCTAGGCATCCATAACCTTATTCCCTGTCTGTTCTCCCCAATTTCTCGGGGGAATATTTCTGAATATTAGAGACATGGAAAAAAATGACATATTCTCCTTTTCTCTCTCCTCATGTAGGGATTTCACAATGTAACTCTAGGGGCCCTCTAGAATTCTTTCTCTCTCAGTGATCAACAAGAGGCAAATGTGAGTGCTTTAATCTCAACAAGTGGTCTTAGTTGAATCTACCAGGAAAAAGAAGTTGATTGAAAACCTCTACTTTAGGCCCTAAAAAAAAAGAGAGGAGAAGAGTGCAGATTGGTTTGGCTCAGTGGATTGAGCATCGGCCTGGGGATTGAAGGGCCTGAGGTTCGAATACAGCCGGAGGAGAGGAGAGGAGAGGAGAGGAGAGGAGAGGAGAGGAGGGGGGCGCTGCCTTTTTCCCCTCCCGCCCTCCTCCCCAGAGGCGAGGGAGAAAAGGGGGAGCGCCGCTGGGGAGGAGGGCGGGAGGGGGGCGCTGCCTTTTTCCCCTCCCGCCCTCCTCCCCAGAGGCGAGGGAGAAAAGGGGGAGCGCCGCTGGGGAGGAGGGCGGGAGGGAGGCGCTGCCTTTTCCCCTCCCCTAATTTTATTTTTCAATAATTTACATCTAATTAAATTCATAGACATATTATTTGTTTAAGTGCGGAAAATATTAATAGTAGTTATTATCTCCCTTATATAATCATATTGTTTAAAATGAGACACTTGAAGCGAGTTTAAGACCTTTTAAACTTGACTGGGTTAAAAAACAAAAAAAAAAAGACCTTATATGACAACAGATTTTGCAGGACAATGGAGTCATGCACTGCAATACCATCAAACATCTTGATATTATCTAAATGTATTGCATACTAGGCATGCACTTATTCTGTCATTGTAGGCTGATGTAATAATTCCCAGTACCACCAACCTAATTATAATCCCAATTAAACATATATCTTTATATAACATCTTCTTGGTATACTACAATTCAAGCTATCCTATATAATAAAAGGCTAATATGCAAATTGTCCCCATTGGCGGGAGTTCGACCAATGGGGAGTTAGACGTGCACTGACCACCAGGGGACGGTGCGGAACATGGTAGGTGTTGGTGATGCAGCGCTGACAGCAGGCGGAAGTGGAGGCGCTGCCAGCCCCAGTGGGCCCCATTGAGAGTGGGACTGCAGCAGGATGGTGGAGCAGGTAAGCAGGTAGCACCAGGCCAAGGCGGCTGCGAAGGGAGGTCCCAGCCGGCATCTGGGGAACAGGAGGTCCCGGCTGGCGGTGGCAACAGCCAGCCAGGGGAAGGGAGACCCCAGTTGGCAGCCAGCAGCACTGGGCCTCTTGTAATAAAATATTTCTGAGAAAGACATTAGATATTACCTAGAATTCAAGGGAGTGGAGAATTATATAGTAAGTCTATTGTTAGTCATTATACATTGCTTGGTACTATGTATTTTATGAGTATTTAATTTTTTTTATTAGTAAATTTATTTTATACTAGAGGCCCGGTGCACAAAAATTTGTGCACTCGGGGCGGGGAGGGGGGGCGGTCCCCCAGCCCGGCCTGTGCCCTCTCGCAGTCTGGGACCCCTTGGGAGATAATGACCTGCTGGCTTAGGCCTGCTCCTGGGTGACAGAGGGCAGGCCCAATCCCTAGGTGCAGTCCCTGGTCGGGCTCAGAGCAGGGCTGATTGGGGAGTTGGGGCACCGCCCCCTGTCATGCACAGAGCAGGGCGGTTTGGGAGGTTGCGATGCCACCCTCAGGCACGCTCAGGGTAGGGCCGATTGGGGGGTTGGGGCACCGCCCCCTGTCACACTCAAGGCAGGGTCGATGGGGAGGTTGCGGCGCCTCCCCCTGTCATGCACAGAGCAGGGCCAATCAGAGGGTTGGGGC